>NC_082646.1:35045679-35353309 GCF_028023285.1 Balaenoptera ricei | reverse complement strand
AAGGATGAAATCTGCCAGTCAAGATTACAGACCACCCAGCCAGTGGACGATGGAAGGCTACCTTTATGTCCAGGAGAAACGTGAGTTGCAAAGAGATAAGTTAATGTCTGTTATGATTAACATTCTGTTTCTATGAGATGTGAGTTGGTTAGTTTCTTTTCCGTCAAGTAGGAAGACTGAAATTCCTTACAGCTTTATACTACTTAGTCTGCTCTGCCAACCACTGCCACCGAAGTGTGGAAGTTCTTCCCCTTTGCACCATTAGAGTCTCTAAGTTGGTATGTTATTGAACTTGGAACTTACACTTTTCATGATGATATAGTAACACGAGTTCAGGTTTAGAATTTAATTGTGTTATCTAATCTCAATTTAAAGTTTCATGGAGAATTAAAAATCAAAGCCTTTATCAGATGAATCATCTTGGTGACTTTGGTAATAGTTTTCCCCTTCAGCAGCATTATTTCATTTAATTCTGTGCTCTGACAGTTTTCAGGAGTAAAACTGGCAATTATGTAATGTCAAACTGGCACTCTTTACTTCCTGTTGTTAGGAAATAAGCATCAGACCCAATAGAACACTACTATCATTGCCTCACACTAAGTAAGTTTTTCTCACAAAAATTAATAAAAAACCATTCAAACTTGTATAACTAGGGTCCTTTCTTGTCATAAAGTGGAACAAGTCTGACTAAATTAACTCTCTATTTCAAACCAGAATGCCCTAAAGCACTCTTACTGTTTGTGCTAAAGGAACAGTTTTTTTACTTCCAGTGCATCATGGACCAGTGTCATCGTAAAACAAAAAATCACGTGCTTGGATTTTGCAGTAATCTCAAATTGCTCTGAAAGTTTTGAAATGCTTATTCTCACTTTCTGTACTTTTTCTCACATACTGGGACTCACAGACCACATGCAGTAGCACTGCTCCAAGTCTCTCTATCTGTAGACAATACATCAATGTAGTTGTTTTGGTTAGAAGACATTATAGTTAAAGGGTTTGAGATGCGGAAGCTGTAGATGTTGGGTTGACTGTGAAAGTTTTTTGGACAGGATGCAAAATGATCACTAAAATGCCAACATATTTTATATTTTACATGCCTAGGTGATGCTCATTTAATCCTTAGCAATATGCAAACAAATAACAGTTTGATCCAGTTATCTTGGCAAACATTTATTACTACATAGGTGGTAGAGGGCTGCTGGCTCAGGAGGTCTGGTTCCAGGACTTTCTCTCTCGTAACTACCTTTGACCAGTCTGCTGCTTTCAGATGTTAAAATGGTAAATCTGATTACCTGCCTATCTATTCTCTAATTAGAATATCCTAAATAGGCTTTACCAAAATTTCATGAAAAAGACCGATTCTTTGGTCATATATACGGTATATGGATTTGACTCAGGACTCTAAGGAAATGTTTGAATACTGAATAATTATTCCATATTTGAGAGCCTCACTGTGAGGGTACCTGGAGGGGAGCTCACATTTTGCTGAGTGGAAGAATTTGTGGATAGTGAGGCCTGTTCAAACCTGCATCTGGTAGAGGAAGTGCCATCCTCTTGCCTGAAGATTTTTTATTCATTTTAACTCAGTAATATTTTATTTCTTGAGGTTCCCCCCCCCCATTGTTAACACAGTTGCTAAAAGCTTTGTGAATATACAATATCTTGTTCTAAACAAAAAAGCTTTGGATTACCTAGCAAAATTCTTGTGTATATAACCTTCAAATATGCCCTGTTCAATTACTACTTGGTAGTTTATCCATTGGATGGTGCCGTGGTTTGCTTACCCATTCCCCAGCTGTTGGACATTTGGATCAAACTAAAAGCATAGTTCCTACCATATGACCCAGCAATCCCACTACTGGGCATGTACCCTGAGAAAACTATAATTCAAAAAGAGTCGTGTACCAAAATGTTCATTGCAGCTCTATTTACGATAGCCAGGACATGGAAGCAACCTAAGTGTCCATCAACAGATGAATGGATAAAGAAGATGTGGCACATATATACAATGGAATATTACTCAGCCATAAAAAGAAATGAAAATTGAGTTATTTGTAGTGAGGTGGATGGACCTAGAGTCTGTCATACAAAGTGAAGTAAGTGAGAAAGAGAAAAACAAATACCGTATGCTAACACATATATATGGAATCTAAAAAAAAAAGTGGTCATGGAGAACCTAGGGGCAAGACGGGAATAAAGTCACAGACCTACTAGAGAATGGACTTGAGGACACGGGGAAAGGGAAGGGTAAGCTGGGACGAAGTGAGAGAGTGGCATGGACATATATACACTACCAAACATAAAATAGATAGCTAGTGGGCAGCAGCCGCATAGCATGGGGAGATCAGCTCAGTGCTTTGTGACCACCTAGAGGGGTGGGATAGGGAGAGTGGGAGGGAGGGAGATGCAAGAGGGAAGAAATATGGGGACATATGTATATGTATAACTGATTCACTTTGTTATAAAGCAGAAACTAACATACCATTGTAAAGCAATTCTACTCCAATAAAGATGTTTAAAAAAATAAAAATAATAAAAATAAAAGCATAGTTCCTTTAATAATTTCAGGGCTGGATGGGTGGACAAAATGCAGTGTTTTATGCAGCTGTCTGATGTTGGTATCTTTTGTTCTAAGATACCTGACTTCTCCTCTGGGTCAGGCTGAACTGATCATAAAGCCCTTTGTGGCACTGACCTTTTTTTCTGAGAGTTCCTTGCCCTCTAAATGATAACATCTACTCTTAGACTCCAAAACTCAGGTAAATCTTCAACTCTAGTGTCTCTCCGTAGCCTGGGACCAAGTCTGTCCATTTGTCTTGTCGATTCACTTTGAACCCACACCTTCTCTCCATCTCCGCAGTCTTGCAGTGACCTCCTAACTGTTCTCTTCTCACCCCCAGGCTTGTGCTTCTCAGTCCATTCTCAGAGAGCTTCCAGCAGCTCCCTGCAATTATTGCTTGGTTGTGCCTCTCCTGTGATGGCCCTGGCCGTGCATGGCGTTCGAGGCTCTCACAGTTGGGCTCCTCTGTTTTTAGCATCCTCTCTTATGATGTTGTCTTCCTGCTCCCACGACAGCTTCCACCTCCATTTTTCTCTATATCTGCCTGTGTTATTTTTATAGCTTTAACGAGGCACACTTGGCATGCAGCAAACTGCACATATTTAAAAAGTACAGTTTGATCAGTTTTGCCATATGTGTGCACCTGTGAAGCCATCACCACAATCAACATATCCATCACCTTCAAAAGTGTTCTTATGCCCCAATATAATCCCTCCCTCCTTTAATTCCCACTTACCATCCACCCCTCTTCCCCTTGCCTAGGGATTTAAAAAGAAAAAATGAATGGATTTATATGCTGTTGGAATTATTTTTCTATAAGGGACAAGTATTCAAAGCCCCTTTCTACTTGGAATCTTTGAAAGCGTTTATATTAAGAAAATCTGACCAGTTCACTAAGACATATTGATTGTACTCTTGCTATCACTGAATAAGTCCTGTGGGGAACAGAAAATGAGATGAAGAATATGCCTTCAAGGTGTTTATTCTATAGTGGAAGGCACCAGATAAACTCACACAACTAGCAACCAGTGATCAATAGTAAATATCAGAGCTGTAAATTGAGTGATAAATGGACATGGATGTAATGGGGTGGTAGCAGATTATTGCTGTTTAGACATAGCATTCCACTTTATCTGGATATGTGGTTTGTATGTTACCCACCTCTAGGCAAACATTAAATTGCATTCTAGTAGACTCCAGTTTAACCAGGAAGAGCATGGGGTCCAGAGTCAGACAGAACTATGTTGGAATTTTATGCTACCTGTTAACTGGGTGATTCTGGGTAGGCAACTTTCTGAGCTCAGTCTCCTCATTTATAAAAGAGAGATATTTATATCTATCTCATAGTAATATTGCAAGAATTAGAGATAGTGTATGTAAAATGTCTCTGTTATCAGTAGTGGTGCATAATAATACCATTGTGCTTCTAGGAGCCCTTACTATTCTGTGTAATTTATATTTATCTCATTTAATTCTTAAGACAACTCCTGAAAAATATCATTCCTCTGAAAAGAGCAACTCCAATCTCATGTCCTATTGATGAAGAAAGTAGCACCATCTGCAGCTCTTAAGCTTTATTTTCTTTTATGTAAAATGTTCTTTATAATGTCTGACTTTAAAAGTTCCTAGATAAAATGTTGGCACTTAGTAGGTATTCAGTGAATGTTAATTCCCTCCCATTCCACAGACATCATCTCAGCAACCTCAGATGATCACTGGGTAAGATAATTAAACTTGTTTTGTTTTGCAACTTTAGAGCTATAATAAATTCTATTTACCCAGACTTTTTTTAGGGACTTAGAATTGCTTGCCTAAGAACGTCTGCCCTGGCCTGGTGCCAGGCAACTTTAAAGAAAGTAGCATGTGTGTGCCGCACACTTGAAGATTAAATGCACGAGGTTCTGAACTTAAGATGGAGGCAGGAAAAAACACCTTGGGTCTAAAATGTCATCAGAGTGTTGCAGCAGCTTTATTTAAAAATTACAGTTAATATTGCTTCATAAATCGCTTCCTAAGTAGTAAAGTCACTATAAGGATTTCTATCCAGCCACTTTCCACTAATCAGCTCTAAGCCTGTAAGTGTTTTACACCACGTGTAACAGAGTTATCAACAAGTATTGTTAAGTATTATAGTGTGAAATGGTCCCAAAACAGAATTGAAGTTAATTGCAGTAATCCTTATACAGTAATTACCAAGTATATAGCTGCACCCCATAATTTTAAAATCTGGAGTGGTTTAAGTATTAAAGCTAAACATGACACCAAGGGCACTATTATTAAAGAAAAAAAATTCAAATGGCTCTTGAAACACTTTTCTCAAGCGGTGCATTTTTACAATTCAGTTTCTTGCTTTTGGATATATGGTTGTAAAACCAAGCCAGCAATAACATTGTACATAATTGTTGCTAGAGAGATCCAGGTGTTAAGCCAGATGGGACCCTACATGGAGAAGCTATAGGAAACAAACTCCATTTTCAACCCACTCAGCCCTCTACGGCATTTGGGTGCAGGATAATTGGCTTCCCTGGGGAAAAGCTAAAGGTCTTCTACCTGGGTCATGAAAAAATTGAACTTATGGTGCATTCCTGTGCCCTGGTGAAGCAGCATTAAACCGTTTTTAAGACTACTGGATGATTAAGTGACGCACTGTGGGAAAGGGTTGCACACCACAGCAGGATTGTGTTTATGGGGAAAAAGAAATTGAGCGGTTTACATATACAGCTTTTAATATAAATGGTAGAAATTATTTTCATTTTAAAGAGTAATTTGAATTCACTTTTTTTCAGATTAGTGTTAAGAGGAAATAACTCTATGGTCAGTAAGGTTTTAGAGAAAGATGAGTGATTCATTCCTTCATTCATTTATCAAATCTTTATTGAGGAACAACTGTATGTCTGGCCCTGTTCTAAGGATTAAGAATATACTAGTCAGCAGAACATCACTGGTTCCTGTTCGCATAGAGCCTTAGTGATGGATACAGACAATAAATTGGGTGAATTAGTAAAATGTTAGTCCTATCAGTGGTAAAGTGAAGAAATAAAGTTAAAACAAGAAAGAGAGATAAGAAATATCAAGGTGAGGGTGCTGTGATGTTAGCTATCTCTACAGAAAAGGCCATTTTATAAAGGTGACATTTAGGAAAAGACCTGAAAGAAGTGACATTGTCATGCAGCTATCTGAAGGAAAAGTGGTCCAGTGAAGTGCAAATGCCCTGGGGTAGAAATGCATTCACTGAGTTCTGAGATCAGCAAGGGGGCCAGTGTAGCTGGAGTAGAGTGTATGAGGCAAAAGGCAGTGAGATCAATACTGAGGAGCCAGGTCATGTGGGGCCTTTGGTTTTTATCTGGGGTAATGTGGGAAACGACTGGAGGGTTTTGAACAAAGGGGTGAAATGACCTGGCTGAATTTTTAGCGGGGTATTTCTGGCAGTTTCAAACATAGAGGACAAAGATGGAAGTAAGGAGACCTGTTATAGTACCTCAGACTGTCATTTCTCATTCTTCCTACCTCTACGGGATGCAAGTATACCACTTTTACAGATGAGGTAACTGAAGTTCAGATCTAAAGTAACTCCTGAGTTTACAGAGTGAGTGTCGGAACTGTAAATAAAGCCAAGTTGTTTGGCTGCAAGACCCTCTACCCTACACCACTCTTGCTCCAGACTAGCCTTTCTCACTCACAGTAAACATTCCCAACTTGCATGGTCTATGGAAGTACTCAGTTGTGTTTCATGGCATCAAAAACTGTACAAACTTAGATACAGATCATTTATTAACAATCTGTAATGTTTGTTTCCTTATACTAGGACCACTTGGTTTTACATGGACTAAACATTATTGTACATATGATAAGGGAAGTAAAACATTTACAATGAGTGTTTCAGAAATGAAATCCAGTGGGAAAATGGTGAGTTGTTTTTATTTATTTATTTATTTATTTATTTTTAACTTTTTTGGGGGGTTTATTTATTTATTTATTTATGGCTGTGTTGGGTCTTCGTTTCTGTGCGAGGGCTTTCTCTAGTTGCAGCAAGTGGGGGCCACTCTTCATCGCGGTGCGCGGGCCTCTCATTATCACGGCCTCTCTTGTTGCGGAGCAGAGGCTCCAGACGCACAGGCTCAGTAGTTGTGGCTCACGGGCCCAGTTGCTCCGCGGCATGTGGGATCTTCCCAGACCAGGGCTCGAACCCGTGTCCCCTACATTGGCAGGCAGATTCTCAACCACTGCGCCACCAGGGAAGCCCTTTATTTTTAATTGAACTTGTTATTTAAGTAATGGAAGCAAAACAAACAAAAATCATGTGTGCTTATTTTTCTAATAAACGTGCTCACAATTTTTAAAAATTGAAAAGTCAAAAATTTTTCTCTCACTTTAGTGACCTTGAAGACTTAAAAAGAGTGGCCAGGATTTTTCTTTTATTTTGGCCATGGAATGTTTATAAGCAGTTATATTAAATGTAGGGACACCTTGGTAGGTGTCATCTCCTATCCCTGGCAGTAGAGTTGTTTGCGTTGTTGGTTCGCCAGCAGCCCATAGAGACTGTCAGTGGCTGGTCCAGGCTCAAGGCATCTGCGTCTTTCTTCCAGGTGGTCTCTTGTGGGAGCCCGGGTTTGCCCCTGCATGCCACTTCCTTTTCTGCACTGTGTACTACTTACTGAAATGCTGGCCAACAAACTTTCTCAGAAGAAATCAATCAATGCTTATTTACCCCTAAAGTAAATCAGTCACTGAATGTCTCGCATGGGTAGTGAACAGTACAGAACAAAGTGTACCTTATATGCGGAAGTGCTACAGAATACAACGCCTTTATTGCGTAGTGTACACTCTTTTTGTGAGTTAAGATATGAATATGGCAAACAATTGGACCTATGAATTAAATAATTGAACCATCATCTAAGAATCCTAGAGCTGGGAGTTATCCTAAAGATTATTTAGGCTAGCCTCATTTTACCTGATTAAAAAATAAAGACAATAGAAAGTAAGTGACTTACTCAGCTAATTTGTGGTGTAGATCATGGCAGAGGTAAATGTTGATCTAACTTAGACACATACTCAAATACATCAGCTGAAACTTATTGTGCTTGGGCATTCATTAGAGTCTAATAATTCAAAGTAAGAGACATAAAATAAAGGAGAACATACCAGAGAAAAAGAAACCTTAGATTGCTACCCTCACAAGAAGTTATTAAATGCTATAATCATGCCTAGTTTCTACTCTAAAAGTTTCATAAGAAAAGATATTGCCCAAAAGTCAGTTTATGTGACAGTCAGTGAGCTAATAATAAATAGTCCAAGCCAGAGTTCTATTAATAAGAGAGATTTGCAACCAGAAACAATAGAATTAACCAGGCATTAGGTAAATATTCCCCTTAAAATTGACTGGCATTTCAGATATAGAAGAGAATTATGAATTGAGCCTATGTCGGATCCTGTCAAAAGAGGTTTAGTTTAGTTTTAGCAGCAGACTACTAGTTGGTTACCAGCAGGGGAATTACGTGGTATGCATGATAGTAATAACATTATAGCAAGTATCTACTAGAACTTTATTATTTTGGTAGCTCTCTTGAGGTTGTGAGCCAGCTATCATTTAATACTCTACAGCTCCAATACAAACACACACACACACACACATTATAGTATAATTTAACATTATAAGTAAATATGTTGAAGGGTACTAGACAGGCATGTCACAGAATTCTTTGAATAAAACATGTATATATGATTAATTTATTAATAAATGGTTTGGTGTGTTACAGTTGGGCAGTTAACATTAGGCAGAAGTCTTTGTACTTATAGAAACAGGGTGTGATTATGATCTTTATACATAAACTGTACTATAAGTTGTCATTTTAATATGGAAACTTTAGATGGTGTATTTAATATATTTCAGTTCACCTTGTCATCATGTCAGTAATGTGCTCCACTTCTTGTTTCAGAATGGCCTTGTTACTAGCTCACCAGAAATGTTTAAATTAAAATCTTGTATCCGACGAAAGACAGATTCAATTGATAAACGATTCTGCTTTGACATAGAAGTAGTCGAAAGGTTTGAACTTTTCACTTTACATTTTTTAATAATCTAAATTATTTGTTTCTTTCTATGTATAGATGTAAATATGAAACAGCATAAAGTGCTTGTTTTTCAGTCTCTTTTTTAAAGACAATATATATGTTTATTTCATTCTTTCACTTGTTTATTCAACAAATAAGTATTGCATGATGCTTTCAAAAAAATAAATCAGACACAGAGTGCTACCAAAGGGTAACATCACTCAGAGAAGAATCTGGAAAAATCAATAAAGATGACTGCCTTAGGGGAAAGTGCATATTGTGGACTGAGGTCCCCATCAAAATGAAGGAACCTGATGGCATTGTTCATGGCTCCTGGGTCAGCCTTTTTGTATGCTTTTGAAATCTAGTGTCCTTGTTCCCAAGGAATAATAAGACACAACTGCAAATTCCATAAGCTTCCTTTAGCCAGTGAAAATCAGTGCCTACCATGTACACAACACTGTTCTGGGCATTCTTAGCCACAGAATATTGGGAGAGACATAAAGGTTGTGCATTCAAGCTTATCACCTAGTGGAATTATTTAACTCTGTTCCTTTATTGTTTCAATACAAGTAGAATAGAAACAAAATAAGGAGGGGTATGTTTCTTGATCTCTGTTGCATTCCATAATCTATTTTTCTTCCCCTGCATTACCACCATGCTTTTCTGAATACTCTAGCTTTGTGTGTGTGTGTGTGTGTGTGTGTGTGTGTGTGTGTACACTGTATATATACTCTGACATACTATATACACTGTTATATACTATAGCTTATGTACGATAGCTTGTTAACTATTTAGTAGGGCATAGCCTTGTTCTTATGCTTCTTTAAAATAGTGTTAGCTATTTTGGCCCTGTGTTCTTATGCTTTATAGATCTGCTTATTAAGTTTCCCTTTCTCTCCAAAACATCCTTTGGGATTTTTGACTGGAGTTGAATGGTGAGTTGAACTCTCCCAAGGATTTTACATATCTTTTACATATATATTTTTTTCAGATTTGTTTTTGGGTATATTCTTTTTATTTAAATTCTTTAGTAGAAACTCTTTTTTTGTTTTATGGTTAAGATTGCCATAGAGAAAGGCTATGAATTTTTTTATATATCAGTCTATATCCAGCACAGTTGTTGAACTCTTGGTTTTAATAGTTTTGTGGTAGGAACTTCTGGTTTTTCTATGTAGATAAATACCAACATGTTAGTGATTTCTCTTTTCTTTTTTTCGACACTTTCTAGATATATACTTGGAGCACACTGTTAAACTCTGTCCTTTAGTTGTTTCATCTGTAAAACAAGGAAAATCAGTACCCACATCAAAGGGTTGTTGTGAGGAATAAATGAGATAATAAAGGAGACATACTTATAACACAGTGCCTGGCACATAATAAACAGCCAACAAGTATTGATTGTTGTTATTATTTGTGTTTTACACTGGCTTAGATTCTCCAAGATAAAATTACCTTGATCTTTATAATACATTTTCCCTTTTCCTATCAGTCTAATGAGCTGTTTTCCTGTTTATGTAGAGATATATGCCTTTATCACAGTTTTAACTCACTCCAGGCTTTTAACCACACAATATTTAAATGAAATTTCCTTCTTCATGTACCTTTTCACAGAATCCTCTAGTTTTCTGTTTATCTTATGGACAGCCTGCACAATTAATTAGATTAATTTCACTTTTTTCTGAATTTTCTATTTTTCTCTCTCTTATATTGGTTTCCTTCCTCCCTTTGCTTGCTCTTTTCTTGAAGCACATCCTCAAGTAACTATCTCAGAATGGGTGCATGGGAGAGAGTTGTTTTTATACGTATTAACTGTAATATTGTGATCATTGTATATGTAAACACTTTGGTTTTAGTGTCTTCTTAATAATTGACTAGTTATGGTATAAGGCTTTCCATATTGCTATATACTCATTGTAATTATTTTTAGTGACTAGTTGTACCACGTTGGGTCATAATCTTAATTATTCTCATACTGTGGAATGTTTCGGTGCTTTTGAACTTCTGTGAATGTAGCTTTTCATCCTTTTTGGTCATTTCAGGGGAAATAGTTTGAGCCTAAGCTCCTTCAGATAGTCTTATACCTAAAACACTTATTGATTTCATTTTTAAAATTCCTTCTTTTTTCTTTTCTCTCTTTTCATTTCTTTTTTCTCTTTCCTGCTTTTTCTTCAAATTTTACTTTTAAAGTTAGCTAAGAATTTTTTTAAAATAATAAATGTGTAAAGGCATAAAAGTAGTAAATTGAATGTATAAAATATTTTTTAATAGGCATGGAATCATCACATTGCAAGCCTTTTCAGAAGCTAATCGGAAACTCTGGCTTGAAGCCATGGATGGGAAGGAACCGGTAGGAATATGACATATTCTATAATTTAGATTTTATTGTTCTAATAATTGCAAAGTACATCTGAAAAAAATTTTATATGTCTATAGTGTATTTGAAAATATTAAAATAGCAAATCAGAGGAGTAGAGACTCTTACTGTTTTCCTAGTGTTGTGTCACTGGCACATAACACCAACTTCTGAATTCTTTTCCCCAGGGGACTTCCAGGACTAATTTAAAACCCTAAAATTACTTTTAAAAAATTACTTATAATCATTAATTTGGCTACATTGATTAGATTATTTTATTTAGTTAATAATTCTTGAGTGCCCACTCTGCAAGTCTTGTGCTAGGCTTTATGATCAGCATGATGAACAAGTTTCAGGGAAAGAACTAATCCTGGTCCTAGACCATGGTTTAAAAGTCTCCTTTGCTAAAACTGTTTGTGGCTTGACATTTTCCCTCTATCCAGATCCCCATTTTTATAATAGTTATTTTGATGTTGACATAATTTACTTAAAATTATCAGGGAGGCTTATATAAAAAAGGGAATAAATCATTGATGACTTTTGTGGAGAACACTGCAATAAATGATTAGAGGGATGAGCACACAGAGCAAATAGGATACCCCAGCCTGTCCCTTGAAAACTATCTTTTAAATGGCAGAGAACCTGTGACCATTCTTCTGAAAAGTACCTATGCCACAACAGAGCTACACAAAGTGTGGTCCCCAGACTGAGTCCATCCTACAAACCGTTACCAGGCTACAATAAGATGAGTGCAGAGATTATGATTAAGCATCTGGAAAATTTTATAGCAATGAGAAGTCATTTTACATCTGTTGAATTTAATAATAAAAAATTTGGACTCTGCATCTATTCTTTATTATGTGTATTACCTTTAAAATTTATTGTGATTTATAAAAATGTCAGTCAGCGACAGATTAAAAACTAAAAACAAAGGAACTTGGTTCTTTACCACTAACAGTTGAGGGGCAAGCCCTGACCTAGAAAAAATTTAGAAGACAGTGTGATAGCTCAACAAGTACAAGTTAGGATTGTACACACTAAGAAAAAAACACTAAGCAGATAATTTAAGGAAGGAACAATCAGGTGAAATCCATCATGAGATACTTCCTGAAGAAGGGAAATTATGCATCATGTTGGAGAATAGAATGAGATGCTTAGATCAGAGGGAAAGAGGTAAAACTTCGCCCAGGGCAGGACAGCCGGGGATGGAAAGGAGTGGGAGGCGAGATTGGAAGTTGGGCTGGGGAGATGGCATTGTGGACACAGTATTTGTAAGACCTTGAAATCAAGACACTCCCTTTGTGTATCATTGTACCAATATCGCCCTGGTAATCTTCTGTGCTGGGTCATTAATTGCAAGTAACTCACTGACTTCCTTTGTTTTTTAGATTTATACTCTGCCTGCGATTATTAGCAAGAAAGAAGAAAGTAAGTCATTTTAATAATTATTTCAAATGTTATCACGTAGATTTTTTTTTTTTAGTTGAAGTACCATAACAT
Organism: Balaenoptera ricei; assembly: GCF_028023285.1. NCBI lineage: Eukaryota > Metazoa > Chordata > Mammalia > Artiodactyla > Balaenopteridae > Balaenoptera > Balaenoptera ricei. The sequence continues at coordinate 35,340,842 of NC_082646.1, read as the reverse complement.
ATTAGTTTCAGGTGTACAACATAGTAATTTAATCTTTGTATACACTGTGAAGTGATTAGTGCAATAAGTCTAGTACCATCTGTCACCATACAGTTGTCCCCCTTCACCCATTTCACCCACCCTCCAACCCCCTTCCCTTCTGATAACCATGAATCTGTTCTCTATATCTGAGTTTGGTTTCATTTTCTTTGTTTGTTTGTTTTGTTTTGTATATTCCACATATAAGTAGAATCATATGGTATTTGTCTTTCTCTGACTTATTTCACTTAGCGTAATGCCTTTGAGGTCCCTCCATGTTCTTGCAAATGACAAAGTTTCCTTTTTTATGGCTGAGTAGTAGTCCACTGTGTATATATAGCATGTCTTCTTTATCCAGTCCTCCACCAATAGAAATTTAGGTTATATCCATATCTTGGCTCTTGTAAATAATGCTACAATGAACATAGCAGTGGATATATCTTTTTGAATTAGTGTTTTCATTTTCTTTGGATAAATACCCAGAAGTAGAATAGCTGGATCATATGGTAGCTCTGTTCTTAAACTTCGAAGTACCTTTGTACTAGTTTCCATAGTGGCTGCACCAATATACTTTCCCACCAATAGTGTACAAAGTTTCTCTTCTCTCCACATCCTCTACAAAACTTGTTATTTCTTGTCTTTTTGATGATAGCCATTATAGCAGGTGGGAGGTGATATTTCATTGCGGTTTTGATTTGCATTTCTCTGATGATTAGTGGTGTTGAACATCTTTTCATGTGCCTGTGGGCCATCTTGTATGTGTTTTGGAAAAAATATCTACATAGATCCTCTGCCCATTTTTTAATCAAATTGTTTTTCGCTATTGAGTTGTTTGAATTCTTTATATATTTTGGATATTAACTCCTTATCATATATGATTTGCAAATATTTTCTCCCATTCAGTCGGTCACCACTACATTTTGCTGATGGTTTCCTTTGCTGTGCAGAAGCTTCTCTGTTTGATGTAGTCCCACTTGTTTATTTTTGCTTTTGTTGCCTTTGCTTTTGGGGTCAGATTCAAAAATTCCATGCCAACACTGATATCAAGGAGCTTATTGCCTATGTTTTCTACTAAAAGTTTTATGGATTCAGGACTATTTTAAGTTTTAATCCATTTTGAGTTGATTTTTGTGTGTGGAATAAGATAGTGGTCAAGATTCATTTATTTGCATGTGTCTGTCCAGTTTTCCCAGGACCATTTATTGAAGAGACTGTCTTTTTCCCACTGTATATTCATGACTCCTTTGTCATAAATTATTTGTTCATATATATGTGGGTTTATTTCTGGGCCCTCTACTCTGTTCCATTGATTTATGCATCTGTTTTTATGCCAATACCATACTGTATTGATTACTATAACTTTATAGTTTAGTTTGAAATCAGGGAGTTTGATACCTCCAGCTTTTTTTTTTTTTGTCTTTTTTTTTTTTGGTTTGTTTTTCTCATGATTTCTTTTGTCTATTCAGGGACTTTCATTGTTCCATACAATTTTAGAATTATTAGTTCTACTTCTGTGATAAATGATAGGGATCGCATTGAATCCGCAGATTGCCTTGGGTAGTACGGTCATTTTAATGATATTCATTTTTCCAATTCATAAGCATGGTATACCCTTCCATTTGTTTGTGTCATCTTATCATCAGTGTCTTAGAGTTTTCAATGTACATCTTTCACCTCCTTGGTTAAATTTATTACTGGGTATTTTACTCTTTTTGATGCAGTTGTAAATGGGATTGTTTTCTTAGTTACCTTTTCTGATATTTTGTAATTAGTATATAAAAATGCAACAGATTTCTGTATATTGATTTTGTATCCTGCAACTTTACTGAATTCATTTATTAGTTCTAAGAGGTTTCTTTGGTGGAGTCTATAGTTTGTTTTCTCTATACAGTATCATGTCATCTGCAAATAGTGACATTTTTTCTTCTTCCTTTCCAATTGGGATTCCTTTTATTTCTCTTTTTTTAGCCTAATTTCTGTGTCTAGGACTTCCAATATTATGTTGAATAAAAGTAGTGAGAGTGGGCATCCTTCTATAGTTCCTAATCTTAAAGGAAAAGCTTTCAGCTTTTCACCATTGAATATGATATTGCCTGTGGACTTGTCATATATGGCCTTTATTATGTCAATGTATGTTCCCTCTATACCCACTGTGTTGAGTGTTTTTATCATAATTGGAAGTTGAATTTTGTCAAATGCTTTCTCTGCATCTATGGAAATGATCATATGATTTTTATCCTTCATTTTGTAAATGTATGTATCATGTTTACTGATTTGTGGATATTGAACTAGCCTTGCATCCTTGGAATAAGTCTCACTTGATCATGTTGTATGATTCTTTTTATATATTGTTGAATTCAGTTTGCTAATATTTTGTTGAAGATTTTTACATCTATTTTCATCAGGGGTATTGACCTATAATTTTCTTTTTTGTGGTGCCCTTGTCTGATTTTGGTATCAGGATAATGCTGGCCTCATAAAATGAGTTTGGAAATGTTCCCTCTTCTTCAATTTTTGGATGAGTTTGAGAAGGATAGGTATTTAATTTTTGGATGTTTGATAGAATCCATGAGTGACACTCTCTGATCCTGTACTTTTGTTTGTTGGGATTTTTTTGCAATCTCTTTACTAATAATCAGTCTATTCAGATATTTTATTTCTTTATAATTAAGTCTTGGAAGATGATATGTTTCTATATTCTAGGTTATCCAATTTGTTGGCATGTAATTGTTCTTAGTAGTCTCTCATGATCCTTTGTATTTCTCTGGTATCGGTTGTCATTTCTCCTCTTTCATTTTCGACTTTACTTATTTGAGCCCTCTCTCTTTTATTCTTGGTTAGTCTAGCTAAAGATTTGTCCATTTTGTTTATCTTTTTGAAGAACTAGCTCTTGGTTTCATTGATTTTTTAAATATTTTTTTAGTCTCTGTTTTATTTATTTTCACACTGATCTTTATTATTTCCTTCCTTCTACTACCTTTGGACTTCATTCTTCTTTTTCTACTTACTTTAGGTTTAAAGTTAGACTGTTTGAGATTTGTCTTTTTTCTTTAGGTAGGCCTGTATTGCTATAAACTTCCCTCTTACAACTGCTTTTGCTTTGTCCCATAGATTTTGGAATGTTGTATTTCCATTTTCATTGTTCATATTATTTATTGATTTCCCCTCGGATTTCTTCACTGACCCATTGCTTGTTCAGTAGCATGTTATTTAATCTCCACGTATTTGTGATTTTTCCAGTTTTCTTCTTGTAGGTCTAGTTTCGTACCATTGTGGTTGTAAAAGATGTTTTATATGATTTCAGTCTTCTTAAATTTATTGAGATTTGTTTTGTGGCATAAAATGTAATCTATCCTGGAGAATGTTCCATGTGCACTTGAGAAGAATGTGTATTCTGCTGCTTTTGGATGGTATGTTCTATACGTGTCTATTAAGTATATCTGGTCTAATATGCTGTTTAAGGCCAGTGTTTCCTTATTTTCTGTCTGGATGATCTGTCCATTGATGGTAGTAGGGTGTTAAAGTCCCCTACTATTATTGTATTGCTGTCAGGTTCTCCCCTTAGGTCTGGTAATGTCTGCTTTCTATATTAAGGTGCTCCTATGTTGTTTCATATATATTTTAAAATGTTATAACCTCTTGTTGGATTGAATCCTTTATCATTCTGTAATGCCCTTCTTTGTCTTTTATTACAGTCTTTGTTTTAAAGTCTGTTTTGTCTGATATAAGTATAGCTACACCAGTTTTCCTTTTGTTTTTGTTTTGTTTCCTTTTCTTTTTTCATCCCTTCACCTTCAGCCTGTTTGTGTCCTTAGATCTGAACTGAATCTCTTGTAGGCAACATATAATTGTGTCTTGTTTTTTAATCCATTCAGCCACTCTATGGCTTTTGATTGGAGAATTTTGTCCATTTAAATTTAAAGTAGTTATTAACAAGTATGTACTTATTGCCATTTTGCAGCTTGTTTTCTGGCTGCTTTTATAGTTCTTCTCTGTTCCTTTCTTTCTTTTCTTGCTCTCTTCCTTTGTGGTTTGATGACTTTCTTTCATGTTGTGTATAGATTTCTTTCTCATTATCTGTAGTGTATCTACTATAAGTTTTTGGTTTGTGGTTTCCATGAGGTTCATATATAGAAAAACTACGTGTGTGTGTGTGTGTGTGTGTGTGTGTATAGTACTCTGTTATAAGCTGATAGCAACTTAAGTTTGGACACATTCTAAAAACTGTACATTTTTACTTCTCCCACCCTCATTTTATGTTTTTGATGTTATATTTACATCTTGTTTCTGTATCCCTTAATTATTGTAGTTACAGTTAACTTTACTACTTTTGTCTTTTAACCTTTATACTAGCTTTATAAATGGTTAATCCACTAACTTTACTATATATTTGCCTTTACCCATGAGATTTTGACTTTTTTATGTTTTCATGTTACTATTTAATACCCTTTTTTTTCTTCTTGAAGAAGTCCCTTTAACATTTCTTGTAAGGCAGATTTAGTGTTGATGATCTCCTTTAGCTTTTGCTTCTGTAGAAAACTCTTTATCTCTCCTTCGGTTCTGAATGATAACCTTGCCTGTAGAATATTTTTGGTTGAAAGTTTTTTCTTTTCAACACTTTGAATATATTGTGCCATTCCCTTCTGGACTTTAAATTTTTTGCTGAAAGATCAGCTGTTAATCTTATGGGGCTCCCTTTATATGTAGCAAGTTGTTTTTCTCTTGCTTCTTTTATGATTCTCTCCTTGTCTTTAACTTTTGACATTTTAATTATAATGTGCTTGTTTTGGATCTCTTTGGGTTCGTCTTATTTGGAATTCTCTGTGCTTCCTAGACTTCAATGTCTGTTTCTTTCCCCCAATTAGGGATGTTTTTAGCCATTATTTCTTCAAATAAATGTTCTTCCCCTTTTTCTCTCTATTCTCCTTCTGGGACCCCTACAATGAGAATGTCATTCCTCTTGATGTTGCACCATAGGTCTCTTAAGTAATCTTTTTTTTTTTTTCCTTCTGATCTGTTAGGATGAATTCCACTGTCCTGTCTTCCAGGTTGCTGATCCTTTCTGCTTCATCTAGTCTGCTATTGAAAACCTCTAGTGTATTTTTCTTTTCAGTTACAGTATTCTTCAGCTCCGTGATTTATTTTTGGTACTTACTTTTATTTTCTGTCTCTTTGTGGAAGTTCTCATTGTGTTCATCTTTTCTTCCAAGAGATCAGTGAGCATCTCTATGTCCATTACTTTAAACTCTTTAGCAGGTAAATTACCTCCATTTCAGCAAGGTTTTTTTTTTTCCTGGATTTTTATCTTTTCTTTTGTTTGGGACATATTCCTCTGTTTTCTCATTTTGCTTATCTCTCTGTGTTTGTTTCTACATATAAGGCAATACAGTTACCTCTCCCAGTCTTGAAGGAGTGGCCCTGTGTAGGAGATGAACCTGATTTTTCAACCCTGCCCTAACTGCTTGTTGTCTCTGGAACATTTGTAATTATCTAAGTGTTTAATTTTTTTCTTGATAAGTCCCAGAGTTTGTGCCAAGACCTATCAGTGTTCCAAAGGGAGGGATCTAATTCCACACCTAGTTTCAGGCTGTTTGGAATGAAGACCCTCAGGTAGCAGCTTTTAAAGAACACATGTATATATAGTATTGTGTGACCATGGTTGTAACTCCCTACTGGCCTCAAGACCAGGTGATTTGGAGGTGTCCCCTTGGTGACAGTTGCAAAAGACAGGGCTCCAAATGAGTGCATAAACTCCTCTCTGAAAGGTACAGGTGATCTGTCACGAGGCCAAGGGATAGTGCAAAGATGGCATCCCCCAGTCTGTATTCCCCGAGAGCTCCTCCATAGCTTCTAGGTGTGTGGTAAACTTGAAGCCTTCCCCTCTGGCTTAAGCTCTGGGCCAAGTAAATAGGGCTTTTTCACAAGAAGTCTGGGGATGTGTTTCAGTATGCTGTCAGGGTCTTAGGGGTGGTTCCATACCATGAACTGTCTCCTCAATTATTTCAGAGCCATAAGGCCCAGAAATGCAAGCCTCCCTGGACACCATAGCCAGGTGCTCAAGGGCTGTCTTGCACGTGGAATGCATGTGCCTGCTGGCTTCATGGGCCACAGGAGAGCCTGGGTGGGACTGCTGGCTGCCGTGGTGCTGCAGAAGCACATGATGGTCACAGTGAGGCTGATCTTGGGTGGCCTCAGCCTGCAGCGGCTTGAAGCAGAATTTCGGTTGTCCAACCAGAGATTGATGTCAGGCCATGGCAGTGAGAGTGCTGAATCCTAGCCACTAGACCATGAGGGACAGTGGCCAGTGACAAGGCCCCTGGCCTTGAATTCCCACAAAGAAACAGAAAGGAGTGAAACAAGTAAAGTGTTTATTAGGAGGAAAAAAGGTACATGTGAATAGACTCAGGCTGACTCAGAGAGAGTCACACCCTCGTGGTAGTTTGAATCACTTATATGGGGCATTTCTTCTGGCCAATCATCTTGCTTTGCCTGGCTCTGAATCCGTATTTGGTTTATCTCAAGGTCCTCCCATGTGTGCGCGCACATCTCTTAGCCAAGATGGATTCTAGCGAAGAGGCCTATGGGTAGGTTGACATCACTTACTATGGAGTGTCACCCCCTCCCTTTTGACCTCCGAGGAGCCTTTCTGTGCATGTATAGTCAGGATGGTCTCCTTGACTTCAAGAATGAAGAATATGTGGTCTCTTTATTTCTTATTGGGGCAGGGCTCAGCTTCTCCTCCCTCCCGTTATTGTCTTCATCTTGGAGTATCTGTCCACAGAGGACAAACTCCAGCTGCTCAGCGTGGGGCCCATCTATCTCCTGCCTCAAGGCCACAGGAACACATGGGGGCAGTGTGAGATAACGGGCTGCAGCAGAACTACAGGGACACGTAAGGGTGGGGTAAGCCCCCCTGGCTTCAGTGGGACCAGAGGAGAGCACGGAAGCAAGTCAGGTCCTTTAACTCTTGCAGTGTGGAGTGAGAACACAAAAATGTTGCTCACCAGCACCTCTGTCCCAGGAGAAAGTCCCAAAGACCCTTTAATCTTAGCTAATGAATCTCCTTCATGTATGGTCTAGGAGCTTTTCAAACTTGGTTTTGCACTGGGTCCTGAGGTGAATGAGTCTGCACGTGAGCCCTTTAAGGGCAAACTTTTCTGTCCCTACATCCTTTTGTTGGTTTTCAAAGCCAAAAGTATTGGGCACTCATCTCTCCAGTGCAGGTTGTAAGCGTTGGGGTACCTGATGTGGGGCACGAACCCCCAGCTCCTCAGGGAGAAGTTCCATATTTGTGAGATCCCTTGTGCTTGTGGGTTGCTGTGCCAGAGGTGAGGTTTTTGGTGAGACTGCGCTTCTGACTCTCCTACCCATCTTGATGTGGTCCTTTTATCCTTTGTTGTGGAGGTGCTGTTTAGCTAGTGTTCAGGTCTTTTTCAGATCCATATGTAGTTGTAGATTTGGTGTGTCCATGGGAGGAGGTGAATTCAGGATCTTCCTATGCTGGCATCTTAACCCAACCCCCACCACGTGGTTATTTTTATCACAGAGGTATTATGTGATATTAAAAGTTAACGCTGGAAAAATCATAGTAGTACACCTTTGATCTGATGGTACTCAGCAAATTTGAAATTTTCATTCAGAGTTTCTCATGTTAAAACCACTAACTACTGGGCTTTATAGTAACCAAAATTATTTTATTTATTTGGTGTTCATTACTTATAAGTAGGTACCCTGCTTTATCCCAGAAAGAGATTGGAGGCAATTGATATTTAGTTTGATTTTTTTTAATGGCAATAGAGGGTTTCTTTATCTTATTTTCTCTGCTCCAATTTACAAAACTGAAGATATGAACACTGCTAATTTTAGGAGATTGTGCCCAAGATTGTGAAGTATAAGACATTGTCATAACACATGGGATATGTAGGAAAACATGTTGTGGCTGTATTATTACTGAATTTGTGTCAAACCATTCTGAATGAACACATTTTATGTATTTTCCATCATATTCTGAATCCTTTTTAGTCATCTGCCACCTTTAATCCTTGGTTAGTTTAGGGTATCTTCATATGTAATCTACATAGTCAAATTATTTGACATTTAAAGTCAAATTTTATATGTTTCTAAGGTTATGTGTATATCCTTTAAAGCACTTTCAAATTTTATTTAACTCAATTGACTTTCATGATGTCTAAATTTATTTTTAAAACAGCCTTAATAAGCCTGACTTTTGGATTGTTATTAAAATACAAGTTAGAATGGAGTAATGATAAAAACTGGGAAAGCACTCATTTGAAAGTAATAAATATTGAGTGTATGCAAAAACTTATCATTTTATCTGGATGAAATTCTTCCTCGTGATTAATTTCAGAAATTATCAAAAGAAAATGCATGATTTAAAATACCTTTAATGTTAAAGAGTTAAAATAATATTTCCAGTTTTTATTCTTGTGTTCCTTTCTTTTTTGCCAATCAGAGTGATTAGTATAAAATCTTTCATTGCCCACTTTTATCTAATCAGGGAAACATTAACCAACCGATAAGAGGTTTGTAAGTACTGAATGTTCATTCTAAACAATTACCTAAAAAGTAATCTGTTGTGTAATTTGCATTTGAGTAGAGTTTGAAATGTGTTTTCTAACATTGGTTTCATTGTTCATATCCAGTATAAAGATAGTCCTTTCAAATTCAAATGAACCTACTCAAGGACAAATCCTTCCTGAAAAACAAATGAATATATATATGATATTGAATAGAGCTTTTGAATGAGGATGTGGTCAAGTCAATCAGAATATATTTGATACTTAATGCACCTTGGAACTAGGGTTTTTATCATAACTAGGTAATTTGAGTGAGAAAGTTATCAAATGTTCTTATGCTGTGATGGAGGGAGTTTGTGCTTATTGTAGTAAAGACTCACTCTTCTGGAAATCAGCTTTCCTGTAGTCTTAGGCACCTGAAACATCGTTGTGCCACCATGTGTAATTATAAATTGATACGTGTTTCAGAGAAATAGGTGTCTGAGAGTCCATGTGTTTGTATGATTTATCACATTCTGGCTCTTGATATGATGTTTCAGTTTTCCACCTAGTTCCCTGAGCTCCTGGTGACAGATTCCATCTCTTCTCCATAGTTCTCCATGCAGGCCTTCCCTGAGATGTGTGCTCAGCACATATTTGCTCTTATTCTTACTCAGTGCCACTAGGCTTTTATTGCCCAGGGGGAGATTTTGATCATGAAAAGAATCTTTAAATTACCTTTGCTCTATTAATAGGTAGTACTTGAAGTTATAAATCTTAAACCTATTTTTGAGTTTTATTTTTATTATTTTGTCTTAAGCCATAATGTTTCTTTAATCCTATTTTTAATCAACATACAGCTCTTATTTATAAATGTACTAATTTTAAAAGTAAGTCATTTTCACTTCTTTATTTTTCCATAAATTTGATAAAATTCTCCCACTTATACATTTAATCAATCAAGCTTCTACAGACATGTCAAATTATAAATACAAAACTAGTAAATTTCATTCTCTCAAACTCAACACCCTAATGGGACAAATTTGTGATTCTGGCAAAATATAATCTTCCTAAACACTAGGCATCTTTTGTAGTCTAGTAAATTTGCTTATAAATGTAGAAAATAACGTCTTTTTAAGTATTCTAAACATTCTAAGAAGTTACATGTGAAATTGCATAGTCATTTCAAAAGGTCTTGCTACATTGGTATAAAGCCAAGTTATCCAAAATAACACTTGTTTTGGGTTGTTTTTACACATTCTTGGAGATTCATATTTGCTTACATGAACAGAATCAGTACTCTGTTTTAAAAGTCAAGACTATGGCATATGCCGCCAATAAAAGAAACTCTGACTAGTAGAGGCACAGGATTGATTGCACCTTCTACAACTAAGCTCCTCCTTGCTGTGGGGTGGACTTTTTGGTGTTGCCAATTTGCCTGAGGGAGGCTTTCTAAATATTTTCAATCCAACATGCAATGAAGTGCCTTTCCAAGTCCTCAGAATTTAATCTTTTTGCATATAATTTTGAACAATCTACTATATCAAGGCCTAAAATTTATTAATGGACTTTTGAATCTCTTCCTCAGGCTGTAATTTTACCCCTTTCTCTTTTATCATGTGTCTTATCAGCCACTATTTTTCCAGTGATTTAATGACTCCTAGGACATATCTTTATGCTAAACAGTATTCCAGATTCAAGCACTTGATCCTATTAAGAGTAGCATCATGTTTTCTTCCTAGTAATAGGTCCAGAATTTTATTTGTTTCAGCTCAAAATTATATGCCAGTGATTGTGAAGTTCTCAAACCTCTTTCTCTGATCTTGAGTAAATCATGCGAGTTCATCATGTTATGAGTTCAGCAGCTTGTGTCTTCTTTATGTTTGCCCCTTCCACCATTTTTCTATACATCATTTTGTTTTCTGACATCTATGTCCCTTTTTGACCCTTGACTCTCCTCCGAGGTGGCGTTATGGCAATTTTAGTCTGTAACTTCTCTCGTAGTTGGTATTTGAAACCAATACCAGCCTTGATTCATTTGCCATCTTGAGAAGTGCTTCTTTATAGCCTTGGTAATTCAGATGGATTCCACTTATCTTAAATTATTCCTGTTATCCTTTGGAAACTCAGTTTTGCTGGACATGTGTGTTTTTGAACTGCGGAAGATAACAATCAAGCTTAGGATGGTAAAATATAAAACTCAGATAAAAAACTGTTTTGAATGTCAGCAATTGGGAGTAGTCATGTGTCTGTGCTTTCACTGAAAACCCTAAAAGCAACAGACAGTCGAAGAACTATCTAGTGTCCTAAAATAGGGCCATACTGTGAATATACAGAGAACATGTACTGTTCAATGGAGAGTGAAACTATGCTGTGACTGTAATGAGACTCTTTACAAGCCTAACCTGAAAAAGTCTCCCTACTTTGTGGTTACTCTTAATTTACCATTTTCAGAATCTAGATGCTGTAAATGAGACTAGCATAATTTAGTAGAGAAGGAAGATTTGACTCGTCTTTGTGAAAAAAGCATCAAGTTAAAAAGCTAGAGCATTGGTCAGTTACAGGATATTAAATCCACAGATACTTTTCTGGTTGTAAAATATACCACAGTATCCTTTTCTTGAAATTATAAGAGTTTGGGAATGGATTTATTTTGAGAGTACTTACTACACAGATTATCACTCAATTAAGATTAGAACTAAAAAAAAAAAAAAAAAAAAAGAAAGATTAGAACTAAACTGTTCCTCAAGCCGTGCCAATGAAATTATAATTCCGCCATTTGAGCTCATTTTTCAAAGAAGCAAATTATCTGTCTTGAGACACCTTTTCTGTCATGAGACTTTCATCATGGGACCAGTTGTTAACAGGGACAGAGGCAGTTGCCTTTTTTCCTAGGCTTGCTTTCTCTGGCATTGTCTCTTGGTGCCCTGAGCCTTGTCCCCACTCACACATACATTTGATTTGGTGGCTTTTCAGCTGGTCCCTCTACCCTAGGTCTGGAGAAATTGGGAATTGCGAAAGGAAAGGTTTCTAGTTCTCATTCTCTCATGCAATTCAGTTCAACGATACTCCATTTTGGAACTACTTTATTCCAATCATTGTGAATAAGAAAAAGGAAGTTCTTTCAAATGATGTTTCTGCTATTAAAAGTCACTACTCAGCTGTGTAGTGGTAAAGTCTCCTAACATTCAGTTCTCATGTACAAAATCAAAGGGATTGGACTAGAAGATAATTTTATAATTTCCCGGATTGAACTAGAAGATAATTTTATAATTTCCCAACAACTCCAGATTTCTACCACTCTGTGTTTCAGTGGCTTTTCCCATGTGTGCCCAGGGAATGTATTCTCTCCAGCAACAAACAGAAAAAGTGAACTCATTCTTATCCTTGGCAAGCGCCATCTGTCACAAATGTTTTGGCACTTCCTACTGCTATTTAGATAGTTCAGTTCTTCTCCCCAAGGCCACTGAGCAAATACAGTTCTGTTTCCATCACTGAGACCCAGGAAGAGGGTCAGAGCTCAAGTCTTCTTCATGGGCAGAGCAGAAAGAGAAAATAGTTTGGGCCGGGGCTGTGGAGAGTTAACTGCTACCTTTAGGGAAAAGAGAAAATGTCCTGTGGGAACCACAAACGCCATTAAATGCACTCATCTTCTTTTCCTGTTTCTTTCAAGCCATGTATAGTATGATATTAGTTGTCTGTGATAGGGGCCTTTTAATCTGAAATGGCAGACTAGAAATGTGAACTGGAAATTAAAGACAAGTGCTGCTTTGTTTTGTCAACCCTGAGAATGTATTGTAAGGCCAAGTAGATTACATCTGTAAGGACATGCTGGGTTTTTAATTACTAGGAAATTGAAGGTACAAGGACTTTTGCTTTGTTAGCTGCATGGAAAACAATTCTTTCTTTTTTTTCTCCTCATGGCTTTTTGAATTCTGTTGAGATTAATAGCTTTTGTGCTGCTAAACTGCCTTATGGAAACTTTACTTGAGTTTCAATAAAAATTTTAGCCCTGAATAGTTGCCAGAGGGAAATAGTAATGTTTCTACTTAACTTTTGATTGACTAAATTAAGTTCTTTACATTAGCCAATCTTCCTCTTTACCCCCAAAGGCCAGGTATCATTAATATTGTAGGATTTCAATTCCTGGGAATTTGTGGTAGTTGTATTCTGCATACCCCGCTGGTCCTCTCTATGGAGAGATACTGGGCTGGGGTAAGAGCCCTGGAGAGGAGTTGACAAAAGCAACTCCTGTTAGCTGATAAGCTCTAACCCTTGTAGAAGCCAGAGAGGGTACTTGAGCAAGCCAGCTACAAACCAATAACTAGCCAGCTATAGATCAGTAAGCACGTGTTGGCTGCCTGCTCTGGGCCAGGCACTGAGCCCTGATTCAGTAGTTCGTACTTCAGACAGATGGATATGCTCCCCTCTCTACCGCTGCAGCAGGAGTACTTGCCCTCCACTAAAGAAAGAATCAGGATAAATTATCAGCTTTTAATGGTGTGATTTTATTTAGTAAGAACCCCTTCCACTGACTTCTCATTTGAACATTAAGGAGTTCCCAGTTTTTCTTTTTTAAGCTATAGAGAGCTATTTTTGCTGAATTTTCATTAGCACTAGCATATTAAGTGTAGTAACCCCTTCATGACTTTGGAAGGTGGAAAGGTTTCCTTTACCAAATGTGTTTGTCTCTGACTTCCCTCAGAAGCACCACTCCTTGTGACTTCCTCCTCCATCACTCACTGGGAGACAGAGGGTGTTAAAGCCTGTTTAAGCCATATCGCCTTCTTCTCCTCAGACCTCAGCAGAAACTGCTGAGTGCTTGCATGAAGACACTGTTGATCAGTAGTTTGTAAGGCAGCCACGAACGGGTGCTGCCTTTTTATATGAATTGACAAATCAGTAGCCAGAAACTCGGATAAATACCAGATAAGCGAGGAAAAGCGAAGTGTGTGGGATTGGCTTTATTCCATTTAGTCCTTTTTGCCATAGCAATCTGTTTAAGTTACACATGATTAAATCAGAACTGGCCAGGGTATGCTGTGGTCTCAGAGACTTAACCACAATAAACGTTCATCTCTTGAATATGCGATATGTCCATTCAGGTCAGCTGTGATTTTCTTATACATAATTTTTACTCTAAAACCCAAGCTCATGTAGTACCTTCTCTCTGTAACAGTGATGATCTTGTACCAGAGGGGGGGAAAAAAAGTGGCAGGCTTGCACAATACATACCAGCTCTTCCTAGCTGATGGATAATGACATTTGTGACTTCCATTCATATTTTGTTGGCTAGTGCATATCATATGACCAAGTCTGTCTTAGAGGGAGCTAAGAAACATAATCTTCCTGCAGGAAAGAGCAGCAAATATGAGTGAAGTAATCCCAGGCTACTACAGTTCCGTTCCAATGAGAAGATGTGTTTGTTCATTGTGATTATTGACGTTTAATGAGAGTATAGGGACATATATCTGAATATCCAACTTGTTGTCTCTTCAGTGGTCAGCTAGATTCACAGGGCCTGAGTGGTTTATGCCTGATCTCCATTTTTTTAAAGAAATAGATCATTGTGGGCTTCCCTGGTGGTGCAGGGATTAAGAATCCCCCTGCCAATGCAGGGGACACAGGTTCGATCCCTGGTCCGGGAAGATCCCACATGCCACGGAGCAACTAAGCCCGTGCGCCACAACTACTGAGCCTGCGCTCTAGAGCCCGCGAGCCACAACTGCTGAGGCCTGAATGCCACAACAACTGAAGCCCGCACGCCTAGAGCCCGTGCTCCGCAACAAGAGAAGACACCACAATGAGAAGTCCGCTCACCACAACGAAGCGTACACCCTGCTCACCACAACTAGAGAAAGCCCACGTGCAGCAACAAAGACCCAACGCAGCCAAAAATAAATAAATAAATAAATAAATAAATAAATAAATAAATTTATATTAAAAGAAAAAAATAGATAATTGCCCTGGCCCCAAATATTTTAAAAATAAGTAATATAGTATGCCTCTGAAAAATAACACTTCTGGCAGATAGTACCTCAAGCCCCCGTGACTTCAGCCAGGCCCGAAGAATACATGTGATTGACATGTGTAGATTTTATATTCTCCTCTAGCCAATAATGATGACGACGATGATAACAGCCAACACTTCTGCAGTACTTACTATATTCCAAGTACTATTCTAGGAGCTTTGCAAATGTTAACGTATTTCATCTGTGAATAGCCCTGTGAAGACAATACTGCTATTATCCTTACTGTATAGAAGAGGAATCTGAGGATGAGAGAGATTAAAACTGTGTCCAGTAATACAGCTGCTAAATGGGAGAGTAAATACTGTCTCTTTCATCTGGTTAGTACTAGTGGCTGACCCTTTTTTTTTTTTTTAAGATTGTTTGAAAGCCTAAATTTTTTTTTTTTTAAAGGAACTCCTTTATTTATTTATTTATTTATTTATTTATTTATTTATTTATTTATTTTTGGCTGTGTTGGGTCTTCGTTTCTGTGCGAGGGCTTTCTCTAGTTGTGGCAAGTGGGGGCCACTCTTCATCACGGTGCGCGGGCCTCTCACTATCGTGGCCTCTCTTGTTGCGGAGCACAGGCTCCAGACACGCAGGCTCAGTAGTTTGTGGCTCACAGTCCCAGTTGCTCTGCGGCATATGGGATCTTCCCAGACCAGGGCTCGAACCCGTGTCCCCTGCATTGGCAGGCAGACTCTCAACCACTGCGCCACCAGGGAAGCCCCCTTTTTTTTTTTTTTTTTACCGTTTCTTCTTCTGTTTCTCAGTGATGTGTGGATAGGAGCACATGGGGAAGGAAACTAGCATCTGATTAGGTTTGTTCCATTGTTTTCCACTCTTCAGTGCTTCATGTGGATTTTGTCTTCATCTTACTACAGCCCTTTAACATAGGTATTGTTATTTCCCTCATTTTATAGATGAAAGAACTAGAGTTCATAAAAGTTAATAGGCACACTTCTATCCACACAGCAGTAAATAGTAGAGCTGAGATCCATCCCAGGTTTGCCTGGCTCTAAGCAAAGCTGGGTGCTACCTCTGCACCATGGAACCTCTCTATACTCTTTCAGGCAATAGAAAAGGATGTTCAAAGGAAACAAAACAAAAATGCATGGTTATTTTTGCCAACACAATGTATTTTTTCACATTTCTGAATTGATCGATAATGTTTTATTTACTCACGTGAAGAGAGCTAAAACACAAGGTCCATGGGACACATCAGGACAGTGGCACGCATGGAATGACCTGGCAGTCAGACTGAATGTTTGTAAGATTTTCTTCTTCATAATTAGCCTGTGATACTGGTTTACTAGGATAGAATGGGGTATTGCCACCAAATATCCCAGTATACCTTCAAGATATAGCCTGGTTATTACTTATTTTTCTCAAAATGGATATTTAAAGAAAATCTGTTTTTATATATAACAATTATTTTCGTTCATTTAGCCAAGGGCAGGTTTTATTGAAATTTTTAAAAAATGGATTTCTCTTTCTTTTAATACATTTTATTGAAAAGTTGAAAAATGTGACCTCAAGAACCAAATGTTATAAATGTCAGGAACTTGCAGTTTTAATTGATACAAAATGCTAGTGTATCATTTTTACCAGGGTTACATTTTTTGGCTCAGTTTCTGTTATTAAAAATCAAAATTAATAATTGATTCCTTACTTCTCTATTCTACCTGTTTTTTTCCTATGTTCAATAAATATTTTAAATTATCTGAATGTATTCATACTATAATGCTGTGCTTGGCATTTTGGGTTATTGGAAGTAAGCAATCCCTTATTGGTGCCCAAAGAAGCTCGCCTCTCATGTAGGTAGTCAGCTCTAGAAAGATGCTTGATTAATGGCCATTCATTCTTGTATGTTGAGTTCACCCAAAGCATTCACTGAGTTCTGTTCTCTTGACATCTAGGGCATGGGGACACACAAATAAGCCAGTTCCTATTGGTAACAATACATATTTTAGTTTTGGCATTTTTACATGTTTAAATCTATTTTTTATTTCTAAAAACTAATTTAGAAGATATATAAAATAGTTACAAAATCCAATGAATAAAAATGACAATTTCTACCTTCTGTCCTTTTCTTTCTTACTTGCAATTTGCATGATCTTTCTAGAGCTTTTTCCTAGGAAAATAGAAACATTCATACCCTCAAATTTTATGTTTTAAGAAATTGGGTTGTATTGTCCTATAGATTACTTTTTTTTGCCTAACAACGTATAATAAATATTCTACCAAGTCAGTACCTCTAGATTTTTTTAATTTTTAAAAAATTTTTATGCAATTTTTAAAGGTTACTTTCCATTTACAAAATTATTACAAAATTTTGGCTATATTCTCCATTTTGTACAATACACCCTTGAGCCTATCTTACATCCAATAGTTTGTACCTCCCACTCCTCCCCCACTGGTAGCAACTAGTTTGTTCTCTATATCTGTATCTGCTTTTTTTGTTATATTTACTAGTTTGTTGTATTTTTTAGATTCCACAGATAACCACTGGTAACCACTAGTTTGTTCTCTATATCTGTGAGTCTGCTTCCTTTTTGTTATATTCAATAGTTTGTTGTATTTTTTAGATTCCACATATAAGTGATATCATACAGTATTTGTCTTTCTCCATCTGACTTGTTTCACTTAGCATAATACCCAATTGCTGCTATTATTTTTTATGTCTGAGTAGTATTCCATTGTGTGTATATATACCACATCTTCTTTATCCATTCATCTGCTGATGGACACTTAGGTTGTTTCCATATCTTGGCAATTGTAAATAATGCTGCAGTGAACATTGGGGTACATGTATCTTTTTGAATTAATATTTTGGGTTTTTTTGGCTATATACCCAGGAGTGGAATTGGTGAGTCATATGCTAGTTCTATTTTTAGTTTTTTGAGAAACCTCCATACTGTTCTCCACAGTGGCTGCACTAGTTTACATTCCTACCAATGGTATACAAGGATTCTCTTTTCTTTACATCCTTGGCAACAGTTGTTACTTGTGTTTTTGTTTTTTTGTTTTTTTGATGGCCATTCTGACAGGTATGGGGTGATATCGCATTGTAGTACTTCTAGTTTTTTGATTTCTCATTTCTAATCTCAGATTTCTCAAACTTTTCAGTCAATTCCGTTTCAGTGATTTTCATTGTCTAGGATTTCTTCAAAGTTTTTTGTCTTTCCTGGCACCTATTTTTTTTAGCATAATTTTTTGATATATACTTTTTTGTCTGTGAATCTGTGTAGTTACATGGATGTATTTAATCCACCATCATTAAATGGAAACCAGTTTTAATTTTCTATTGGTTTGAATTGTCTTCATATATTATGATTTGGGAATATTAAGAAATACAATATGTACACCACATCTGATGAAAAATTTTATTATAGTATCAAAAAATTTTTAAATTTTTCCTCTGAGTGTTATTTGGTATTTTTAAATCCTTTCTCTTTAAACAAGTAATCTAACTTGATCTGGCTCCCAAACCTTAAGAAAATTTGAAAAATCTAAAGAAAATCTGTCAAAAAACAATGAAAATAAATTGCTGTTTCATAATGGAAGATCTTTGGGGGATTTTTAACGGACTTACTAAGCATATTTTGAATTATTTGAATATGATTCAAAATGCAATAGAATAGAACACTGAGCTTGAATTCAGGAGAGCTGAGTTAAAATGTGGCTCTAGACCTTAGAACAAAGAAAAGCAGTTTTCAGCAACTTGGTGAACCATCTTAAGATTGCAAAGCTTTCTCTCTACCTCATAATGTTGTTTTGAGAATCTCTTGGGAAAAAATATGTGAATAGCTATGGAATATAATTATTAATTATATCTAATAATATAATTATTAGATCTGTGTTTCTAATGAAGCAAGTTGATATAAAAACGTTGGTGAATGTGAACCTCCCTCCTTCACTTCTACCCCCAAATAAAAATTCATATGCTAACCAAAATATTTGATAAATTCAGTAACAACCCCTGTGCCATCAAGCCATGAAACTACAGAGCCAACTGAAGCAGGAATGCAAGTTCAACATAAACACTTAATATGATTTTCTTTTACTTTCAGTGTACTTAAATGAAGCAGGGTTCAACTTTGTGAGAAAATGCATTCAAGCTGTGGAAACGAGAGGTCAGTGTTGCCTGATGGGTACACTGTTACTATTGTGTGGTCCCTTCTTACGTAGAAACTGCTCAGAATGAGGAGGGACTTAGTTATTAACAGGAGATTTATTTTAAGTAATATATGAATTATAAGTTATACAAACACATAAGTAACTATACTTTGAACTTCAGTTTACCAAAATCATACTACAGACATACTTGTTTTTTAATGAATTTTCATAATATAGCCTCACTTTACTTCGTATTGATGGACTCTGTGTTTTTCTTTTTTTCAAGCTTTAGGAAGGTAAGATTCCTAAGAAGCTTGAATTCAGCTCTCCTGTTTCCCTACATTATATCTCAGAGTGATTTTAGTCATTGTCACAATTTCAGCACCTTTCCTCATTCTAGTTATGACCTCGGTCCTGAAGTCCTCTCCAGTTGCCTTTTACTTCCAGGAAAATTTGTCTAAAGCAAAACCTCCTATTGGGCTTTGGAGTTCTTTAAACTTAGATTCAAATTTTGGTGCTGCCACTTAGAAGTTCTGAGAAGTTAAGTAGGTTCCCTAAAATCTCTGAATCTGTTTCCTCACCTTTAAAGTGAAGCTATCAATTCCATCAAACTGTTCAACATGCAGGACTCTGTGACTGAGGAAACAGAGTGTGAGAAATACTGATCATCCCTTTCCATCTTGGATGCTTTTTTATAGTCAAGTAGTGGTGAATAAGCAGGTGTACTTTTCTATTTTGAAGCTCTTCATAGACTTTCAAATCACTGTTCAATGTCTGCTCTAAGAAATACATGTCTGATGGGTGTTTCCAGGGTAGGTTTGCTAAAGTTAGACTGTAAAATTGGATACGTAGCTTTCAGATTTTGTGTAGGCATATATCTGAGTTTTTAACATTCTGTACTTCGGAAGCTGTGTCTTAAGCCATTTTCTTGTGATTTTTCCTTCTCATTAGGCATCACCATTTTAGGTCTTTACCGAATAGGAGGAGTGAACTCCAAAGTTCAGAAACTCATGAATACCACATTTTGTAAGTTTTGGATGAAGCCAGTTACTTACTTAATTTTTGCATTCTTATAGAAAATTCAAAGCATAGTTTTCTTTGAGATCTAGATTATTGGTTGTCTTTGAGTATTTTCGAGTCATATTTAAAATTAATATTTGTATTCAGCTTTTAATGTCCATTGTAATAGATGAACAATCAGAATTTGAGAAGGGGCCCTTTTTATAATATTGGACTTTTCCTCAAGTATCCTTGGATTATTAGCTAGAGGTACAATAAGATTTATGGATGCTGGGATTCAGATTGCCTGACTTGGAATCTTAACTGGGCCAGTTAAAAGCTTTGTGACCTTGGGTAATTTGCTTAAACTCTCTGTGCCTTCACCTCCTTATTTATAAGCCTAATACATAGTAAGTGTGCTGTGATGTTAGCAATTAGCAAACATCTGATTTGAAAAACTATATTCCATAAGAAATCTTTGAGGTTCAGTGTCAGAGTGAGCTTTGCACCAACTCATGCAAACAACAATCCTAAAGTTAACTCCATTGGCATTCTAAGAAATACATGCCTCTCTCTGTGACCTACTTATGTTAGTATCCATTTTCTTAATGGTGTGAGTGATGTTTTGAATTGCACAGTTTAAACATCTTATTTTAATTCTTTTCAGCTCCCAAATCCCCTCCTGATATGGACATTGATATTGAACTGTGGGATAATAAGACAATAACAAGTGGGCTGAAAAACTACCTCAGGTAAGGGGGGCTTAACTCTTGCCGCTGTGCTGTGGTTTCTCCGTCACCCTCTTGGGCAGTCACCACGGATCCCAGGGAACCCCTGTTTCTTCGCTCCTTAGCACAGTTCCTTCATTTAAGGTGGAATAGCACAGGGTGGTAATGGTTGTGTTTAGTGTTCTGGAACTTATATGTGCTTGTTCAAACAATACACTTAAAAGGCTGCAATAATTGATGAATACTAAATAATAATTTCTGTTTCATGTTAGATTTGAATTCGGGTTTTCATGTATTTTTTTAAGACACCACAAGTTGAATTTGAAAAAAAAAATTTTAAACTATTGCCCCCATATCTGAGAGGGATTTTGCGCCTATGGTCCAATAGTTCTCACAAAGTTAAAAAAAAAAAAAAAAAAAATTGTCTCCCAGCCTCCCATTTTAATACAGTGGTGGCAAGAAGTGCTCAGGGGCATTGGTATCTTTGAGGTCTGCGTTTTAGAACTATGTGTAGACTCCTTGCTAGGACTTTATCATACACCTAATTACCCAATTCTTAAAGAAGCACTGAAAGGTCAGGGGAAATCAGAAGATACTGCCATTCTAAAATTTGCTTCATTCTCTATTGTAGGTGCCTTGCAGAACCACTGATGACTTACAAATTACACAAAGATTTTATTGTTGCTGTTAGTAAGTACATTTCCACTGGATGCATTATAAATGATGTGGTTTTATGCTGTATTGGAGGTGTAAGTTTAAACCTGCTAGTTAACATTTTCCTGTCTATTGCTTAAGAAACTGTCATTCTCATAGTTACATGGTTATATAATAGTTTACAATATGGTTATAAGAAATCACAGAGTGAACTAAAATACTTTGTTACTTAATAAGACCTTATTGGGGTGGCGAGTATGATGTGATTAGAAAGAGCTGTGAGGAATTATTTGTATTACATTTTACTTGATTGGTGAATGTCAGTTTCTTACAAGAGCAATTTCATGGTTAAATAAACAAGACCACAAATCTGTACAGTCAGTTATGCCAGTGCTTCCACTATACACATACTCATGTGCCGTGTTCCTAAATCTGGAGAAAGAGTCAGATATTTTTGGCAGACAGCAAGCACCTTTTCTCTCTTTTTATATTTCTTGATGATGATCAGATGTTTATGTTGTTTCTTTAGATCTGTGACTGCCATAATGTGATATGAATAGATAGGCTTAATTCAAAATGGGGGGGGGGGAGGGGAAGGGGCCAGTGACAATCATGTAACCTGAGAAGTTAGAAGTGTGTACTTGTAAAACATTGGGCTCAAAGTGCCAGGTCGCCATCTGAGCCCATCACGACAAGTTGTAACAGTTAGGAGTTGGCATTTCATTGTTAGGATGTATGAGGTATGACTGTAACAAGAGTATTTTTCACAGTCTAAGAAAGAAATCAGCTGCATTAGTTTATCACACATTGTAATGTCACAGGAAGTATTGTCTACTGATAAAAGTGTCAGGTAAAGCTGAATGATCTTGGTTTTCAGTCCAGCATACATGACTGACCACATGATCTCATAAACATCTATACTACTTAGCTTTCTACTGAAAGCTCTGCACTCTACATCCTCTTTATAGAAATCTGTCTTTGTAAGAAGAACAAGACCTTAGAAAATATATAATCCAACCTCATTTTATTAACTAGGAAATCAGGACCCAGAGCGGGCAGGTGACTTTGTCCAAGGACACTGGTAAATTCACAGCAATATCAGGACTACAAGCCAGCTTTTTTGACCCTTAACCTAGAACACTTCCTTACAAAAGTTTAGTTTTATAGCAAATGGTGTTGGATCCACTTAGCTAGAATGGCTCAATGAGCTGGTTGTTCTGATGCAAACATTTGGTCACAAGATTTTTTTTTCTTCACTTCTGTGACAAATAATGATCATATTATTCACTACCATGATAATTAAAATGTGTCTTATGTATAAGAATTTATCTTTTGTCTGGGTCAAGGATCATAAAATTAGGTATTATTTGGGGTCAAGCAAGAGAACTCCAGCTCAGGAAAAAGGGGGAGTTATTCAGAGACTAGGGGAGTCCCTCAGAACTCCTTGGCAGAGGATGGGTCCTGCCTTCCATGGCCTGCAACCAGGAACCTCAGAGTAGGAAATAGATGTTTCTCTGCCCATCCTCCCAACTCTTTTTGGAGGGTCTCTCATTTTTGTTCTTTGCTGCATATCTGCCTCATTCTTATCTTCGCTTCCAGACAGATTTTTCTTGGCTTTCTGCCTGGTTTTACATGATGTGCCTTTTCACGTATCCAGCAGTCAGATCAGTTTTGGTGTCTCCATTCCAACGCCTGGGAGAAACTTCATGTTTGGCCCAACCAAAGTCAGGCTCTTTCCTTACCTCATGTACAAATAGCTGTGCCCAGAAGAGATGAAGGTCCCATAATATAAACCCTATGTGTTGGGCACTTTCTGAAGAAAGGGCTTGGCAGGGTGAGCAGTCAACCCAGAATCTGTTTATGGTAGTAAGAGACTATTAAATCGATTCCTTGTTCTGAAGCATAAGAAGTTTCTCTAGAAGACTTGTCAACATCTTGGCTTTTGCCTTGTAGACTAGACTTGCTTTAGTTGATATTTTGCTTTTCAGATTTACCATTGTCAGCGTGGGCTTAAAAATCTACCAGGCCTTTATTTGTGCAATAAACCTGACACCTCACAAAAATAACTCCCTGCCATCTTTGGATCTATAAAATTTGGAAAGGAATACCTGCTTCCTCTGGTTTGATGGAGTCACTTGGAGGTTTCAATGTGTTAGAGTGTATTGTAGTGCCTGGCACATTAGGCCATTTGCAACAACTGCTGTGATCACTCACATTGCTAAAGGTTTTATTCTATCCTTGTGTAGCAAAACCCAAGGAGGAGATGAATTATGGTTGTATGGAAGTATACAGCTCAGGGGCTAAGAGCACAGGTCTGGATTAGATAGAACTGGGTTTGACTTCTCTACTTACTGATTGCAGACCATGGACAAATTACTCAACGTCTCTAAGCCTTAGGAAATGATAGTGATAATACTTACCGTGTGAAGCAGTGCTTATAAAGCACGATGGGTGGAAGTGGTTATGATACTTTAATTACTAATGTTTATATATGCATTTTAATACAATTAAAATTTGAACATTTGCAACCTTTTTTATGTTACAGAGTCTGATGACCAAAACTACCGGGTGGAGGCTGTACATGCATTGGTGCACAAATTGCCAGAGAAAAACAGAGAGATGCTGGACATCTTAATAAAGCACCTGGTCAAGTAATTCTCTGACTTATATTGTTCACTTAATTACTTGTTCAGCTGTTAAACTTAAGCATGTTCATGTCTTTTTAAAGGGTGTGATGGAGCTATAACCTTGCTATTATAATCAGAGTCCATTGAATGTGCTTAAAAAATGGTGTGGCAGTTTGTTTTTAAGATACATCTATACGTGTGTGTGTGTGTACCTGTGTATGTTTACAACATGCAAATAATTATATCCTTGCAACCATTATACTAATGATGGAAAATTTTCATGTCAACTTAAAAATATATGAAGGGGTATATAGCTCTTTCCCAGTTCTTTTAGATACATTGTAAACCCAAAGTTTGAAGGCCAGTTCTCTATTCTACTAGGGTCACCAGGTTGTACCAGGTCAAACTGCCACTTGAATGTTAGCTTCCTTCTCTAGATTCATAGTATCTGTCGGTCTCTGAAGATCTTCTAACTCCGCTGTTAGTTCATCTATGTATTTAAAAATCTTGATAGAAAAAAAAAAAAATCTTGATAGATAGATATTGTATTAGTCAAGTTTCTCCAGAGAAACAGAACCAATAGGATATTGTGTGTGTGTATGTATATATATACACACATATGTGCATATATGTATATATATATACATACATACACACACATATGTATAAGAGAGAGATTGATTGATTGCAAGGAATTGGCTACACAATTGCAGAGGCTGATTTCAAGGCAGGCTGGAGACCCAGAGAAGAGTTGATGTCACAGCTTGAATCCAAGGCAGCCTGAGGCACAATTCCTTCTTCCTCAGGGATCTCAGTCTTTTTCTCTTAAGACCTTGAAATGATGTTGGATGAGGCCCACCCATGTTATGGACAGTTGTCTGCTTTACTCAAAGCCTACTGATTTTAAGGTTAATGTCATCTAAAAGTACTTTCACAGAAATATCTAGAATTATGTTTCACCAAATATCAGGGTACTGCAGCCTAGAAAATTTGACACGTAACTTTAGCCATCACAGATCTATCTTGATTCACACACACACACACACACACACACATTTAATCAAGAAAATACAAATAGGAACATTTTTTGTCTTAATGAGTACCACGATTCACAATCAAATGATTAATCCTTCCTTGTTTGCTACAGGTAGTAACCCAATGTATCCTAATTTGAGCCACGCACATTTGAAACAGTGATGTACATTAATCAGTCTCATCTTAACTTGCAGACTTTGAGATAATATGAATTTACCCTCCTTGAAATAAGAAGGAACCACTAGGAATGACTTCATTTCAAGTTCATTTTTAACTGTTGCCCATATCAACACCTCTTTTAGCTAATGAATAGGGACTCACTATCCTTGGTCAGAATTACATTGTCTTGAATTATGTTTTTGAGTTCTGTGACCTCTTCATGAAACTTATCCATACTGTATTTAGTGGGCATTCTCTTGCTGTATTCAAGGTAATTTTTTAGCAAAGCCTTTTAAAATGTGCCTTTAAAGTTTCATGAGTGTCACATAAAATGTTTTTGCTTAATTATTCAGAATGTTAGATGAACACAAGTTTCACCTTTAATTATGAATGCGATACAGGAAATAGCAGAGAGAGAGTGTCTAGCCACTGAAGAGTACTTAAAATTCTTCTGCCCAACCTTCACCACCATTCCTGGCTCTTTCTTGAATCTGTAAAAGGTCAATCTCCACTGTCTGAGCAGCAGCAGTAGCATGTGTGCCCACATCATCAATGACTTACTTAAGTAAACTGATAACACTCTTGGTCCCTGGCCACCTTATTGACATAAGAAAAGAGCATTTAATATCAGTGACCTGGATTGGTCACTGGCCTAAAGGACCAATGACTGATTCCAAATCTCCATTAATTAGCTCTGAGACATGGTATAAATCATTGATATATTCCTGAGAATACTTTGTCTTTAAAACAAGGACATCTGTGGAATCTGCTTTGTACACAAGTTGAGGGAATGAGTTCCAGAACTGGCTGAAATGTGGAATGATAAGGGTCTGTATTGACTGACTAGCTCAGCAGAAGGGAAATGCAATGAAGAGAAAATAGGTGATCAAAATATTTCACCTTCTGAACACCATAGTCATTAACTCTCCTTTTCAAAACAGACCAGTTTTTTATGATTTCTAAATTTATTCCCAGTGAGCTTAATTCAGTCATATTCTAGGTTACTTATATTACTAGGAACTCTTACATTTTAGAGGACATCAAAAGTGCTTAGAGTCAATTTAATTCCAGAGAAGAATATTATTTTAAGACCATATTTTATTCAATTTAACTCATTTTATTTAATTCGCTCAACACTGCTCTAAGGATTGTCATTCTTATACTTTATAGATGAGGGAACTGAAGCCTAGAGAGAGGTATTAAATAATGTGACTGATTGAACCCAGCTTCCAAGTTGGAAGGACCCAATCTTTAAATCCAGACAGGCCCACTGCCTTTACAGATGGCTTAGTAGACTCTCTAATACATATTAAGCAATGAATATAATATTTGGTTGTATAAAAAGGAAACTTGGAATGAAATTCTTATACTAACCAAGAACCTTCTTAGCTAGTGCTGTCTTGGGCACAAGGGGAAAATTCAGTCAGTGGGACAGTCAGCTCTTCCTGTCCTGTGCCAAAAGTCACATGGATAATCCAGAATCCTAGACTCCTCATAAAATTTTACTTTTGTTTCTAGAATGAAGTTAGTGTGCATACTCAATCAGATATAAACATTATCTTGTGCTCCTTCCTAGAACTTTATATTCTAACAACCTGGCTGGAAGTAAGATAGAAAAGGCAGTGGTTAACCTAGGAGACTGGTTAAATAAATGAGGTTTCCTATTAATGCATCCAATTTCCAAATTAAATCAGTTAACTAGTCAAAGTCATTTTTGAGAGTTTACTGGGATTACTTTTCTAAGGTCAGTAGTATCAGAGCCCTTTCATTTTATTTTCATTTTTAGGCCAGCACTGATGCTACCATATCTCCTTGTCTTACTGTTTGCCTAGCCCAGTGCTCAGCGCTAGGGAGGCATTAGGGAAGTTTTGGATGGATGGTGGATGGTGGATGGATAGAAGGGAAGTAGGATGGAAACATGCCCTAACCAGTCATCTTATGTGGGGAGCTCAGGGGTACTCTTGACTTGAAGTCAGGAGACCCAATTTGAAACAAAATCTCTGTTCCTAATTTGCTGTGACCTCAGGTACATCATTTTTACTTAAGGAGCTTCTTTTTGAAAAATCTGTACCATAGAAAATAACTGGCTTCCTGGGAGGATTAAGTGCAATATTATCTATGAAAATGCCTGGCAGTAGGTTCTCAATATATGTTTAGTGAATCCGAATATAATTACAACCAGTCTACTCCTTTTCTTTACTTTTTTAAAAAAATTTTTTTATTGAAGTAGTATAGTTGATTTACAATGTTGTGTTAATTACTGCTGTACAACACAGTTATTCAGTTTTATACACATATATATATATACACACACACACACACACACATTCTTTTTATATATATTTTCTTTTCCATTATGGTTTATCACAGGATTTTGACTATAGTTCTCTGTGCTATACAGTAAGACCTTGTTGTTTATCCATTCTATATATAAAAGCTTACATCTGCTAACCCCAACCTCCCAATCCATCCCTCCCCCAACCCCCTCCCCCTTGGCAACCACCAGTCTGTTCTCTATGTCCATGATTCTGTTTCTGTTTCATAGATAGGTTCATTTGTGTCATATTTTAGATTCCACATATAAGTGATATCATATGATATTTCTCTTTCTCTTTCTGACTTCACTTAGTATTGTAATTTCTAGTTGCATCCATGTTGCTTCAAATGGCATTGTTTCATTCTTCTTTATGGCTGAGTAGTATTCCATTGTATATAGGTACCACATCTTCTTTATCCATTCATCCGTCAGTGGACATTCAGGTTGTTTCCATGTCTCGGCTATTGTGAATAGTGCTGCTATGAACATAAGGGTGCATGTATCTTTTTGAATTATAGTTTTGTCTGGTTACATGCCCAGGAATGGGGTTGCTGGATCATATGGTAATTCTATTTTTAGTTTTCTGAGGAACCTCCATACTGTTTTCCACAGTGGCTATACCAACTTACACTCCCACCCACAGTGTAGGAGGGTTCCCTTTTCTCCACACCCTCTCCAGCATTTGTTATCTGCAGGCTTTTTAATGATGGCCATTATGACTGACAACCAGTCTACTCTTAACCATCTGTTCTAAAAGAAGTATAGTACTGTAGGAAATACCAAACAGCTGATAATCTCTCTAGGGTGATTGAACTCAATTTAGGAAATCAAGATTTTTTCCTTCAATAGATTAACCTTTGTAATTATGTTTTACTTTGGCCAGTGTTAACTTTTTACATCTTTTTAGACTATACCCACTAGTGCCAGTTGGGAGTAGCTGAACCTGACCGTTTGGGAAAGTTAGCCTGTAATGGCATGTTTATATTTTATGCCATAAGTTTAGTGGATGAGAACATTTAATAATTATTAAACATATAACTTAAAATATTTTGTTCCTCTTATTTGCAGAGTGTCACTACACAGCCAGCAAAATCTCATGACTGTCTCAAACCTTGGTGTCATATTTGGTCCGACTCTAATGAGAGCACAGGAAGAAACTGTGGCTGCCATGATGAATATTAAATTTCAGAATATTGTGGTTGAAATTCTGATAGAGCACTATGAAAAGGTAGACTGAATTCTCATGTGGAAGTATAAAATATTATCTGGCTTCTAAGAAGAAATTTTGCATTTGTATCATCTATGGTCCTCACATTATGATCTCAGATTCCTATTTGGTGTCAGTCTTGTAAATTTTGTATAAATTACTTCTTCATGAGGACTTTGATTTTCTTTTTCTCTTGTTCAGTTTTTAAGTGCTTCTCAAAATCCTCTAAGTAAATGATTTCCTTTTTTTTGACATCACTTACTTGTCAAGATTTTCTTCTTTAGTATTTATATAATTAGTTTTTTACTCATACTCAGAAAATACTTTTGAATCATTTTGCGGTTAAGTCTATTTTAACTTTTTTGAGCTTTTTGGAATTAGACTCTCCTTATACAGCAGAGCTAATATTCTAGATAAAACAAAAGAAAATAATCGGGGAACAGTCTTGAAACCCTCTCTATATTCCAATCCCTAAGGAGGCTTTCTTTAAAAGAGTGAGATCTTAGAATAACTATAAAAGTGAGAGATTGGGAGAGCCAAGTTGATTGGATTATTAAGCAAACTCAGCCATTGAAAGTCTAAACATTGTAATCCATTTATGTCTGATCTAGTCCTTGTGAGAGGATGGCAGTGCCTCTCTCCTTCCCCAGTTCCTTTCTAGTGCCTGTAGAAGGATATCCTTGGCACCTAGCTAAGACTGTAAGAAGCGCTCTTAAAACCCAAGAGTGCACGGCTGCGTCCTATAGCTGTGCTCAGACCTCTGCCTGCAGCTTGTCCTATTCTTGACAGTTCAGGGCCAACAGCATGCCAGCACCTTCTGAGAAGCAAGGGGCTGCTCAGCTGGGGAATGGTACAAAACGAGCCTCTTCCCCTCAGGTTATGTTCAGCATGAAGGTGAAAGAGAATATCATAGTAAAAAGAATCAGTGTGTCTTGACATAGACATTTGTTAATATTTGACACATTTCTTAAAATTATTGGAAAATCTGAATTTCACTGTTGGGGAATGGGGAAGAATAAAAAAGAAAACCCAGAGGAAGCAAATGACTCAGTGTAAATGGAAAAGTTATAAATGCTCTAGGATATTTATTTTTTGTATCAAGCATCTCTTGCCATGCAATTGATGAAGTAACGTACAGTTCTAAGATTATTTAATAGCTCTCAAAGCCAATTTATGATGAAAATGTCAATGTTACCTTTTTACTGACCTCGGTCCATTTTTCTTCTATGTAGATTTTTCATACTGCCCCAGACCCAAGCATCCCTCTTCCTCAGCCTCAGTCTCGATCTGGATCCCGAAGGACACGTGCAATCTGCCTCTCCACAGGTTCCCGGAAGCCCAGAGGGAGGTATACCCCGTGCTTGGCAGAACCCGATAGTAAGTGTACTGGCCTCAGGGAGATGCCTTCTTCATTAATTCGGCTTTATCATACCTTATTAGTACTTAGGTAGAAATAGAAGATATTCTTACTGGTGCTGTCGTCCCAACACCTGCCCCCCCCCGCCACATTACATAGTCTCTGTCAGTATAGTTGGAAGGTACCTTGGACAAGCAAATTCATTCCTGCTACAAAGGGAAAAAATAGTTTGCACAATGCCCTTTTTCTCTGTAATGGTGATTAAGTACATCGGGTGCTACTTCGTAGCAGGTTTTGTCCTGTTGTCAAAGTCGTAGAGAAGAAAGCAAGAGAAAGCCTGGCTGAGGCAGTCATTTTCTTCCTTCCTTTCACATTATGTTCTTAAAGCATCATCTCTTGGGTATCAAAGGGTCTGAAACAGAGAGAAAAGAAATAAAAAGAGAATCTGCACCACACATTATCGCTAACTTACTGTTCTGAGCCAAGCCCCACCATAAGGTGGGTGGCAGCTTGAGCCCAAAGCATGTGTTAAACTGTGGCCATTTTCATTTTATTTTAGACTCCCAACCCTCTCCCCACACTCCCAATTTTCCCCACAATCAGTGTTTAATTTAGATATACTATTTGAATACTTTATTACAGTTTCTCTGATTTTTTTCTTATACCGTACTTGTAGAAACATTAAAAAATACAGCCAGTTAAAATAGCCAGTTTTCTTATGTTGCTACATTCTTAGCAGAAAAAGGAGAAAAATCCTTTCCTTAAAAATTGTGAGGAGCTTATAACTTGCAGCTGACTGTTAATGGTGCGTTTGAATGAAGGAGGACTCAGATACCATTGTAACTCAGAATCACCTAAGATCAGAAAAGTAAAAGAAGGCAGACATATGTCTCAGCATTTCTCCCTTCCATTGATTTCTTTAATATCATCAAGAAATCTTATTTCTCATACTTGTGAGTCCTATTTCAGAAGCAAATTTTGTCTGAATTCAAGTCACCCCACTAATGCTTCAAGAAATAACATTATTTCATACGGGCAGGGCACATATAAAAGCTCCCTTGAATAGTATTGAAAAAAGCGTTCACCAAGTTCAAATGCGTATTGTAAAGCATTTCTCCAGAACTGAGGAACAGTCCTCCATAGCACGTAAAGGCCTATCACTTCAGTGGGGTCAGGTGGCCACGGAGCATGTGAGCGCTGGAGAACAGAAGGGTTTGGGGGTGCCGGTTTCAACAGAGAAACGCTGTTCTTTTCTCTCCCACCCCTGCCCCTGCTCAGGCGACTCCTATAGCAGCAGCCCGGACAGCACACCCATGGGGAGCATCGAATCGCTTTCCTCTCACTCCTCGGAACAAAACAGCACGACAAAGTCCGCTTCCTGCCCTCCCAGGGAGAAATCTGGAGGGATTCCTTGGATTGCATCCCCATCACCTTCCAATGGACAGAAAAGTCTTGGTCTCTGGACAACTAGTCCTGAGTCAAGTTCTAGAGAAGATGCAACCAAAACAGATGCAGAATCAGATTGCCAGAGTGTCACTTCGGTCGCTAGCCCAGGGGATGTGTCCCCACCCATAGACCTGGCCAAGAAAGGGCCTTATGGGCTTTCAGGACTGAAAAGAGCCTCAGCTTCCTCTCTCAGATCCATCTCTGCAGCGGAAGGTAAGCCAGCATGGAGCCTGTGCAGGATGTCATTGTCCCTGTGTCACCTGCTGGATTGTTCAGCATGGTGAAGGAGGGAAAAATTAATAGTGAAGGGACAGACAATGCTTAACTGCTTTGTTCCTGAGCTAGGGTTTTTAAAACTCCTGTATGCTGTGACATTTTTCCTGGATCTTTCCATCTCTGTGAGGTGATGTCTTTGTAATTACGGTAGACTGTGATCTCCCAGAGTGATGGGCTGCTGTGCTCAAAGAACATTCTGTCCCTTCTCATTTGGGCTCAGAGAAAAATGCCTCCTTTTGTTATGCGCATGAACTGTGTTAGGGCTCTTATTTTGTCTAATAGCACCTTGCCTGTTTTCTTGGTCTTTCTCTTTAGGAAACAAGAGCTACAGTGGATCCATTCAAAGCTTAACTTCCATAGGCTCCAAAGAGACGCCCAAAGCCCCGCCAAACCCAGACCTGCCTCCCAAAATGTGCAGGAAGTTAAGGCTAGACGCTGCCTCCAGCAATGGTTACCAGCGACCCGGCTCCGTGTAAGTGAGAGAGCCTTTGTTTGCTATTTGCTGTGCCTCCCGGGGTATACAGGGGCTGAGGGTGTGCAAAAGAACCCTTAGGGTTCCCACAGCCAAATGCTCATCTGTGGAGTGGGTGCCATCAACTTCTGCAGGACCCTGTCCTCTTTTACAAGTGATGTGAAAGGTAGTACGCTTAGGATATACATATAAAATCTCATGGGGAGACTCTTCAGGCACTTTCCTTAGAAGCAGAGCTATGGCTTAATTTAAAGACATGAAAACAGATGTATAATATAGTGGTTTGGGGTTTTGAAACTAGACGCCTTCCTGTAAAAGCTAAACATCCACCACTCAGCTGTGGGGACTGCCCATATCCTTGATCCTCCCTCTCTTTGTTAGAAATATAGCTGCTTTCTATCTGGTGAGGGTTGGTTTTCTCTCCTCTCCATCGTATGTCTCCCCTACCTGCGTACTCACTGATTTAAACAACTCCGAGGGAACAGGGAACATGAAAGGCAAGAGGGAGTGCTTCTGATTGAAAGAAATGACCCAGAGGTGTAAAGGCCGAGAGGGTAGGGTGTATAGATGAGAACAGAAAGGGGGCAAAGAGGAGAAAATGAGAAACTGGAAAAGCAAGTAAGAGAAACCAAAGAGGAAGGTTTTTCTCCCTTTCATTTTATTTTCCTGACTTTTGCTGAGCTTTTCCAAATGCTGTATGAGGTATTACAGAGCATCCTTGCATATTGTTATTTCTTTTAAGGTCCACAGTGTCCTTCTGCAGTAGGTAGTATAAATCTTGTTTTAGAGATGATTAGAACTAATACTGGAAAGTTAAGGTCCACACACACTCAGCTGGTAAGTGGCAGAGCTGGGATTGTAAGCCAGGGTTCTCCAACTTGAGTCTGTGCTATTTCTTTTATGCCATGCCCATTTTTAATATGGTGGTATTCCTGACATTTTAATTATTCATTGTAAGTCCAGTAAGGCATTTTACTAAGACTGTTTCCATAGGAACAGCATCTTAAATTTATTAGTACATCCCTTTCTTTGACAAGAACCTTTGGTTTCAGAGTGCGTTTCACATATGTTATCTCTCATGTTCAGAAATCCAGCTACCACAATAGAGGCAGATATATTTGTAACTCTGTCTGCTCTAGTTCTGGTGTGTATAGCTCTAGCCCTTAAGGGAAATTAAATTTTAAGCCAAATATGTCAAGGAAGATGGGAGAATATAAACTCTATCCTTTGTGGGGGAAAGAGAAGAGCTTCTATTTTGTGATTTTTACTGATAAAGTAGAAATTAAAATGTAGAGACTGTATGTTCTGTATTAGGTGTAAAATGATCCTTCAGATTGTCAAATGGCTCAGCTCTGGGAAAAAAGTTTGTCATTTAAAGAAATAAGATAATTTTTAAATATCTAGTTTAAAAAATCATTCAAAGAATTTTATATTCTCTTCTAGTAAATATAGGAATTTTTCTAATTATCTAGGGTACCTTAGTTTTAATTCTTTTCACTCTCTACCCAATAGTCTCACTTTTCAAATAGATGCCTTTCCCTCATCATGTTTTGAAACAAATTTATTTATTGGTCATATTTTCAGAGTTGTCTCTTTTCACTTTATAGGAACTGTGTTCAAATATTTTAAAAATACATGAAACAATTTTAGAATTAGTTTTGTCTTAGCTATCAGAACACAAAACAGTTCTTTTGTCTTGTTGATGTGACTCTTCCCTTGAGGCTCCACGGGAGTCAATAAAAAAGTGTTCCTTTTTTCCTGCTCCCAGGGTTTTCTCAGGTACAAAAAATGCAGACAGTAAGATCCCCAGAGGAAGAAGCTATAGGTTTATTACTGTCTGGTACTCGGTGAGCTAGAGACTAGATCTAAAAATTTCTTCTACATTAAAGCTTAAAACAATTAAAATTCAGGTCAAATTTTGGGGACAAATGTTAACTAATTTTTCTGTTTGGGTTAACTGATAACCCTGAATTTCGCTTTGAGCTGCATGATTTTCTAATGGATTTTAATGAAACTTGTATTTTAAAATTATTTTTCAGCGTGGCAGCAAAGGCCCAACTGTTTGAAAACGTTGGTTCACTTAAGTCAGTTTCTTCTGGGCGGTAAGTTCTCAAAACTCTTCAAGTAAAAAACATAAAATAGTGGTGACATTGTTGCCTTGTGTTGACATGGCAGGTCATCTTTGACAGCTCTGCCCCTCAGGTCTGCAGATGGTCAAATCCACCTCTGCCGTCTCTTCACGGGGAAGTGGTCATGACCGTATACAGCATTTAGCATGTCAAAATGTTACAGCGGTGCCTTGTTCCCTAAAACCTTCACAAAGGAAGGGTTCTAAACAAAGAGGTTTTCTGAAAGACACAAGTTGCCATAACCCTTTGCATACCAAAGACTCCTTTGATAACAGTTAGTTTGTGGAAATTTTTCAAATGTGTATTTTTGACTTGTAAAAGTTAATAGAACTTTTTTTCTGGAAGAAGCTTCATGAACATGCATTAAAGACTGTGCTTATTCTTAATGGCCACTATGGTGCTGTAGAGCTGATTGCCCCAGGCGGCTCTGCTGTTTGAGTGAAGTACTTCATTCAGGGTTTCCAGATTTTACCTTCCTTGTCCATTGTTAAAAGGACATGAATTGTTGTATCTTGCTGCTCTTCATGTGCTTGCTTCTAAGGTACCTGCTTCCTCTTCTCTCGGTCCAAATTGATTCTTCTCATCTGCAGTGGACTTTGGGTTTTAATTTTGAATATGTCTAAACTAATGGAATTTCTTAGTATTTTGCTATTAGTGATTTTTTTCTTTTTCTTTTTCTTTTTTTTTTTACCATCAGCAACTGGTACAGGTTGGAAGTATTCAGTGAATGCTTGTTGAAAGAGAATATAAATGAGAACACTTGAAGGACAAACCTTGATTTTTTTTTTTTGCGGATGTACTGAGGAAATTTTGAGCTTCCCATATCCAGCTAATTGAGGCTGTGAAGGAAAGGAATCACATAGAATTGAAGTATTACTGTGTAGTTCTTTTAGAAGTTATTCAACCATAGAATTTTTATTAACCATATAAAAGTATGTGAACTTTTTCAGCAAACATTTTTTAAGCACCTGCACAATATTGGGCTTTGTCCTAGTTACTAGGGATAACAGTAACCTTCAAGCTCTGTTTCTTTCCAGAGCTTAGCGAGGGTGCTCCTGTGTTAGTGTTTTTAACTCCACAGAGTAGAGCTGCTTTGGTATCTTACTAGGACGATGGTCAATGCCTTGCATTTATATAGCAAATCCCAGCGTACTTGCATGTACCTTACCTCTGTCTGTAGCATCTTCACCTTCTTCCTTTTTATCAAGGCATGGTGAAAACTAAGCACTGTACATGTCAGAGCAAACATGATCTCTCTGAAACTGTCACTACTGGTAGGCCTTAGTGTAAGGGATTTAACCTTGCTACTTCTGTCTGTCTTGCCAAATGATTGAATTGCTCCACTAGATGGAGCCCTTTTATTAGGAAGCTCTAAACAATCTTAAAAACTCAAGTACTGGAATCAGAGATAATCTTTTAAGAGCTTTAAGACAGCAAGATATTAATGAAGTAAATCAGTATATGACAGTAAATTAATTACTCTGTTATACAATAAGCTTACTCAGATGTTCAACAATCAACCTATGCATTTACAATATGCTTTTACATTCCAAATACTCTAAATCCACTTCTAATAGTTGTCGGCATAAACTTAGAGCTCACTCAATGATACATTGAAGGTTAAGTCTTCTCTGTCAGTCAGTGCGCAGCACTTGTGGGCAGTGTCGTAACTTTTCACCTGCCCTTTTATTTTGCTTAACTTTGTCAGGCTTTATCAATTTAGGTAAAACAGTTACCTGTTGCAGTCTTCAAGGGGTGATCTTATGTGGGAGTATCCCCATACAGACTGTGTTTGCCCAGTGCCTTTGGTGAAAGAGCTGGATTTGATGTAGATGCAAGTCACATCTTTTCTCAGGGTGTGCAGACAGCTGTCACCTTGGTAGGGGATGTGGCTGGTGCAGGAGGGACCAGAGCCTGCACAGGACGTGAGGCATGGCTTTGCCTCTGCTTAGCAACTGTCACTGTCCTACCAGGGACAGGGTCTGATCCCACGTTGCTGGAGCAGAAGCCCTGAAGGTATGGCCTGAACTGGCTCTGTTCCCTTTAAGTGTGTGTTTTTCCCTCTCCCTGCACCAGGACCCTTGCCCCAGAGGGGGAAGTGCTAAAGCAGGTGGGGCCCATGCAGGCTCTCAGCTCATGTCAGCTGCAGACAGAGATCCGATGCACTGCCTGTGCAGGTGCCCATGGCTCTGCTCAGACACAGCCTCTGGTGCAAGTCACCTT
This sequence comes from Balaenoptera ricei, assembly GCF_028023285.1. Classification (NCBI taxonomy): domain Eukaryota; kingdom Metazoa; phylum Chordata; class Mammalia; order Artiodactyla; family Balaenopteridae; genus Balaenoptera; species Balaenoptera ricei. The sequence continues at coordinate 35,304,549 of NC_082646.1, read as the reverse complement.
CATCCCTCACAGCCAATCACTGCCCCGACCTCTGCTGCCCCCACCGTGTCATAGAAATGTTCCGCAAGGCAGGCAGGACACGCACGGACTCTCTGTGTGTATGGGGGGCCACCACACACACACAGAGTGTGGGGTGGTCACCGTCAGAGATCTGGGTCGCTTCTGATGCACTGCTTGAGTAAGTGCCACCAGTGGCTGCCGCTGCCCCACCCAGGCTCTGCCCCAGCACCGGGTCACCTCTGCATCCCACAGTCAAGTCTTCTCCCTAGTCCTGGCTGTCCCAGGTCCAGTGCTGCGCTGTGATGTGGAGTCTGTGGGGCTGGAGCATTGGCTGGGCTTGAGCTGGGGTGCATGTGGTGAGGCAGCTGCCAGAAACCCAGCAACTGCTAGGATCGACCTCTCTCCGCCCTGCCGGGGGAAAAGCCAGTGTGCATGTGCTCTTCCCAAGAGGAATCCAGGCTTCCCACAGCCCTCCTGTTGGTACCACTGGTCCTCCAACCAGCCAAGGGCACTTTTCTCCCCCACATAGGACCTCAGGACTGGGGCACCCAACCTGGGGCTTGTATCACTCACTTCCCAGGATAGGTCTCTGCCTGTCTAATCTCTCTTTTCCTCTGAGTTCCCTCCCAGGGGTACAGATCCTGACCCAAATGCTTCTCTTCCCTTCCTACTCAATTCCGTGTGTATCTTTCTTACAGCCTTGGCTGTACAGGAGTCTTCCTGCCAGTTTCCAGTTCGTTTTCAGTGAGAATTGTTCCACATGTAGATGTATTTTGGATGTGTTCATGGGTAGAGGTGAGGTCCATGTTCTCTTACTCTGCCATCTTGGTCTGAATTCTGGGAAATCCATTTTCTTTATCTATAAAATGAAGGTCACAATTCTGTTTCTGACAAATTGTTGTCGGTATACAAAGTGATGTATTTGAAGTACATGGTAAATTCTCCATAGACGGTCTCTACAATAATAACTAATATTGTTATAATTATTATTATTGAGAGTGCTTGCTTAAGATCGTCAAGCCTCTAATTAATATGTGTTTGGTATTTGAACATTAACTCTTAACAGTCATTTGAAATCCTTTTGTACCATTAAATACAACTAAACAACAGACGTTGAGGGTATTTCCCTTACTAACCTCCTACAATGCCTATTTTGCTTTCCTTCTAGGGAACTTAGGATACTCTTGACTTGGACCTTAAAGAATGATAGAACTGGTAGTGGGTGGTAGAGAGACTAGCCACATTTGGGAAGGAGACCAGTTGGGAGATTTTAGTGGATAGTCTTGAGCAACAGAAAAATGACACCTCTGGATTCACTGCAGGCTCTGAGAGTCATTGAGCAAAGAGGTGATCTAATCAGTGATGCACTTGATCAGATCATTCAAGTGGCTTTTCAAGGAGGTTGTTGAAGGGAAGAGAACCATTTAAGGTGGAACTGGTGATATTTAAAAGACCTTAATTAGGGCATTAACAAAAGCATGAAAAACTGTAAGGAGAATTTTATGACTAGAACTAGGATTGAGCAACTGCTTTGATACTGGGAATGAGAGACAGGTAAAGAAGGTTCCAAGTCTTCAAGACTGACTATCAGAAAGAGTGATTGATAATTTAGCTTCTGAGCTTAGTTTATGAGAGTATGTAGAGGGGCAAGGAACGTTTTGGCCCCAGTGTTTGAGGAGCCTGAGGAGCATTGAGAGGCAGTTAGAAACGTGCAGCTGGAACCAGGAGAGAGCATGAAGTTTGATGCCAGAAACTTCTGCACAGCAGTTATACTGCATAGATGAAGGCGCGCTTACCCAGCGATGGGGCTTACTGAGGGAAAAGGTAGAGTGGCTGGGCATTGGTCTTTGAGGAATGGTTTCATTTAAGGGTCAGGCAAAGAAGAAAGTGGAGGAATGATCACGAGGAGAAAGCAAGGTCAGTGTGGTAGAAGCCACCAAAAAGTCAAGGAGATCATGAGAGGAGGGCACTGGTTTTAACCTCTAAGACATCACTGGAAATCTTTAAGAAATCAGGTTCAGTGGAGTGGGAGGGGCCCCTCTGCCAGGGAACTTAACCTGCCAGACTTGTTAAAATGAATATTCCTGAATTTGCCACAGACTCGGTAAACCATAGTATCTGAGACTGAGGCCTGGAGAATATGTATTTTTGACAACTTCCCCAAGTGATTCTTAGGTACAAAAAAAAGTTTGAGAACCACTGGAATAGAGAAAAATGTCATAGCACTTAGCGTGACCCTAAGCAGACATTGGTTATTTTATACTTGTTTCTCTTAACCTGTAAAATGCTTTCAAGAGCCAAATGTCACTAGGCTCTCTCACGATTACAAAGGCCTGTGGAAAACAGTACCCTTAAAGCTTTCAGCTCTGTCTCAGTGAGTTATACTTGGGCAGTGGGGAAATCCACTTTAAAGTAATATAATTTAGGCAAGCTGTACCAATATTTTCTGAAGGTTAAATTGAGAATTAAGAGAATTAATTAAGAATTGAGTGCCTGGCCCATTATAAACAATCAAATTTTCTGTTATTATAATTTAAAACCAATATTTTGTTTATAATTACAAAGCACCAAAACAAAGCTCAGCAAAGTCTTCTCGTTTAGTGAATTTGAGTTTTTAAAAGGCTATTAAGTCATTGGTTCAGAGCACAGTGACACATGTAAGACATACATAAGATAAAGCACTGTGACACACATAAGAAAGACAAAGGAAGCCATGGTTATTAAAAATAATATTTTTTTCTTTTTTTAGGGAATATAAAGAACACTGATAAACTAAAAAAGTGAATAAAAGCCACCTCTCATTTTGCCACCTAAAGATAACCACATTTTGTTGCACAGCCATCTAATCTTACCCGTTGACAGTGGTTCTCAAACAACTTATACAACTAAAAAAATTATTGAGGATCTCCAAAGAGCTTTTGTTTATGTGGGTTATATCTATTAATATGTATTATATTAGAAATTTAAACAGAAAATTTTTAAATGTTTATGAATTTATTTAACAAAAGTAAGCTCATAACTAATGGGTGACAATAGCAAGATACAGGTGTGATTATTCACTCTTATTATCAGTCAACAATTATTAATAGTAGAAGTGATTTTTCAGTGACATTATCTTGAGACTTTACAAGTGATATTTAAGTGGATTCACCAGATATGCACTAGATCATCATTCAGGAGATGTAGATTTTAGCCTGACTCTGCCATAATGTTCATTTCTCTTGGCCTTCATTTCTACATAAAGAAGATGGACCAAGGAAATATGTAGGTTTCCTTTCAGAATCCAAACTCATTATATGACTCAAGTCCCCTGGATGATCACAAGTCCCCCAGCATATGGGGGGGGGGGGGTCACCCTTTTCTGTAAAACCAAGTCAGACAGTTTATGTGCCTACCCCCAAGTCATAACAGGGTCTCACCTTCCCATCTCTTCCCTCTTCCAAAGACCATATTTCTAATGTGTTTAAGACAATAGGAGTTGTTTCTTATCTTCCCCTAAGCTAGGCCACACAGAAGCCCCCTCCTCTGCTGTTGCCGTACACCTGCCATGCTGCAGTCAGCTTCTATCCCTTAATGATGGTCACTGCCAGGAGCTCAGGAACTGGCATTATTTTACATTTTTGCAGATCTCCTTAATATCTGGCATAATAGGAAATAAATGGATTCTCATACACATTCCATTAGCTGTCAGAGTAGTGCCTCTCAGGGTCCCACCTACCCCTCCTTCCAGATTTCCCTTGACCGCACCATGAGATCCGCTCCTCTGTGATAAACACAGAAAAGGACCCATGAAGGTGGTGTTCATGGTATTGTTCCCACCATGGTGCCCAAGAAAGTACATGCTCAACAGAATTGTTGGGCAAATAGATAAAATACACATTTTAACCTAAAAAGACTTGTTATTCAGTTTTTCACTCCACTTTTTTAATGGAGTTGCAATATTCTCGTCTTTGACACAAGCAACTTTAACTCTACAAGCTCCTGTAAGAGATTTTTAGCATTGAGAAATCCAATACTCAGACATCCAAGCCAGAAACAGCTCATATTTGTTGGCAAAAACCTAAGTAAAGAGTAATATAACTAATATTAAGAAATCTCCAACCAATGACTAAGAAGCAAATGTGCGTTTATTGCATTACCTATAAGTGTTTACTGTGAATTGTCATAGGCAGTTTGGAGGTCTTGCCAATGACTAATTTTTCTGTAAAATTTTTGCCTTGCATGCTGACACTGTTTCGTGTCATGTTTTCTTCTATAGCATTATTCATAATAGCTACCTAATAATAATTCATTGGATTTGGTGTATTTTGTTTATTAAATCCTCTACTGATGAATAATTAGATTGTGGTGATTTGTTTTTAGTTTTTCTGTATGTTACTGCTTTGGCACCTTTTAGACTATATCTTCCTACTCCCCTCAGACGTGCATTCCTACCCCCTTCAGAAGAGAAATTCTCAGCATACAAAAAATGTGTGTGAGAGAGAGTGAGTATGTATGTGTGTTTAACATTGTTAAGTGGCCCTTCAGAAAACATTATATCAGTTTTGATTTGGTGAATTTTTTATTTTGCTTATCATTAAGATGAGTATTGAGAATTTTGCACACTGACCCTGTCAAACCTTTAAGTCTACTCATCAGCATTAGACAGTGTTTAGAATTAGGAATAGGGCTTGTGAACAGATCATCTTCCAAATGATAAGAGAAGAAATGGCTTTCAGGACAGCAAGCATCATTACCTTACTTTCCAATGCGATAGGAAGCAGGATTCTCAAAATCCTTTTCAAAGGATATTAGAATCTTGTGAACAGAGACTCAATAGGTAACAGTGTTATTTTCACATCTTCTTCAATACACCAAGGCAGTAAAAGAAGAAGCATTAGCACCTGGAAAGAAAACTTCACTGACACAGAATTCTACATTAAATCATCAAAGCTCTCTGCTGAGTTAACACCTGTAGTTACAGAGCTCAGCAGAAGAAAATTATACCTGTCTAGTCACATGCATAGATAACTGAAAAGTCATGACAGATATTATTTTGTGCTGTATATTTTGACACATTTAACAGTATCCATTTATTTAGCAATGTAATGATTCTGCATGCGTTCCCTCACCATCCAATCACATAAAAATCTATAAGGAGAACACTCATGTCTGAAATATTAATATAAATAATTTGGTTGCATTTTAAAGTGTATGAAAAATTATGTCATTGTAAGGATTATTATATCTTAATCATTTCTATAACTCTGGAATTTGTTTCCTTATGCATGTCTTAATTTATCTTAATGATTCAAAGTAATAAGACAGTAATTATTGGTGGAAATCACTGCTGCTAGAAAATTTGACTCTTTAAAAAATCTTTACATATATTTAGAGAAAAGGCTCTGCAACCCTCAATTATATCAGATATCTGATCACATTATATCAGATCAAATGTCTATACTTGACTAGAAAATTTATAGGAAAAACTAGTATCATTTCTATATAAGATCACCATAGTCTGATTCTCAGAAGTCTTCATAACTTGGTAGCATCCTCTCCCCGCACCCCCAACCCATGTCAACCAACACACCCATGTGCACACGTTCACACGCACATGTGAACACATGGCTGTTCTTTAGTGTGAAATCTTGTCCTTCTCTGGGTGCCTCCACTTCATCAATTTTTCCTTAGACCATGTTTCATTGGGAAGTGGTGTTGTGTGCCTACCGCAGTCTCCTAGCAAAGTTCCGAAAGTACAGCCTGAGACTCACCTCATGTGAAATAGACTCTGGGGGCAGGGCCATAGTTTTCCTCTGTAAGCTTTCCCATCTTCAGGTAGCCACTTGGGAACTTTAAGTTGAAGTGACCTAGCCTCATTCTGGAAGTTTAGAGATAAGACCCAGGGTCTAGCTCCAATAGAGAAATGTAATCATAATGTAACACTGTTACTTTGAGGGCCTCAGATGGCAAATACTGCTGATGCTTCTTTGCAGATGAAGTATTGATTGGGCCCTCAGGGAGGAAAGACAAGATGCCTTGAATCTTTAAGAGGACTTACCATGTAGAAAAAGAGTCCAGAGCATCTTCCCTTTTTTTTTAACTCATTAATTCAGCAAATATTTACTGAGTTACTATTAAGCATCAGGCATTGTTCACAGAGGTTACATTCTAACTGGGGGAGAAGACAACAGAAATATCAACAATGGCACCAGAATACCATGCAGACTTTAAACTGGAGAATATGAGAGTTGCCTGGGCAGCTATTTTACAGTGTGTGGTCAGGAAAGACCTGGCCTTCAGTGAAACTCAAGAAATTTAAGATAAGCTAGAGGGCCATAGCCGAGTGAAGATCAAGAAAATATCTCAGAGCGAGGCCCAGCCAGCCCTGAGGTGGGGATGGGTTTGGCATGTTTTGGGAGGAGAAAGAGGGCCGGTGTGACTGACGTATAGTAGGTGAGTAGAGGCAGGTACAAAAGATGTAGGAAATTATGGGAGGTGCCAGAATGTATATAGTATGGAGGGCAGAGTTGGGAACCAGTTCAGGGTTATTTTCAGGGAAATCATGTGATCATCATGTGATCATCAAAATCTTTCAAACTACCCTCTGGCTGCTCTGTATAGAATGGATTGCAAGGGGACAGAAGAGGAAGCCCAGAGGATTTAGGAAGTTAGGAAGCCGTTCAGCGAGCTATGCCAGAAATGATCTTGGCTTGGACTCTGGTTGTGGTAGAGATGGTGAGAAGTAGGTGGAGTCAGGTCATTGGATGTTGCAGAGTAAAGGCGACTTCATTGGTGACTTGATCAGCCTCCTCAGATGATGACTTTTTTAATGTTGGCTCCGATGGTTTGAAACAGCTCTCATATAAAACTCTGAAATTCTGGCTTCCCTTAAAAAAACCAGAGTATCTGGCTACTTGGAGCCTGAACTCCCATATGAGAACAGATGGTCAGAGCTGAGTGCTGGCTTCCCTTTTTAAGAGATGGGTATACTCTGATTTACAAAGACATGTTCCCATGTCTCCCTGACAGTGAGGCTGTTGTTGGTTGCCATTTATCATCAACTTATCCTATTGTTTTTCTTATTTCATGCCCACTTAGTTTATTTACCATACCCTGTAGACCTTTTAATTTATGGATCTCACCTCTGATAGTCTGAAATTAAAGTGGCAAATAAATATATAGGGCTTTAAGGTACCTAAGAACCTCTATAGAGCTGAAAAATAGCCTATTTAGCAGAATACTAACAAATAATAGTGTTCTTCAAAACCAGCTTATTTTGTTTGTTATAAGTCAGGTGATTACCCTTGGGGGCATTGCCTGGAAGCACAAGAAAGGCTTTGGGTTGTGCTGTCAGTGTTCTCTGGTTACACAAATGTGTTCACTTTGTGAAATGCACTTATGCACACTTACGTGTGCACATTATGTATATCATGCTTCACTTATAACTAAAACCAGTATCTTTTTTTAAGAATAGTTTCAAGTATAAATATAGTTGAGCGTTGTGGTTTTCACAAATTGTCTTTTGCTCTTTCAGCCAAGCCAAAGCTATGTACTCCTGTAAAGCAGAGCACAGCCATGAGCTTTCCTTCCCACAGGGAGCGATATTTTCTAATGGTAAGTACACCCATTCCCTTTGCTTAAGTTTATCATCATGGGGAGGAGGAAGGAGTAGTGTAGCGATAAAAGTCTAAAGTAGAAGCCAGGAAACTCAGAATCAAGTCCAGCCTCATACCTGTACAAGTGAACACATCAAATCCCTCTAGACCCCAGTTTCCTCCCCTGTGTCAGAGAGAGAGTGATTGATTATATAAATGCAAAAGGCATTTCCAGCTTTACAGGTGCTGTGACACTGTTTTGACAGCTTGAGTATATGCATACAATCTGATGTGGATTTTTACCCATTTGTGTATAGAATTATTTGAAGCTAATGTTGACTGAGTGATATTTCTTTATGTATTTTAATTTTTGCCAGTGTACCCATCAGTGGAACCAGGATGGTTGAAGGCAACTTATGAAGGCAAAACAGGACTCGTCCCAGAAAATTATGTTGTCTTCCTCTAATACTTTTTAGTGGATGGCAGTATCTTCATGGTATCCATGGTAACAAATAATAAGTGCTATGATTTTATCTGACACAGATATGGGGATCAGCCTGTTAAAATGAAAACAGTCAATTTCTACCAAGTTTTACACCAGCAGACTAGGTAGCTCCCTATTAATGGAAAGGGAAAAAATGTTTAAATTGTTTGCCATTCTTTTTAATTTTGGCTCGTTTCATATTTTAAAATAGCTTATCCTCCCCTCCCCACCCCCCTTTTTTTTTTGGAAAAGTAACTCTCCACAATGTCTCTTTCATAATAATTATAGAATCTCAAATACTGTGTTAAGTACTATATCCCAGAAATTTGGAAACCAGAAATCTGCTATAAGACTTCTGAGATCTGCCCTTTACTGTCTGGTGTTCTCTGAGAAACTTTGAAATCATTACTAAAAAATGTAATTTAAATTGTTCATTTATTATTTTTTCTTAAAAATATACTACTTTTATATATGATTGTTTTGCTGGTCCTAAACATTTCAAGGAAATAAGGAGTTTTTTTAACATAGGTTTATTTTTATTTGTTTACCAAGTAGATGATAATATTCAAAAGCAGTAATGAGTAATGTATATGATGTCTGTAAATGAAACCAAATATGTCATACACTGATTCCACTGTAAACATTCTATCCAGCATTCCAGATGCCTTCTCTGGGCTTAGAGCAGGATTCAGCAAACTATTTCCGTAAGGGCCTGATAATAAATATTTTGGGCTTAACAGGTCGTGTGGTCTCCATCACACTACTCCACTCTGCCATTGTAGCAGAAAGCAGCCGTAGACAACATGTAAATGGCTGTGGCTGTGTACCAATACCGCTTTCTTTCAGGACACTGAAATTTGAAAATCATGATTATCACGTGTCATGAAATATTAAGCTTCTTTGACTTTTAAAATTCCATTTAAAAATAGAAATGTTTTAGCTGATGGGCCATACGCAAACAGGTGACAGGCCAAATTTGACTCATGGGTCATGGTTTGCTGACCCCTGGTTTAGAGGATGTGTCAAACTATCTTTATAACTTTGAGATTTTATGAAATTTTATTCCATTAACATATAAATACTGATAAATCATATGCACATATCCTCTGCTAGTAGCATTATAGGGGTATCACAAATGTATAATTACAGTAATAGGAAAACAATGTAAAAGTGCAGTACACAGGCATACAACTTAAATTCTACTTGTAACTCTGTAAAGTGTCAAAGTATTTTATTGATATCTAATTTTGGCTTTTGAGAAATTGTCCTACAAATGATAAAGATGCTGTTTTAAGACAGTGGTAGGGACACTATGCCTTCTAAAGTCTACGCTTAGTTGAAACATAATCTAAACATAAAGGTACAAGATTCTTAAATTATTTTGAGCCAGAGATCGTAATTGTTTCATCATCTTTAGCAGGAATAAAGTCATACATAATTTTCTGTTATGCCTTTCAATTTACAGCCTTTATTAGGAATTTCACTGAATTTATAGAGCATAGAAATAGGTGTTTACTATCCATTTATATTTACCATCAACATCTGATCATTCATCAATCATTATTTCTATTATTTCTATTTTAATAACCCTCACATTATTTCTATACATATCTGCATATGGCAAAGAGCCTTTCTTCTCAAGATTCCAAAAAGCTGGTTCCCTGCCATCAACTGCCACAGCACTGGCCCCCTTGGCCACAGTATTTTACTTCTTACTTCAGAGTTCTTCACTGTACAGACACTCAGGTATTGACTGTAGACAGTTCTTTTTACGTGATATTATGATCTGTAATCTCAATCTCTTCTACTTTAAATTAATGTTTCTAGAGTCAATAGGTTAAATTATACACACACACATATACAACTATGCCTTGGAGCATTTACACTTTTAAAATTAAAAATGGAATAATGGATTAGGATTTAAAGGTAAAGAGAATAATAGTAGGCAGAATCACAACCAGAAAGAAATATCAGTGCATTGAAATAAAGGAATGAAAAATATTTAATGTTGTAAAAATTAGTAATATAATGAAAAAATCTGATACATTTGTCTCCTTTTTTTTTACCTGCTAGTGTTGATTTTTTACACTATAATTTTGTGTTGCTAGAGCTTGTTTGTCTCTGGATCCTTGGTGGCCCTTAGTAATAGTAATTGCATTGCTGACACCCTGACTACCCTCTGCTGGAACAGAGGTGATCTCTCTAGTGGACCAGTCCCTTAGTCTACAACACCCTCAGTTAAAGCACCCTTGCAAGCATCTGGCATCCTACTAAATTAGAGCCTCTTAAGGCAAATTGATTTTTCTTTCAAAAAGACCAACTTGACTCCAAAAAGTGATTCAGAGTCCTACTTCACTTGCTGCTGCATAGAGAAATCTCAACCTTCATTTTATTTTAACACAGGCCAGAGTGTTCCTGCCTCTGAGTTGTCTGTGAGCTAATTCCACAGATGCTCAGTGAGGAATTAAAGCATTTGCTGTTAAAGACATGGGCATGAGGCCCCTCTCCTTTCTCATCATGAGGCATATATTGTGGCAGTACTTGATATGGTCCCTTTTTTGAAACAAGCTACAAAAATGCTTGTTCAAATTGTGCTTTTGTTTGAAGTTTTAATCTTACAGATTTGTGAGGATGATCTTTTTTCTTCATATTGATTGTGTGTGGAAGCAAGTCATGGCCATATGCTAGGGATAGACTGAAGCTGCTTTTCCCTAGAAATGTTTCCAACAGAAAAAGTATTTATGAGCATTGAGAAAAATCAGGATATGTGCTCTAAATCACATGGAATATTAATTACACAAGAAGGTAATGCCAGTCACTAGAAGAGGATCACGTTTGAAATTATAACAGCGTTTCAATAATGAAACCTTAGCTTTTCAGAGACATAGTAAAGATATGTTAGAATTGCCACATGTACACCTTTGAAACACACAATGTGGGTGCCCTAATCACTGCTGACAGTATAATCAGTATGAGAGTGAGATTGATGAGTCCAAGTCAATCATCTCATCTGTTATGTGAAAAAATCGTCGAGTACAAAACTTTCACGTATACTACAGGTGACTTTTGTTGTGCTGTAATGCCACCAACTTATAGGAACTAATCAGTTAACTGAAGGCTTTTTGTGTTGTGTGTAAATGTCTGAGCAGTGAAATAATCTTTGTATTCCTCTAAAGTCTGTGAAGTATGAGGAAATTGCCGTTTCTCCTTGTTAGACAAGAGTGGTTTTACCAGTTGTGTTGGCTCTCTGTGCCTTGCACTGTGAATGGGCATAATCAGGCTTCCCAACAGTGGCTCATTTGATGGCTCTTTCAGGAAGGGTGGAGATTTTTTTTTAATTGCACCTTACAATCCCAAACTATCCAGGTTCTCAAATAGCAAAAGTAGGAAACATAATGATTTGTAGTAGGAGACATAATGATTTGGAGTTTATTCCTATTCTGTGATAATTGATTTTACATATTGTGGCATGCCTCCTAAAAATCCACCATGATGTAAGGAAACTAAATCTGGCACTGCAGTCCTGTGGAGACAGCACCTGCTGACCTCTTCGCTCCCAGCCTCATCTTCAGGTCTGTCCGTGTCTGATGTGCAGAGGATATCATTCACATGGATGCTGATTTAGAAGAGTCCCTCAGAGCCTTTCTTCAAACAACTTCAATTTTTAGTATGCCCCCCCAATTATGTATTTGGGATGCCTTAATTATTTAGAACCCCATCTTGATTTGTACTTTATTGACTGAAGTTAGAGGAGGTGGACCAATTTAGGAAGAGATTTTATTCTTTGGTTTTACAATACATTTGTAATTTGCAGCTGTTACTGTGTCCTAAAATCAAGGAATTGGACCCTAAAGTCATATCCCCTGGTAAAGAAAAAAGGCAGAGACATGATTATTGTCTAGAAGTTATTTTCCTCTTTAGTAAAATTTTCCCACTTAGGGTAGAAATTGCTGTTTACTTTTCCCTCCTACCTTGTTTGGTTACCTTCCAAAATCAAAACACTTTTTCCAAGTGAATAATCTATTGAATAAACTTCTGAGTAGTCTGTATCCTGCCTGTCTCCCGTTGATCCACAGACTTAATTCAGGTATTTCTCAACGAGTCTCACATCTCCTAACCATATTCACTGTATCTGTTCGTTGTCACCAGTATCTCTGTGCCTCAAATCTATGTGGTAGTGACCTCAGACAAATTCACACTTATGAATGATATGGACTTTTAGAGGATCAGATCAACAAATAGGATTTTTCACTTTTTTTCAGGCAGTTGCATTCACTGTTTTAAATAACAGATGTCAAGTAAGTTGATAGCACTCACAGCAAGCCACAGACAGAAAACTGATGCACATATTCTAGACCAAAGTTTAGAAGCTGTTTCATGACTTAGGGAACCCAACAGGTTATACTCTTTCCTTGGCACTCATGGGAGAGATGCCAAGTTCAGAGGTTGAACATTCCTTTCTTGGTGCCATAGGGAGAAAATGGAGTCTGTGTGCTTGCTGAGGAGTCTCAAAAGGCAGGGCCATTTATGGTTATCACAAACATAAATATCCTCTATCATCCACAATGGTCATGTTCAGGGCCACGTGAGGACCTTCAGTGTTGGGGAGAGTGCCTACCCCACCTTAATTAGATGATCACTTTTTTCCCTTTTACCATCTCTTGGCAATGTTTCCCATGGTCTTTACCCTTCCAGAGCCCAACCTGGACTTGAATCCACTGCCTCAGATTAAAACTGTGCATTGTTTTTTATATGGCGGTTAGAGATTTTATATCTGCCTCTGTATCTTCAGTCAAGATGTATGCTTAAAAGCTGAGATATCACATATTGAGGGCTGTGATTTCAAGAGTCTTTTTGAACTCTGAGCTGAAGCCTTTACAAATAAATAAGGAGTGTGGCAGGGAAGACGACTGTTTTTTGTTTTGTTTTGTTTTTTAATTTGAATCCTATTTATATACTGTTAAATTTGAGGTACTATAGTTTATATAAAAGCTAAATATTTAGATGACATATTTCAGTATTAGGAATTTGTCTGCAGCCATTAACATAACAAATTAAGTAATAAATATGATGAAAATGATTGTCAGTAAATTATCATATTGAATTTTTTGTTTATTTTGTAGTGTCTTGTATTTATCTGCACTTCATGTATATATATGCACACATACATATACAAACATGTAAATAACTTCATGTTATTCCATATCTAAATTGCCACAGTATCTTTAATGTATGTTTACACTGTATTTTAAATTACTTTAAAAATAAACTATGTAAGCACATTTTAATTTAGTCCTTGTACTTGAAGACCCAGTGTGTTGGAGGGCAGCTATCTTGGACTCATATAGAAAAAAAACAAAGTTTCAGGTACTGTGAATGGTCATTTTGGGTGTGGCTGAATGGAAAAAATCATAGCAGAATTGATAACTTTTAGATCCTGATAATTGGACCTTTTCCCGAGAAATTGGCATTATGAAAGATCAAGAAAATGTTAATAATGCAGGTGTCTACAGGAAAGAGAAGCAAACAGACCATAAACAAATTATCAAAAAAATAGGTATGCAGGCTTACCTGAAAATAAGTCTGTGAAAGTTTACAAATGTGCCATGGAAGAAGCATCAACATACAAATAATCCCCTTAGATTTTTATTAGTTTTATGACCCTTTTGGTCACTGTTTGACTTCTAGCTAAAATTTTGCTTTTCTTCATCAAAAAAAAGGGAATCGTGTATTTATTTTGTGTTGCTAAATGGATTATTAGAGTGTAACAAATCCTTGCAAAAACTAAGCCTGACAGCTTAATAACAGGACCATTGGGCATACAACCTGATTTGTTCAAATGGATTGTAACTTTCTTCAATATCAAGAGGAGAAGCAATAAATTCATGACAAAGACCTGTTGAGATAAAAAGGTATTATTGTGAATAAATTCCAGTATGATTAAGCAAGAAAGAACTGTTAGGATAGGTAATAGAGATCATTGTGGATCAGCTACTGTTTGAGAGTATTGGGTTAGAAGGAACTGACCTAGATGGAATCTCTTATAACTGATATTTTAGAAATAATGAAAACAAGCCATCTCCTAACAGGCAAAGCTGGAATGATTTGAGCAACAAAATAAGTCATGTAGTATTGGATAATCGGATTATAATCCAAAGTATAAAATATCCATGAATCCACACTGATATAAGGAAATGGCAATAAATTTCATTTATTTATATTTATATTTCTCTCCTATTTTAAGAAGAGGCAAATATTCTTTAGAGAAGAATTTCAAATAACCATTAGAATTTTATTACCCTTTCCTCTAGGGATTAAAGTTTAACCCTCCCCCACTTGAGGATGCACTAGACTTAATGACTAGCTTCTAAAAAGAAAAGTTCAGAAAAACTATTGTGCCTTTACAGAGGAGAAGCCTGGCAGACAGGATCTTAACCGATTGATAAAAGTTAACATTATCAGTGATATCATGTGGTTGTCTTGTACCCCGTAATATGATGTGATGAGAAGAGCATATCACCTCTGTGGGTTTTTTTCCCAAAATCCATAACTCCAGTCTAATCATTAGAGAAAAAAAAAAAAAAAAAAAATCAGACACATCCAGATAGGGGACATTCTACAGGATAGATACTAGGCCAGTACTTCTCAAGATTGTCAAGGTCATGAAAAACAAGAAAATACTGAGAAACTCACAGATCAGAGGAGACTTGGGAGACTGGACCCCTGGATTACATCCAGGAAAGGCACGAAGACATAAATGGAAAAACTGGTGATGTCCAAATAAAATCTAAAGTTTAGTTAATAATGTAAGAAATTAAAACAGTACAAAAAGTAGCCACAAGATAGTGACATGTACTGGGGACACCTTATTTCCTTTTTGGAATTTAAGTTACTTTTATTCAAGATTTAAATACTTTTACTTGTTTTCCCCCTAAATTGTGTTCTGTATATGGGACATGTTGCCTGTTCATCACTGAGTCCAGGCAGTAGATCACAGCTTGGTCTACAGTAGGGTCAGCCCCTTTCTTTAAATGAATGAATTCGTTAACAAAGGAACAATCATATAAACATTTCTAGAATTTAGAGAATGCAGTTGTAGGCTTGTGTTGTTTTTGTATCTGTGTCTCCTTGCCCAGGAGTAGTGGAACTCATTCTTTAACACCCTCTGAATACATGGTTCTACCTTGGAGTTATAATGGAGAAAACATACCCTTCCCCCATGAACACTGTATGTTCTTAAGGATAGAGATTACGCAAGATTTGATCTTCTCACTGCTAGAACTGTAAATACTTGAATTAAGCTGGATGATTTGGGAGTGATGTTGAAGAACTCAATTTTTTAAACCATTAAATACAAAATAACCCCAAATTTTGAAAATTAAGCTATACTAAACTTACTAAATTCAACTTAGTTGAATTTCTTGGGCCAGAGAAGTTGAGTTCTTAAAATTGAAATTTTGCACAGCCAAAAATCGAGAAGCAAAAATCTTTTCTAAGTTTCTTACACAGCAGTTCTTCCTATTAAAAAAAAAAAAAAAAAAAGGTGTAGATGAGAACATTTGAAACCTCTTCATTTGGGATACCCTTGGGAACACAAATCCCCAAAATACTGATTGAATACTTACAAATGCTGTTGCTGGGTGTTTAGGGTCAGTGAGCCAAGCATGGCATTCAGCAGGACTCTGCCTTTTAGTAGAAATAAGTTATCTGAAACATTCTACCTTTCCAAATTACCAGCAGCCAATCTACTAAAAAAGAGTCCCTGGGTCAGCCTGGGCTAGAGAAAGGAAAATAATAACATATATCTCCCAATACTCACCATGGATTTTGATATTCACTAAGTTACATATCTATGGACAAGCAGATTTTTCACAGAATGAATGAGTCATAAGTTGCCGTAGCAACTACAGTTCAAATGGCTCTCAAACATTTTTGGAGCAACTAAAGCAGAATTATTTCTTCAAATAAATCATGCTTGGTACCCAATATGTTAAACAGATACGAGCCAAGCTGCTAGTGTGTGCATCTACATGTGTTAGGGAATGTTTTCCCTTCCCCCATCCAGGCCCACAGCTTTTGGCATCTCCTGGAATCCTTAGGGCTTTTGAGAGCAAGATTTGGAAATGACTTAGTCTAAATCTCTCATATCGCTAATTAGAAAACTCAGGGCCATATCAACATGTTTTCAGCAGAATCCTGGAATTCTCTCTCTGCTGTGACCTGACCACTAATTTTTAGGTGTGTGGGGAGGGCAACTTGTCATATGCTTTGACCTTTAAAAAGTCTAACTTTATCTGAAAAGGATATCCTCTGAGGAAGGATGTCTTCCCTGATGGGTACACATGGAACAGAAGCCAAAAAGTAATATTCAGCCAGCCTTGGCTATTAAAAAAAGGAAGAAAAAAATTTATTTTTCTTTTTGGTGTGTGAAAATTTCTGAAAAATAGGTATAAAAGATCTAGCCCAGTGCCTTGTACCTAGTAGATATTACTGGATAATAATAATTATTAAAGACTTTAGGTGTTTGATAGTTGATTTTGCAACTCTCGATGTAAATGGCAAAAGAACCAGTGAAACCTTAAACTGCAATAGCAGAAGTTAAATAATGGCTCCAAAAACATGGTACACAGCCACAAATCTGATGGTCTCCCTTACACTGTTACATGATCCTCTGATCCTTCCAACTACTGTACGTAGCTGTTGGATGTCAATTTTTTTTTTAAGAAAAGAAAACTGATACTGAAAAGTTATTTTCTCCAACTTACCAAAGGTCAAATAGTTGGTAGTGGCAGAGCTTGGACTCAAGCCCACGTGTCCTTATTTAAAATCCGGTACTCTTTACAATGAACCACTTTTTTACTACACCAAGTGGAGTGTGGTAAAACTTCAAATGCCACCATATTTGAAAGAGGTCTTTGGCAAACTCAACCTTACCCAGAAGAAAGATGAAGACGGTGAGGTGGGGGCATTCACGCCCTATTCTGTGAAAATTGTTTAAGACCAGAGTGTTGCTGCACCACTTGTAACCTTCAGACCATCCAAGAGCTATTTAGAAATGCAGAATCTCAGACCTTCTGAAGCAGAATCTACATTTTAATGAGATCGAAAGATCATTTGTATCAACACTACAGTATGAAAAGCACTGGTATAGTGGAACTTTCAGTGAGCGCTTTGGGGAGATCTAAGGGCAAGAAGAGACAGCACTTATGTCTTATTATTCCAAAAGTCAAAAATAGGACCCCTTAGAAGAAGTCAGAAAAAATGATAGAAAGGTTAAAACAAAAAGTTTTATCACTAGCTCTTCAAAAAATAGAACTCAACAAACAGCTTTCTTTCATAGTGTTTAAGTGCATCGGGATGACTCACCATTTGTCAGGATTTCACAGAGGAACTAGAACAATTAAATGGGAGTTTAGACAAATATCTAAAGACAATCACTGAGCACCAGGACCTATGCAAGTCATTGGAGCGCCTAAGTAAATTAGACATTATTCTTCCTTTCAGGAGGACCATGGTTTAGTGGGATAACAGATAAATAAAAGTCAATGAAATGTAATATAATGAAATGCTAAAAAGAGTAAGTATTGAGTGTTATAGGGGTAGAGAGATAGGGCACTATTCTGAATCCAGGAGATGGCAGAGGCGATGAAAAAGTATATACATTGGATGCCGAGAAAGAAGTGTGGATGATTGAACCTGGATGTACAATGCCATCATCCAGCTAAGTATGGATGAACTGAGAAGCTGAAGGGAGCAGGGCTCTGCAGTCAGGTGGGATCGTACCTTGTACAGAGGAAGGGACTCATAGAGGGGACAGGCTGAGGGAAGGAATAGAGTGGAGGATGGGAGAGGGCTGGGATGACCTGCACTTATTCTTTTTTCATGTCTTCATCCTTTCAACTAACATAGTGCCAAGCACTGTTCTAGTTGCTCACCATTTTAAAAAATTAGGTATGATCTTTGTTCTCAAGGAGTTCATAGCTCAATAAGGGAGAGAGACAGGAATTAAAAACAGCAGTACAAATGAGGTAAGTGTGTTAGGGGCACAAATTGTGAAAGGTTTTACATATGAAGGGAAACGTCCTAAGTCGACCTTAAAGGATGGAGCATCAACACGGAACAAAGGGAGCAAAGACCCAGAGACTTAAAGTTGATTGGGGTTTCTCGTGGATTAAAGCTAGTTCTAAGTAGCTGGGAAGTCGAGTGCTTGCACTGATATATTGGCACGAGATCATGGGAGGATAGGATGAGGTACAAATGAGCAGGGTTGATTGCATGAGGGCCAATCTGAGGTGGTACAGAGGGCTTAGGGAGAACGATGTGATCAGATTTACCTTTAGGAAGACCAGAATGGAGGTTGAGCGTTGTGTTGCGTGTGTGTTGGCCCCTGCAAGCTGAGGAGGCAATGTTACATCAACCCTAGAGAAGACAAACAGGGCCAGACCAAGGGAATGATTCATTCCAGAGGTCGAAGTGACATGACATGGCCACTGTTTTCAATGAGTAATTTAGGGGATTCGTATGTGGCGCAGATGTCTGTAGGGTGCTGGGGAAGGATCAGCAATACTACCAACAAGCAAAGTTACCAAGGCTGAAAGAAGTAGCCAAAAGCCCCGGGCACATTTAATGGTTGGAACTGGTTAGTAGGCATGGTGATGTAGACACACCTGGCCTGAGCCATTCCTCTTTTGGGGAGCCCTGCAGGCACTGACTAGCAGCAATGCTTAGAGACTGATTGCTTCATGCTGCCCATAAAATCAGGGGCTTTAACTTGGGTTTCAAGGATGGAATTCAGGGGATGGGGAGGCTGTAAACTCCCTAGTTTGTTTGTGTATATGCATGCATTTCCCCTCAGGAAGAGGGTCCATAGATACGATCAAACTCTCAAATTTCAGCCCCACAGTTGACCCATCTCCTCCCAATACCAAGAGTACCAAGTGCTGCAAATGCTGCTGTGTACATGGTAGCTACAAGTTGTGGCAATAGTGTCTGTCAGAACCAAGGGTCGACTCTGAAGGTGGGAGTGGATTTTGACTTGGGGACAGCTTGACCTAAGGAATGAGGCTCAGCTGACTAAGCTTAAAAGCTCAGGCCAGCCTACTGCTGTGCCTACTTGATGAGGAAATGCTCAAAGAGACCGTGGACATACCTAGGGGAAAGTCATAATGAGGGTCCAGTGGGAGTTGCAGAGCATTTAGACCCCAGTGTCAGTCTGTTGCCTGGGGCCAAGTTATGACCTAGAAGCTGAGGAGGTGGCCTTTCTTCGGCTTTGTGAACTCACAAGATCCTTGTGCCAGAAAAAATTTTCTGGCCATTGCACAACTGAAGGACCCTGTCATTCTCTCTTCCATGGTGGGCCTCTCCAGGACTCCAGGGACAGGTCAGTCTTCCCTCTACTCAGGGAGTGCTGAGTGGTGTGAAGCACAAAGCTCAGGGGTTGTAGAGTGAGTGAAACTGCCAAAGGTGGCAGAGCTGGGCTTTGCTACTAGATTTATTACTAGATTTTATTTTTAGTTTTGTCGTGGCAACCTTTATGAAATATGGTTTTGATGTGTTAGCCATTTTTTCTTAATATATGTTAAAAATAAATACATAGCTATAAGGTCTGTTTAGGTGAGAAACATTGCTTTAAATAAACCAAATGCCCCTTAAAGCTTTAAAAGAGTTGCTTTTCTTAGTGATAATGAAACTTAATGAAAACAGTGGGGAATGGCTTAAGGACCAGCTCGCCTCTACCTTCTGCCTGTTACAGTTGTAGGGGGTGAGGAAAAGGAGGGGCAGAAAGAATCAAAATTCCAAATTATGTTTGGTGAGTGTGGTAAGTAGTCTTCCAGAAGTGGCAGACAGTCTTCACCACGCATTCCTTTCCTCCCTGTAAGTACATGCCTCTCCACCCATCAAGAACTGGAGCAAGTCATCCTCCTAAATCTGGGCTAGCCTATGACTCACCTTGACGAATAGAACATGGTAGATGTGCTTTGCCAGCTCTGGGCCAGCTTGGGGAAGCCAGCCACTCACTGTGCTGTGAAGAAGCACCGTCACTTGCTCCAGCCAGCTCTGTGTGACCCCAGAAAACAACCGTGAACAGAAGAACGCACTTGCCCAAGTCCTGACACACGTAAAATCATGAAAAATAATGAATCCTTTTAAGCCACCAAATTTTGACACAGTCTGTGTAACAATAGATAATTGAAACAATAATTATGGGACCATAGCAATGAGAATCCCTGAGTTCCTCTGCTTTGTAGCTGAGTACGGTGAACACTGTCAATTGTTTCCCAGTGCTCTCAATGTTCTCCTTTCTCTCACAGTAATAGGAACCCCAGTTTTTTAGCTAGCAACATAGCAGCTCAAAAGAAAGATTACATTTTCCTTTGGTGTTATGTGTGGCCATGTGACTAAGTTCCAACAAATGGGATAAGAGAAGAAATAATTGCTGCTTCCTTTTGGTTCTTAAAGCTAGGAGGCAAGCTCTTCTTCACCTTGTTCCTTCATCCTGCTGCTTGGAAGATGAGTGATTTTGTACCACACAGAAAGTGTGGATGGAGCAACAAGATAGAAGTCTGGGTCCCACATGCCTGCATAGAACAGAACTGCCATCCTCCTAGACCATCTGCTTGTTACGTGAAAGAGAAAGTTGTACTTTGTTTAAATCCTCTGTCCTCTGTTGCATGTGTCTGCATTTGTATGCTAACTAATACATTTGGTTTCTGCTGACCTACAGATCTTGGGAGCAGTGATGCCAGGAGGAGAGACACAGGGCCATCAACCCAGGGGCTTCCCTAGTAGCTTCCATGAGGTCAAAGTGCTGCCAAGGAAGGGAGTAACTGGAAGTAGGTGTGATTTGCTACTCAGCTTGGGGAGTTTGTCACTAGCAAGTGTAATCCTCACAGATAAAGAAGAGCTGTGTCCACCGAGTACATATGCCTTCCATGTGGGCTAAATTCGGGAAATGGACTCTAGATCTTCTCCATTCAGGAGTGTGCATTGCAACCTGAATTATGATTTCATCACAGCGTATAATACCTGGGTTGCATCTGCCCATTACCTGTTTGTGTTCCACTAGACTGAGCTCCAGGAAACCATATTCTATGGGCCCAGGGAAGGAGTTCTGTATAAGTTGCCTACCCCAAATCTGGTCTTCCTCCTTCCTTAATGAAACTTAGACTTCATTTAAAGTGACAATATGCCCAGTTGAAGAACTGTATTTCCTGAACTCCTGTGCAATATGAAGACTATCTGATACAGTTTCTGCCACTGAGATGTAAGTAAAGTTATAAATGGGAAATTTCTGTGAAAGTTTTGGGATTTTTTTGGAATAAGTGCTACCCCGTTCTTCCTCATGATTTCTCTTCTTACTCCTCCTGCCTGGGAAATGGATGAGAGCCTGGAGGTGAAGCGACTATATTGCGGCCATAAAAGTGAATAGCCAGGACTTCCCTGGTGGTGCAGTGGTTAAGAATCCACCTGCCAATGTAAGGGACACGGGTTTGAACCCTGGTCTGGGAAGATCCCACATGCCTCGGAGCAACTAAGCCTGTGCGCCACAACTGCTGAAGCCCGCGCGCCTAGAGGCCGTGCTCGGCAACAAGAGAAGCCACGGCAGTGAGAAGCCCGCGCATGGCAACGAAGAGGATCCCCCGCTCGCGGCAACTAGAGGAAGCCCACGCGCAGCAACAAAGACCCAACGCAGCCATAAATAAATAAATAAATAAATTTTTTTAAAAAGTGAAAGCAAGAAGGAGCCTGGGACATTTATATCATCGTGGAACCTGACTAATTCCAAATTGTGCTGTTTTGTGAGGAAAAACCTTATTTGGTTAGGCACTGTAGTAGAGTTTCAGTTACAGTCAGCCAAATGAAATATCTTCCTCCTCATCATTTTACTAACCCAAATCATTTGCAGAACTAAAGAATATCAAGCATGGAGAAATGCTGTACTTAACATACATGGTGGCTGAGTAATGTTAATTTCACCCGTGTCTTGGAAGGAACCAGAAACCCTGATATAGAAGGCTCTGTGTTTGTGAGATATGACTTACCATATATATGTATGATTTATAAATGTACCCATTTCAGACCTTCACTGAGTCATCTTCTCCCCATTTATATGTTCAATGGCTGAAATCACCAATCTGATTATATAATACAGACTTGTAAACTATTTAACTTTAAAAATGAATGTTTTGTTAATAAGGAGTTTTGTTCATGATTCCATAAGAATTTGATGAATCTGCCTTAAAAGTTATGCATTGCAGCGAATGGCCCATAGCAACACCCTTCATCTAGATACAGTGCATTCTCTATAATAAACGTGTTCTCTCTATCCATCTCTAAACACTCACTTTCCAGCGGGCTACTCTACTTCAGATGGACAAAATGAAGTTATGACAGAAAAACCAGGGAAATGTGGGAGTCAGAAAATGTAGACTTGCAGGACAAGGGGGATGAGGGAGAAGGAAGAGAGCATTTAGGGGTAGCAGAGTGACAGAGGTGACAGGCTCTGAACAGGGGATGCTGTCACTTATGTCCAGACTCTGTGATAAAATGTTGAGCACACATGAGGCACAGAATGAACAGGCAACCTTTTCACGTGACCATGTGAGTGAGTGTCGTAGAGGGGTCTGCACCCCTGTCTCCCCCAGCTTCCAGTCCAGCATTTCTCTATGCAGTTGTGCAAAGCCTCAGTTCACTCCTTGTCAAGGAAGACCTAATTCCTCCTTCGCTTTACAGAACATTTCAGCTCACTAGTTTCGAAATATAAATTGTATATTAGGATACGTGTTGATTCTTGTGGACATTTGGTTCTTATAGCTTTGCTGGTCAATAGGAATTATAGTTTACTGGAGATGAGGCTGGGCTTGGGGTCAGAAAACCTAGTTGGAATCCTCGTTAAGCCATGGACTTAGTTGTATAACTTTGTGCAACTCTTATCTGTAAGCATCAGTTTCCCCATCAGAAAACATAGAGGTAATAGCTATCTGTCATATAGTTTGTTATGAGACTTTTATAAAACAGTATACTTCTCCTCCCACAGTACTCCCCAGCAAAATTTAAGAGATGAAAGACAGAATCATCCGACAGAGATATGGTCAAGACAACATGGGTTAGCAGGGATCTTACAGTCGAACTTACAATTCAGGCAAGTAATATAAAAGTGCAAAGTAAGCCAAGTAAGGCTGTGATGATTTAGAGTGCTGTCGCTCAAAGGCACAGACCTATTAAGCTCCAACTGATTGTTGCTATGCACAAATGTAGGCTTAGCTTTTCTGATTTTTTGAGAGATGCCGAAATCTGGGTGTTTGTGTGTAATCCCTTGCTTTCAAAATGTTGGCAAGTATTTCAGAAGTTTAAAAGATTTATTGGACCAAACAACACAATCTTGGATGTAGCTAGTGGGATACCAGTTTGTGATCTTTGGGTTCAGTAAATTTAGGGGAAGGCTTTAATTTTTCTGTTCTTTTCTTCTGGCTGAAGAATAGGTCCTCTAGGATGAAGAAACTCTTAACCAATGTCTGAGGCTCTTGTAGGCAACACAGCTTCCTCATTTGCCTTACAAGTAAACAGACAGGCTCCATTAAAAAAAAAAAAAGTATTCTTGGCAGAGTTGAATGCAGACAGCTGCAAAAAAACAAGAGAACTCAGCAGAATCTAAAGGTGTTAAGGAAAAGTTGCATTATCTCATTGGAACAATGAGTGGGCCAAGGAAATATTGGCTCTGTGTGTGAAGTAAGGATGATTGGAGGTGACCAGGAAGTGGCCAAGAACATGAACATTTTAAAAGGTCATCTAAAATAGGTTTATTGGGGCCTCAGAAAAAAACATGAATTTTTTACCCAATGTCCATCATCTTTTAGTCTGAGATTCTTAGGTTCAGGACCAATCATAATCAATACCATCAGGTCTTTGCGAATATGAAACATACGTCATTGAAATCTTATTGCCTGAACATCTTAATCCTTATCTCTATTTTTTGTTTTATTATTAGGAGCATCATCTCGGGGGCAGTGAGGGAGAGGGAAGAGTTTTCTCTGCTGCTTCTTTGTTCTGGTGAGGGAGGCCACATACTTATGCTAAGGTGGGATTTAGCAAATGCTTCTTTAAACATAGATTAAATCTATTAGAATCAACTCTTCAAAACTAAAAATTCCTCATGGTGTGGAATTGCTTGTTTCTGAGTAGGACTAGAGCAGTTATGGGGTGGAGAGTAGCCACTGCAAAGTAAAAAAGGACCAGACCTATTAGGTGCTGACTCTGTCCTAGGCCCTATGCTAGTCTATATTTCCTAGTAATTCCATTTCAGGTGTGTAGATTCTGGGACCCTTCCGACTCATGAGAAGGAACTCTGTAAGCTGCTTGTTTCTTTCTTCATACAAGGATAGGTGAAGGGATCAGTAATAGAAAAGAAAAATATAGGAACTTTCTGTTCTCTGGATAAGGACTTCTATATCTGTACATTTTCATAGAATTCTGCTTGAATTTTTTTCCTCTTGTTAGTGTCACCTGTATTGATGGTTTTACTCTACGTCAGTATAATTACCTTACAGGGAGCAAAGAGACTTGTGGTTAAACTCTGAAGTTGCACTTTCTGGATGAATTCTGATTTTCTAAACCTTAATATTCTAACTTGTAACATGGGACCACTAATAAGATACCTCATAGATTATTAATGTTACATGAAGTGGTCCTTAATAAATAGTAGCTATTACTATTTTTTTTTCTTATATTAATCCTAGAAGGAAAAGTATTATCTAAGTTTGACAGATGTGGAACCAATTTAAGAAACTGCAATAACAAGAAAGTACAATAAGCTTAAAAGCCTTTATTTTTCTTCATAACCGGTGCCTCTCACGGGAAGTTATAGATTCTTGTTGCTTCTTTTAGCCCTAGGTAAGGAATAGTTTCCAAGACTGATGATAATTTTCCTCTTCATCATGATGCCAGAACTGGGCTAATGTGTACTGGGTTTCTTGGTTGTATCAAGTGATTTGGCTTAAAAATGCATCACAAGATACAAATGTAATAGGTATGCATTCTCAGGTGCAGGATCAAAAATACTAAATAAAAACCTTCTGGGACTTCCCTGGTGGTCCAGAGGTTAAGACTTTGTGCTTCCACTGCAGGAGCATGGTTAGATCCCTTGTTGGGGAATCAAGATCCTGTGGCCAAAAAAAAAACAAAAACGAAAAAAACCTTCCATGTTGCTAGCACTGCTGGGTGGGAGAGCAAGGATGAATGAACATAGTTTTAAATACCAGACTTTCAAAACTTTTATTTAATGGGGGAAGAAAACAACACTACTAGATATACTTGTTCAAAGCTTTTCACATTGTTTTTTAAAAATTCTAGAAAACAATTTAAATTTAAAAATTAAATCTCTGTAGTAGACAGC
The DNA here is from genome assembly GCF_028023285.1 of Balaenoptera ricei. NCBI lineage: Eukaryota > Metazoa > Chordata > Mammalia > Artiodactyla > Balaenopteridae > Balaenoptera > Balaenoptera ricei. The sequence continues at coordinate 35,279,096 of NC_082646.1, read as the reverse complement.
CTGACTGGCAGCCAGCATCTCTACAAATGTTAAGAATAGAGAATTCTGATTGTTCTTCAAACTGACCCGCTGTAACAAAGAGGAGGCTAGCCTAACCTTAAGCAAACATGGAGCTAAAAAAGGGGAGGGAAATGGGCCAGGAGAATGGCTGAGACCACATTTCCTTCTCAAGCTCAGCTAGTTACCATTGGATGAAGCATAATATCTCTCTGAGCTTTATTTTCTGTGCTTCAAAAATGTAGTAGTAATAAATGCCTGCTTTCTATCAGGGATGTTTTTCCAGATGAGATAATGCACATGAGACAGTGATTGTGGAAGCTTTTCAAATGGTAGAGTTCAATTCAAATATGAAGAATTATTAATATTTTAGTTACAGTTTGAAACAAGTGAAGAAGGCATGCTAAATTAAAGTTTTATTCTAATGGTATAAGAATCCATAGGTATTATTTAGGGGCATAAGTTGAATTACTACTTCTATTTCATTATAAGATTTTTTCCTTTTTTTGATTTTATAGTTGATTTACAATGTAGTGTTAATTTCTGTTGCATGGCAAAGTGATTCAGTTATACATATATATTTTTTTTCATATTCCATTATAAGATTTAATGCCTATTTCATTTTTATTTCTGATGCTTTAAACCTCCAAGGTATCTGAGCCTTGTTAAGGATGAAAGAGTAATCTTATGGGAAATATAATGCTTATAGATAGCTAGAAGAAATAGTATGAGGTAGGAAGGAACATCTTCAAATATTTGGATTTTAAATTTCTTTAAATTTATAAAATTCTTACCCAAGCTAAGAATCTTGTTTACTAAGACCTTTCCATAGAGCTTAACAGATATTTCATGTGAAATTTTAGCAGAGTCAGTGATGGTTAGAAGCAGAACTAAGGAGCGTTTGCCCTCTGGCTCTCAGCAAAGCCTCTCTAGTGTTCTTTAGTTTTCCGTGTCAACTTTCTTTGGCTGCCATATTAAAAAAGGTCTTCCTAGGAAGGTGAGATTGTCTCTTCCTAAAAGGATTAGGGAAATCATCATAGGAAAGGAAATTTCCATTCAATCCTTAAAAGATAAAAAAGATTTAAAAGACAAATAGCAAAGCAGAGGAGGACACAGTAAATGTCATTGGCAAAGAGTAGATAACATAAGTATTCTGACACTCACAGGAGATTGTTACCATTGATTTCATCATTCTTATTTCTCTTTACCTGTTTTAAACTTAAGAATTATACCTAATTTAGTATGTCTTAGTTGTACAATTTGCCTAGTCACATGGGCAATTGATATATGCTGCAACTTTCGTTTATGTAGCAGAATGCAAGTATTCCTTGAATTAACGTACTCTTAAAAAGCATATTTCTAATTGAGGCACCTCTTTTTGACCTTCTAAGAAGAATGAAAAAAAATCAGAGCGCACCAAAACCTCCAGGGATAGACAGAGCAGATGGTAGGTGCTGGCCAGGCCCATGGAACTCTGAGCTGAGTACTGATTCACTCTGAACTATACTTGGTCCCTTCAAAACCCAACTCATAATACCCACAGATCTGTCAAGGGTGAAAAAACAAGGTTTGACGTTAAACTTTAACTTCTTAAAGTTTTAAGTTCTTTACTCAAAGGGCAAAGAGGAATGGTGCCAGTCCTTTTCTGCTCTAAAGCCTGTTATTTGTAAGATGTTTGGACACTTCCAACAATAAACATGAATTGTGGACTCTAACACATTTACTGCCTTATTTATCTCTCCAGATCTCAAACAGACCCCTAAGAAATAAATACACATTTATGTAGAAATGTTATCAGGGCCCACTTGTGCAACAGTTTACGTCTCATTGGAAAATATTTGCGTCTTCTCTCATAGCTGTAACTGGAGAGACATTAGACCTTAATTACTCTCGAACTATTTCTAGCCATAGTCATCCTCATCTACAAAAAATTTAATACTTTCAAAAATACCTTTTAATTAACCTAAATTCTAAGACCTCACCGCCCAAAAAACCTCTCCCCGAGAGGCCTGTGCCTGATAACAGAAATCACACCACTTCCTATGCATAAGACATGTTTTCCTTCATGAAATAGATGTCACAGGAAGGTGTATTCTTTTATTTATTTGCTTCTTAGATTATTGATTGATCAGCTGCTTCCTAATGAGGCAGTTCTCTGAAAGTGGATTTGCAGGGAGTGAGTGTGGACAGGTAGAGGTCTGCAGCAAATAGTTGGCCTGGGGGAGGTTAATGTAGCCTGGGGCTGACTGAGTTCACAAGGACCCTGCAGACATGTGGAAGATGCCCTAAGGAAGATGGGAGAAAACTAAGAGCGGTTATGGGTGCAAAAGAGAAATCTCTACTTTCACAACTCTCTCCGGGATCACTTCTGAGTCTTTGGATGCGATTTACAAATGTGTTCTTTAATTCTTTAGCAATAGTGTAAAATTAGCTAGCTTTCAATTGTATTTACAGTAACTACCTAAAAAGCCCAGCTAACCCAGAGCCACCTCTTTTGCCAAAGTTCACTTTGTACTTTTGATATAAACACACAAAGATTCATGGGAATGCTCATTGACCTTCAGAGCTAGAACACAGAGGAGCCTTAAAAGTACTGTACATAGGAAGCTGAAACCTTTGTTAATGTAATTGAGAAGCTGATTTGTTACATTTTCTTTCAATTGCTGTTCCTGGCAGTGAATCAAATATGACCATATAAGGGACCACAATCTGCTATGGGACTAACCCACCCTCCCCTCCCCCTGCCTGCCAGCATGTATTCACTCTCTTTTTCTGTCTCTCTTTGGGTAGGCTGCCCTCATAAAGTGAGTTGCTGCTCTGTTGATATACTTTAGTTTGAGTTCTTCAGATGTTGAAATTTTTATTTGGAAAAGAAACATAAAAATAAGTCATAATAGCAGCAACAGAGTTTTGAGAAAGAATTAGTTATTAAATAATTCCCAAATGAAAGTCCCTTGCAGATGACTGTGGGGACAAGATTTATTTATTTTTTATTGTGGCATTTTTCGTGTGATATTACAGTTTAATTTTTTTCAAGTTCTAAGTTTTCTCTTTCAATAATCTTTCCTATTTTTCTCATGTATTTAACATCTTTTTAATGACACTGTCAAACCATGGTAGTTTTCCTACTTAAGATACATGTCTTAAGCCCACTCTTTTTTGCTAAATTCACTAAACTGTTGTTTTTATAATATAAAGTTCTCAAATAGACACTCAAGCACTTTTTCTATTTTTATTGGCTTTTTCATCTCCCTTGGTTTCCAAAGACTTTGTCTGAAGAAAGTTTGCAACTATGAAGAGTTTCGTGCTATAACTTTGACTTGCTATTTCCTTTTTTGTCAACCTATCCAACCCCAATAGACCCAGCTCCAGATTAGGTTCCTTTGGGCTACACTAGCCTCTCTCTCTTCTCTGAACTATAACACTAGAATTGAAACCTGTGATTTAAGATTTACTTATAATATAGCTTAAATTTCCTTGCATTTTTATCATGTGTGCAATATTCTTCAACTCTAATAAGACCATGATTTAACTGTGGGTGGACATTGCCTTCTACTTTGATAACCCTCTAAGTTCTTGAATGGCACATGATACAACCTTGATGTATGTTGGTTAATGCCTTGGGAACAGTGAGGGACATTCCTTCTTGTCATTTTTCAGGTCCTTAGTTGGTCTGAAGAAATGTTTTCTATTTCATTCCCCCTAACCATTTTAAGCCCATTTAGGTCTTCATTCATTAAAATCGGATTCTATTTTAAAGATCACTGGAGCAAACATTTAGATGATAACCTACATCTTCTTTTTTTTTTGATCATGGTCACTTTCGTAAGGTAATGCAGTTTCACTCTGCTTCCAGGCCTACTAAACCATGATTTGAAATATCTCAAAACAAAAGGTATACTATAGAGATCATTTGTCTATTCATTTTATATTTGGAATCACTCCACCGAGTTTTGTTCAAATTAGTGATGAGAGATGTAGATAAGATACAAATTTCTGGAGTAAACTCTTTATTAAACTTTATCGTGACCTTTGTTTTTATTTTGTCTCTCTTTTAGCCTGAAAACATAAGAAAGTAAAAGATTTCACACATTTACTGATGAATAGAGAAAAGATCATAATCAGTGGAGCAGAAATGCTTACTTCTATCATTGCTTTTGATTGAGAAGAAAGAATGATAGAAGTCTATTGTATCCCAGAACAACTTCATTTATCTGCATAAATATAAGAAATTAATTTCAATTTTTCCATAAATCCATATTTTAAGGCATAAAATATGGATAACAAATTATAATTACCTTGTAGTTATAGTGTAATAATATTGTGGTGCTAACTGAAATGGGAGGTTAAATTCACTACTTCAATTCTATGCAAACAAAGTTAAGGGGAACCCACAATTTACTAGCCTCTATGTGAGCTGAAAACCCACTTCTGTTGAGAGTTCTACCTGATCAATAACATTCTGTGGTCAACCTACAAATCAGCACATGGCTCCAACTCTTACGTTCACAACATCTGTGACCTTGGATGAGTTGCATGCTCTCTGAAGTCTCAGATTCTTTATTTGTAAAGTGAGGTGCTGGAATTGATTTGTTTCCTAACAAGGTTTTTGTTGTTGTTGATGAGCCCTCTAAAAAGTTAATGAAAGCAATGGAAAACATATGTACACACAGACACTAATATTATACACAGACTGTATTGGGATTTAAGCTGCCTCAAAGCCAGTCCTTGAAACAGTTATAGAACCCATGGACCAGAGGAGTTTTAAAGGCCTGTGTAACTCTAACATCCTATGACTCTCTGAACATATTTTTACTTTAAATCAGCTTAAATAGTATAATGAGAGAAAAAAAACAAAGGAAGAAACATATTATATTTATAAGCAAAAAGATAATTCAAGTGCAACATATATCTGGGTAAGAGGATCAATTTAGATACTAGATTGTAATGTTTGGAATGTGGTGAAAATAATGAATTCGATATGCAGAAGTGAATAAAATATATCAGCACTAACAATGAATTTTAACAGTAATGTTTTAAATGATAAATTGCTGTTTATTATAAGATGAATTAACTTATACATCTTCTAGAGGTACATGTTCTTTTCATGTCATTCAAAAATTCCATATAGAAAAATATACTGATTCAGAGAACAATTAAAACATAATGACTTTCAAATTAATACAGAAGACACTATTAATTTGAAATACATATTTTGAAGATGATTTTTAAATAACTAATTTTTACATTTATCATGCACACTGTTAATCTTTAGTTGAAATTATTTCACAATTAATTTTGACTTAATCAATAAAACAACTTCCATATTTCCATTTAAACTATTTATCCTTGGGGTATGGTTTGAGGCTATTTGCTTATTATTTTGAGCCATTATAACAATAGGATTATATGAATATAACTGGGAAGAATTAAAATGCAAATTAACACTTTAAACTATAATGTTAAATTCAACTTCAAGAAAGTATAATGGAAAAAATAATTTGTTTTTCAGAATGAAGGTGTTATTAAAGGGAATGTGTAGAGAGGAGATGGAAAGAAAGACAAAAGGAAAATTGTTTTTGCATATAAAACAAAAATTGCTGTTTCAAAGATAATTAAAATTTACTGAAAATAGAGTACAGAAAAATAAGTTTTAATACAGTAAAATAACATTAGGTTTGAAAGTATCACAAATCAACATTTTAAGATTCATTAGTGTTATATACTATAGTTATCCAATTTCATAACTGAGAGGGTAAAATAACTCTAGAGAATATTTGTAAGTACCATAATTTTCAGATTATTGATAGATATGTAGGAAATAAAAAGAGAGTAAATGGTCCTTTCATTTTTCAGAAATTAAATGGAAACACTCAAGTTCAAATTGCATGAGGTTAAACAAAGACAACCACTAAGACTTTATAGAATAAATTAAATAAAAATCTGTTAAAAGTTAGATTGAACTACTGTTGTCCAGATTTCAATATAAAGACAAGGCAAAGTTAAAGAGTCTAAAATGAAGTGAATAGTACTGTAAGTTCCAAACTTTTTGAGATACCTATATATCATGTGCCCTCATTTTTCAGATAGGAAAAATGAGATTCACATAGGTTAAGTAACTCACACTGGCTCAATAAGAAGTGTTAGAATACAGTTTGGAACCCACGTTTTTTTCATTCAAACTTCCAAACTCTTTCCCCTATATTTTAGCCTGCACCAATAACCTTTGTTCTCTTTTGTAAGAGGGACTTAGCTACATCTTTCTCTAGATTGCTGTGTACATGAGCTTGCACTCATGCATGCATGCATGCAGAGTTAAGAAGAGACATTTCATATCCCAGAATAATTTCAATGTAAGCCCTACTTAAGTAGAGATAACTTGAGATTGCAGTAAGTTAAAGAACTATAGCTCCATATGATATATGTAACTTAATTCTATGCAAGAAAGTTTTTAAAAATATGAAAATGATGTAAAGTATGAATAGCCTCGGAATGTAAGTTCAGCATTTTCTTAGTTTTCGGAAGAAATATATTTTGTAGCTCCATAGCAAAAGTAAAATAAACCACCAGACACGAATCCCAGATAGCCAAATCAGATAATTTAGAAACAAACAATAACCTCTTCCTGTCCCCAGATCACCTCTACTTGGGCCAGTTTCCTCAATGCAAAAACATATTTGTTATTCAGAAAACACTCTATTAACTGAGCTACTTGTAGAGAAGATTTTTTTAAGTATACATGAACTTTAAACATGGAATAATTTTATTTTCATAAAATATGCTTTAAAATGAAGGTCTTTTAAATAGTAGTCATGAACATGATTCTCTATTTGGAAGGAGGAAAAATTCACGGGGATGTGCAAACGACCACTTTTGACATGTTTTTTTCAAGAAGCAGCCCCTCAGCGATTGCCCATCACAGGGCGTGGTCTACATGGACAGAAAGCTCTCCTGCTGCAGACAGTGAGAAGGCTGAAGGTCCAGAGAGGACTCGGGGGAGCCAGCCTCCAGATGGGCTTCCACACAAACTGCCTTCTCTCATGTGCTTCTTTGCCAGAACAGCATTCTAATTTGCAGGTGGAGGGTTTTCATTTTTTTATGGCTTTTCAACAAATAAGGAGCGATATCAGTGAGTTTACTATGTTTTGGTTATTAAAAATCATATTTGTTTTGTCACCAAGATTAATTTATTAATGTTAACTACCTACATTGTAGAATATATGTTGTAACTATTAAGGATTTTTAGCATGTACTTACCTATTTCTTAGGAAAAATATGTCTGTATAGCGTTTTATAGTGTGCAAAGGAATTTTATAGGCATTATCTCCTTTAAAAGCAAAGCTCTTTGTTGAAATATTCTCTGCTAGATAATTGAAGACATTGAGGTTCAGAGAACTGAAGACAGATTACTAAGATCACAAAGCATTACATTTCAGAGAAGTGACAAACCTGTCTTAAAACTAAGTACAGTATTGCTGTTTGGTTTTCTACGTGTATTTGGGTGATATTAACAACTATTTGAAATTGGTGCTTAGGCAATCTCTGTCTATGAGATGCACAGGTATGCAGGTTCTGGTTCACTCTACCTCCATGCTTACCTTTTATCAATCAGGTCATTACTGTTATTTTTATTTTTTAGAAATTCTTAGTGGTAATTATCCTTTAACAAATAAACAAATATACTTCCACCAAAATTCAGAAATTTGACCAAGCTAGATGCAAATACTCTGGCTCAATTAATGTGAATATCACATAGTAATTCTCCCCTCAGCTTAAATTTTGTTGCATAATTTATAGATTTTCCCCCTTTTCTATATTTTCTCACATTTTGTGGGAATTTAGATAATATGTTTTTCTTACTATGCATAATTTCAATAATTTAAATGCCATTTAGGAACTTGAATAACTGTAATAATGGTTTGTTGGTAAATTATAAAAAATTTCACAAAAATCTAACAGTTTTTTGACATTGACCCAAATTCTTAAAATTATTCTTTCCTTTGATAAATTATTCATAACTCTGTAATGTTTCAGCAAGAACAGTGCATCTTTAAATCATTGTTGTTATTAGGAAATGTGTAAGATTTGTGAAGATCAAAATAAATCTGACAAGTAAAAACATTTCCTCTATTCTATATCATCCAGGTTGGTCTGATTTAAATCTTATTTAAAGGAAACAATTCCATTGTGCAGTTCTGCTAAAACTGTCTTAATAAATTAAGGAAGAGTTAATTTCAGAATTTAAATATGAATTCTCTGAATAACTTTGTATTTACCACATTTTTTTATCTTTGCCTAGCACATGGTCCAACTTTAAGTATTTTTCAACAGAAATATTTTGTGTCTATATCTATCTTACTTTTAAATAAGGATTAGATGATTATTTACCTTAACTTTCTGGTACATAAGCATTAAAACATAAAGATATTTGAAATAGGATAGGCACTAAGGCATTAATTTTATCAGAACCATTTAGTAAATATAATAATGGAAATATTGAGAATGTGAATTTATCCTCAAAATTCCAACCATTAAAAAACACTCCTTGCCAAGGCACTTGGAGCCACCCTGAGACTACAAATCAGAGAAACTTTGACTTTCAAGAATGTATACTTTATATAATACTCCCTAATTTCACTTTGAGTAAGATTTTAAGGTGTATTTTCTTTAAGATATATATATATATATATATATATCTCAAAAGGCACTGTATTCTGGTAATTTTTATAGACCTAGAAGCTATCAGTTAACTGTTTAATCCAAAGTAATTTTCTGTCAATAAAAAGACCCGTTTTTAGAACTGCACAGACCATGTCAGTGAATTGCTTGAACAAAAATCTCTTTCTCTCTCTCTCTCTCTATATATATATACACACACATACATACATACATTTTTTTTCAGTACTTAAATCTGATTCAAATCTTTAGTCATAAATTTAGTAGGGGAGGAGTGGAGTTTCTTATGGCATTCAATGAATTCCTTAGCAGGGGCTATAATGTTGGGAAATTAGTGCTATTTTTATTTTGGTTTCCCCAGAAAAATTGACATTTTCCCCCCAGAATCTTTTTATAGTTCTGTTAAGAATGCCAAAGCCAATTCACATTCATGAGGCTTAAACAGACAGCACATCTATTAATAAGGATTTTTAAAGTTTCTTCATTTTTCAAATAAAAACTCAAATTTCTCAAATTAAAAGGTTTAATATGTATGCCAGGAAAATTAATTTAATTTGGAAAAATGTGACAAAATCTCCTTTTCTTTTTGGAAGAGCAATAGTGCAAGAAATTGTTTTTCAAATTTACTGAACTACTCTGAACCTCTATTTTCTCTTCTGTAAAATGGAGCTCATAATATTTAGCTTGCAAAGATTACATTAAGAGCTAGAGATAATATATGTAAAGCTCCTCCCTAGTACAAGACCTGGTGCATAGTAGCTACTCAAATAAGTAGCAGCTAAAAAAACTGTTAATATTTATTGAATGCATATTGATTACTGTTCTAAATAAATAGGAACTCATATCAACACAGATTAAAAGTAGAAGCAGTGGGGTTCTATGAATGAAGAATTGAATATATACTCATACCATATTTCATTGATGCTAGGGATGTTTTCTGACTTTTTGAGGAGGTGTCAAGGGAAGATTTTCACACAACTGTGTATGACTTCAACTTGGCCAATGGCATTGTAAGATAGCATGAATTATAAGATGCATCCTGGTTTTACGATCTCAAAATGTGAAAAATCAACGAAAATAAATGATAGCTGGCTTCTGCCATAGGAAAAAAAATAAAATACACTAGGCAGGTCACGAAATACACTACCTGCCTTACTACATACAATGGTAAAAAATGGTTAATGTTGGATTTTATTTTATTCCCCTTTAAACCTATTTCATTCACAAATCTGACTCAAGTGTTACTTGGAAAAAAATGGAATATTTAAAATTTTCAGGATGTTCTTCATGTGACAGAACAAGGACTACACAAAACAAGGACCTTACTTTTTTGTTCCATAGTAATTTTTGAGATGTAAGCAATATTGAAGTCCTTTAATGCCGAAAGAATAAAATTTTAGATTTTAAGTTAAAGCTAAACTTAGCTATTTTATGAATAGATTTTCCAATATTATTGTTTTAGTAAGCATATGTAAGAAATTCAGAAGTTCTTTCTTTTCCTACATATTGGGGAAAATTATTTATTGGGGAGAGAAAAAGAAGCTGTTAGTCTGGTTCTACAAAAATAATATAGATTTGATTAGTCCAATCTGCCTCATATGGGAAACTGTCTCAGGTACGAGAATTGAAGAATTGTGGCTACTTAGACTGATATTTTATTGATTTATATCTGATCACATTTCACTTGTAAGAGTCCATCCTTAATCTCATTTGCTGAAAAAATTTACTTTGATGAGTACCACACTACTGAATTTCACATGACCTAAAAAATTAAAAATTGCTGTTGTTGAGTTTACGTAAGATAAAAATCTAAATGTCCTCTGTACCCTTAATCATCTATTAAAGAAAAAGCCATTTAAGTTGGACAAAACACCTAGATAGTGCATACCATGCCAGGCACTACTCCAAGTACTTTATTTATACTAACTCATTTAATCCTCATAGCATCCTATGAGAGAGATAAAATACTGTGCCCATTTTACAATAAGGAAACTGAAGCAGAGAGATGAAGGAGTCGGCAAATGGTGCAGCCTGGAATCAGACTGAGAGTGTCTGGCTCCGGAACATGTGCTCTTCAATACTATGGTAAACTACTTCTCATATCACAGCATAATTATGGGCAGTTGATTTAATTCAGAATAAAAAGTTTGCTTTTTCATAGTTGTTTAAACTTATGAATTCTAAACTGCTCACAAATAACTGATGACAGATCTCTGCATTTTATAAAAAAGTATTCTATTTGTTTGAAATAGATCATTTATAAGACGAAATTTGACCTCATCTGATCAGGTAATATAATATTCTACCATTTAAATAAAATGTTGCTTTTAAAAAGTAGGTTGAGTGATATACATACTCTTTAGCTTGTTATAGTGACTCTGACACCAGAGAATAGAATGCCACATGCATTTACACTCATGGCCATTTACCATGTTTTCTCTTTATTCATTAAATAGTTAAATGTAAGTTAGAAAAACTTCATCAACTACAAAAATCAGATATTTATAAAAATATAGCATATGGTTTTATAGACAAATATGAAGTTTCTCAACATCATTTAAGTTTGTAAATCTGAATATGGGGATATGTTTAATTTTAAAACTGAAAATACAGTGTTAAAAGAGAATAAATGAAATCTTTTTTTATGTTATGGGAACATGTTCATGGACAAATAATTCAATAAAACTATTTTGTTTCTCCAAGTCTACTCCAAATGTAGGTGACTGAATAAGAAAGAAGTATATCGACGTTTCAAACAACATCTGGCATCTTAACTTCTAGAACTTAAAAGCAAGAAATCTGTTCTACTCTTTGTGTTGCAAAAGTACAGTTCCTTATATACTCTAGGCACTTATTTACCAAAGGAGAATATTTGCGTATTTCCAGTGCTATATTAAATGATATTCATAGTAATGAAGCCAAATGCACAATAGTTGTCTGAAATACTTTGTTAACAATCAGATTACATTCTTTTTCACTTTAATATTAAGTGCATTAAATTTCGTATGAAGATAGATAATATTTGTATAATAAATATCAAACCTTTTACTTTACCATTGTGTGAGTAACCAAAACACTGCATTATTGAATCTTATTAGAAAACAGTTGAGTGTATTTTGTCTTCACAAACAATTAGTTGGATTGAATTTAATTGTCTGAGAATCAGTCCTTGCTTCATTAAAATGTACACACAGTCACGGATACTATCTATATGATCTCACCATATGCCACGTACATTATTGTACAAGCTGAAATGTTGGTTATAAATTTAAAGTGACTGGTAAAGAAGAATGAACTGATGATTCTTATGCATCTTGTACATAATTGTATTGAGGTTTTGGGTGCTCTAATTCATTAATAAAGACATATATAGAAATGTTTATTTTTTGTTATCACACAGAGTAGTAATAAGAATAATAAGAATTAGTGGTAAATTGTTTTTAAGAGAACATATTATTTGAAGATGATTCACTTCAAACTACCAGCCAACTTAATGTCAGACACCTGTCAAATGGAGCCGACTGACTCAGTTTTCTCATGTGAATCACGAAATATTTTCTCTGAAGTCCACTTTTAGTTTAAAAACAAAGATGGAATTTTGAACATTAGATTGAAAATGAGTATGTAACGATATTGTTAGGTGCCCACTTCACCTAATTTTTATGGCTTTGCATTTGTCACCTAACCACCACCAGGGAACCAGTGCCAGGCATACAAAGAAGAAGAGTCTCACCCTCTCTGCAAAAACCTCAGATAAATTTCAAACATTGTCTTCTCCACTTAAAAATGAGGAGCTAGGTGTGTGAAACTGGACTCAAGATGTATACAGGGGCTAAATATCTTTAAAGGTGTAAGTCTGGTGTATTAACTTAGGACCCTACTATGTACTGAAAATAGGATAGAAACAATGGGAACCAAAAGGGGGGTGGGTCTTGAGAGAGGAAAACGATGATTCCCTGCATCTCTTGCCAAATATTACACTAGTTTTACTATCAAGGAGTAAAGAGGATAACTGAATATTTCATCAATTTCAATATAACAAAATGTAAAAGTCTACTATGTGCATATAAGTCTACTAAATATTTCAGGTGAAGTACAAAGCATTAGATTGAAAATAGGTATGTGGTGATGTTGTTACTAGTCCATTATCCCATAAATTTTATAGCTATGCCTTTGTCACCAGCCAGTACCAGAGCTGTTAGGCATACACAGGGGGAGGGAGAGTCTCATCCTCTTGACAGAAAACTTCGTGTGAATTCCCAAAGCTCATCCAAAGAATATAGTTATTGAAAAATATTCATCTTTGTGTTTTTCTTTTTGACACCTGACCCTTTTCCTAGTCAGTTAGAAGCAGCCATGTTGCTCCAAGAAGAATTCAAATTGTTACAGCAGAAATGCTTAAAGGAAGTTGATGTTTAGCTTGTGATTCCACAATTGGTCTTTGAAATCTAGAGCAACACAAGTCTGGAGAATGGGACTTTCTCAAGGGGGAAAAAAAAAATGGTCTTCTAAATCTCAAAGATCTCCTCAAGAAGTGGACTCAAACAGAGAGAGTTCCTAGGAATAGATGAAGGAAACTCAAAGACCCAGGGGAAGACTCCAACAGACAGGAAGAGGAAGTGAGAGGCTTCTGTGATTCAGAAGAAGGAAGAGGAAGGGTAGGAAAATCAGATAACAGTGTCCCAGTTTTGAAGGAAGTGGGATGGGCAGCAGAACATCCAAACAAGTAAGGGGAGGTCCAAGAAAACTGTGGCTTTTGTGATGCTGTAAAGTCTACAAGCATCTCAGAGAAGCTTGGATTCAGCATGGTGCCAGCTGGACGGTGGCTTAGAAGGCAGGTGGTGAGCCCTGGCTCTCCTGAAGGGGCAAGGTGACCACACACAGAAGCCAGATTGGGAAAGCAGCTGGGCCTAAGAAGGATAGGCTGAGCCAGCAAGGAATGGAAGATACAAAGTCAGACAAGTCCCAGCACCCTGTAATACTGGAGAAGAGGGAACAGATGCGTTTAAGAGCCAGTGACTTAAACATGAGGCGATAGCAGTGGGTTCTTATGACCAGGCATGGCAAGGGACTGGCAAGGCCAGTGAGGACCAGGAGAAAGAAGACCCCTTCCCACCGCCACTGCCTGCACATTAGCATCTTTCTCTTCCTATCTGTCATTGATTAGTGGAAGTGAAAAGGAAGAACAGCCCTTGATGGAAACTGAATGAGGTAATTCAAAATAAGGCTCTTTGAAACTGAATGCTGTAGATATATTATTTTCATGTGCCAAGTTTGCTCCCCATTCTATCACTCACCAGCCTTCCTTCCTCAACTCCCCACACTGTGAAGAAGTCATGAAAAAGTCTTTGTGCAGAAGACATCATCAGGAAGTCAAGACTCCTTACAGAGAACTAAGCATTTTTTGTGTGTATTATTTTGTAACTATACTGGATAATGGCATCTGACGAAGGATCTATACAAAGGATGTATTTATTTTTTCTTAGTTTAGTACAGCAGTTTCCCTTTCTTTCCCATTTGCTGATTCCTAAGCTGTTCTAGTCTTACCTTTGTGCAAAAACCAGGATATTGAGATTTAATAGACATGCAAATGTGGGAATATTGGTGGAGGGGTAGAGATTGTTTGAGTAGATAGGATTCTAGAACTTGGTAAACTAAGTTTCTTAGTTTTTATTGTCTTTATTGATGAAAATTTTGAAATTTCAACACAGCAGCAGAATAAATAGGCATCTGACCTTGTGTTTGACAATTTATATGGCACATTTCACCTACTTCCATAAATTCTGTCAATACTTCTATGTTTTTTTTAAACCTCTGGAAAACTAGGGAGGAGGTGATGATCCCCTCCAACTCTTCACGTTTATGACCATCATTTTCCGCCAGAATACTGCAACTTCCTAAAAAATGTTCTCTCTGCCTCCAGGATTATCCATCTCCAGCTCTTTTCTCCATATTGCAGTGAGGGTGAGTTTTCTTATACACCAATCTGAATTATGCTGCTCTCCTGCTTAAACAAGAATCAAGACTACACAATTTAACATGGTGTACAAGACCATTAATAACCTGGACCTTGTTTGCTTCAGCCTCATCATCAGCCCCCACGCCATACTTTCTCTCACCATCAGGTCTGTGCATATGTTGTTACTTCCTGTTTGGAATACTCTTCTCTTCCTGCCTTTGGCATTTTCTGATTCCGCATGCTTAGCTAATTATTAAACCACTTTTAGATCATAGCTTAGACCTTTTTCCAAGATGCCTTTGTCACTCTTAAATTCAAGCTAGGTGCCCCTCTTAGGTGCTCCAGTGGCTCCCTGTACTTCCTCTACCATGACATTCGACATACAATATTGTAACTCTCTACCTGTAACTCTAAACTCAGAGAATGTAGGATTGCTGTCTAATGTATTCATTGCTTATCTTCACAATCTGGTTAAATGACTGGCCTACCACACAATAATGCTTTGTAACTAGTTGCTGAAGAATAAAATGACTCCTAAAAAAGATAAATAAATTTAAAAAATGACTCCTAAAGTAAGACTTTTCAACTTTGTAAAAAAACCCACGATTTTTTGTTGTTGTTTTCAGGGCTTTTTTTCCTTCTGTTAACATAGATAACTGAGAGTCAGCTATTTTATGTTGATATAAACTATTAATAAAACGTTTGTAGTTTCAGAGTTGAAATGGATAATTTGGTCCTAACCTTTTTCCTCCCTCCCTTCCCCCTTCCTTCTTTCTTTCCTTTCTTCCTTCCTTCCCTCTTTAATTCTTCCCTCCCTTCCCTCTTTTTCTCTCTCCTTCTCTTTTTGTCTCTCTCTCTCATTCTCCCCTCTCCTCTTTCTCTCCCTGCTTTTTAAGTGTTAAGACACTTAATTGATTGACAGCTAAACAGAAACTTAGAGATCAGTGGTTTTTTCCTAAACTTTGTAGTCTCAAATTAGAAAATGGACATCTTTCTTAAAAAGCTAAAAACAAGCCTGTGAGCATAATTTATGTTTTATATGCTTGGATAGTGCGTGATTATTTCTCTAACATTTAGCATTGTTATCACTGTAGATAATCACCGTGTTTTGTATCATTAGCATTATTGTTTGCTCACTAATCAAGGGAAAAATATTTAAGCTACTGTTTAGAGAAGTTCTCCATTTCACTTTTGTAAGTTATATATACTCTTTGGAAAATATGAAGAACTTTTATTTTTTTCTTCTGTTTTTTTTTTTTTTTCCCCAAATTCCAATGAAAAGCTTTTTTTAAAACTCTTTGCCCTGACTTTTCTTGTGGTTACGCATGTATCAGAAAAAGTTAAAATGAACATAATACTCAGGTCATAAGAAGATACTTTATTGGTTAGAGTGATGAGTTCTAAAGACTGCTATGTGAAAATCTCCTTCTACCCCCAGTTATATTAAATACAGAACTTAACCATTTTAAGTAAATTTTGGATACTATTTTTACCCTATGGAGAACAAGCAGAGCCGCTTATCTCTGTTTTGACGAGAATGTGGTATGATTATATTAACTCTACATAAAACTTTTGGTGTTTCTCATGAATTTTAAAGCCCTTAGTATGATAGATGTCCATTGATTATTTTGCTACTATGTATTTTAAAAACGAATTTTTAATTTACCAAGTTAAAGCTGCACAAA
Source organism: Balaenoptera ricei (assembly GCF_028023285.1). Lineage (NCBI taxonomy): Eukaryota > Metazoa > Chordata > Mammalia > Artiodactyla > Balaenopteridae > Balaenoptera > Balaenoptera ricei. Next base: position 35,262,779 of record NC_082646.1, on the reverse strand, counting down.
ACCCATCAAATCAGTGTGGACATAATTGATATGCTACTCAGCAACCCTGATATGTCTTTGAATAGTAAACCATGAAGAAAACAAAGCAACTATTTCTTAATAGGAATACAGTTTGGTGGGGAGATACTTTAAAATATAAGCTTTTCTGAGGGAGGGGGTTAGTAAAAGACTAATGGCAAAAAGTTTTAAACCACTCCTTTCGATAAATAATTCATAACAACAACAAAAACCTCTCACAGGTAAGTAAATTTCATAGAAAAAGAGATGTTAAGCTTTATATATAATTGACAAGAGGAAAACATTTAAGTAGGTTTCACTTAGAATAAGTTATGTTTGCTAAATTGGATATATCAGGATTTGATGTATTAAGAGCAATTTCAAAAGATTATAAAAATAAGCTACAGTGTATGCCTGCCTTAACAACTATTTACAATACCATTTAAATATTTTGCTCAAATATATCTAAATGTTGACTGTGATACTGATGTCACACTGCAGTTAATAATTTAATTTTCTTTAAAGCAATGGACAGGGTAAGCTTTCTTAGCTGCCTAATTCACATTTCTCTGAAAGTCTTTTGTCAGTTAAAGCTTTCAACCAGCTAAAAGTAATGCTTTCCCCCTCTCTCCATGAGTGGAAAGAAAGCAAACAAACACGTGTTTAACAGTAAGGTCAGCATGACATAAAGCAACAAGAGCCAGTAAATTGAAAATGAGGTTGACATTTTGGGACTAATCCAGCAGTCCTGTAATACACTTCCAAACTCCACAGCTGCACAGGGCTGTGGACAAGCCTAGGTGCAGCCTCCAGGCAAGTGCCCGGAGCAATGCCTTGGAATGTGATCAACTCCAAGAAGAGGAGCAGATCCCTTTGTATTTGTCTTTGCTTTGGCTATAGGATACTTAGGTAATGTACATGTTAAATCACTGCTATTATGAACTGCTGCTGTTTAACTTATCATCAATGCCCTCCAAATTCTCAAATCTTCTATAATGACAGGGAGGAATTATTAAAGAAAATTAATAATTATTAAAGGAATTAATTAAAGAAATTAATTATTAAAATAATTAAAGAAAACTACTCTTGGCTTTTTTTTTTCAAATTTTTAAGCCACCCTGTTTCATGCCTAACTCTGGAGGTACAGATTTTATTGGTCCCAAGTAACTGATGGTCTGTAGGGACTTTTCCTGAACTTATATGGGGATGTGATCCAACCTGAATGCAATTATCTTGGCCCAGTTCACATTCTTGATTCATACTATGGATGTAGACCAATCCAGGCTGGATTGGATTCCATAATATGAAGTAAGTAGTCATTTATTTTACTGCTTTTTATTCAATTTTTAGATTTAATAAGGACCAGGGAGTACGGAATAATGGTACATTAAATAGATAATGGATGCTAGATGGAGACAGAGACTGTCTTTTCACTAAACATTGAGTAAGGAAAATACAGCGAAACCACAGAAATCAAGCAATTTTTTCTTCATTAAAATCATTACATGATTTAGTCTAGTGTGGATAAGCAATTTAGGACCTGGCAAACTTGTGAGATTTTCTGGCTATGTATTTCCTGTAAAATTTGAGATGTGAAAATTCCCCCTATCCAACGGGTATTTAAAAGGCATACTTTGAGGAAAAGATAGTTATGCCCTTTCTTGGGTTGTCTGCTTGTGGATTTAACTTTATCAGTAGAGACATGGTTGTTGAATTCTTGAGTATAAAAATGAAGTATCTTTAAATTTAAAAACAAATTTTTTTTTTTAAATTTTGAGTGCTTATACTAATGCTCTGGAGATTGTAAAGATACTTAAAAGGATTCATAGTCTATCCTGAAATCTGGTGTGTAAAGGGTAAGTGTACATGAGAGAAATTGCTCAGGTATTCACACAAAAACTTCCAGAAATTTAATAGCTATCTCACCAAAGGAATGCAAGATCAAGACAGACATAAAGATCTCTCCTGGGAAGTTTATACCATAGTCTTAAGGATAGAAAGTTATTTTGGGAGTTGATGACTTTATCATGATTTCTAGGCCCATTGTTCCTTTTTGCAGAATTAGTACCATAGTAAAATAATCTAAGCATGTAGTATATAGCATAGATTTTTGGAAGGGCTGTGTTTTAGTCCAGCTCTCTATATTTTAAAGAAATACTTTTTTAAAAAGGTCAAAATCAGTACTATTACTCTTAATATTATAATCAAAGGGTGATAGGCTCTTTAGATTTTTGACAAAGCAGGCCTCAAACTCAGAAGACTATATTTTTTTCAGAGGAAGAAATTAATTGAAGACTTTTGAGCTATAATTTCAAATCAAATATATTAAATATTCATATGTACATACAGATAGCAATAAAGCAACTTCATTTTCTAGATTCCTTGGTTTCACTATAGAATATACCAGATTAATTTGATAAAATCATAACCAGAACTATGGCTTAATGAAAACAAAATAATAGCAGTTACTATTTCTGAACATCTGTACACTTTTTCATTTTCATTTCCATTAATTACAAAACAATTACCAAGGCAGGTTTAATCAGAGAGGTTAATGACTTGCTCAAGCTCATCCAGGTACTAAATGGCAGAGAAATGGAGTGCAGGCCTGGATCAGCTCTCTACACAGTACTCATTGTCAAATATATCACTGTAGCTGTGGATAATTTAGAAGTTACAGGTTGACCTGGTATGGCTATTTGAAAGGCATTGTTTTTGTAGAAAACATATTGACCACCATATTTGCATATTATCTGTGTTGCAACAAATTATTTTAATGCTAAATGTGAAAAATAATAGTACTGCCCAATATAAAAGTGCCATGTTTTTTAATAAAAACACAATTGTTACATAACAACTGACACTGGAGGTATAATTGCTTCAGACTCAAATGGCTTCTCAAACCTTTTTAAGGGAAATATTTTTATTAACTCAATAATCTATTTCAGTACCCTTCAAGTATTTTCTGATATGTAACCTGTCTTCTTATGATTTAATTTCACTTTAGAGCCACCAGAAAGAACATGACCTATAAAATTAAGATAAAGGTTATGGCTACTACATAGCAATGGAGACATTAGTTGGCAGGAATTTGTAGAGGAAAAGATTTAGAGGCTAGATATCTTCCATTTGGTGATGTCATGTTCTTTTCCAAAAGCTTTCTTTCATTTTTTAAACCTTAACTTGAAATATTAAATCCTAGTATTTAGACATCTAGGTTTTCTTGTGCTAACAGCAGGCACTCAATAAATATTTATTGAATGAAATCAGAGATGAGAAAATTTTGTATACTGAGGTTTATAATACAAAACAATTTAGGGCTACTTAAATATAAGAAACAATTGTGTTTGTGGAATTTTTCTTAGGGAGGGAACTAATACGCCATTCTGTTTTAAAATTTAGCACAGGGAGCATAAAATGTGTTCTTAATAAATAAATAATGTACTTATATTCGCCTATGTTATAGTCAGTACAAGGAGAGAGCTCACAAAGTAGCAAAGAAAGGTGGAAAATTTAAAGAGATGAAGTTAGGGAGCATGGGAGCATCATAAAGCCATGCATACAGAAATATGCCCCGATGTAACAAAAGAAAGAGAGATCCATGGCGATACCAAACCAGAGAACATGTCATTCAACTCCCAGCCGAGGAACGCTATTGTCCTATCATCTCAAAGTGGCTCTCAGACTAGTAGTAGAGTAACAATACAGAATAACCCACTATTGTGATCCAGATGTGCACAAAATACATGCGGATCCTTAGGAGGAAACAAATCACTATCTGGAAGATGCAGGGAACACACGACAGAAGTATGTTTGGCTGAGTCTTGAAGGTTGAGATAGGACTGGTATCAAAGGGGGGAAATTAAGGCAGAAGATTGGTGGTAAAAAGATTTGTGTGGCTGGAACATAAGATGAATGTATGACAGAGGAAAGTAAAGAGGGTAAAGTTACAGAAATTGATGCTTCAACACCATTTCAGAGTGACTATCATGTGCCGGCATTAATAAGAGTGGACCAATTAAAATATAATGTCTGAGGATGGAGCCCAGGAAAGGGTACTGTTAAAAAGCTCCCCTGGAGACTGTAATGTGCAGCTATAGTTGAGAAGCACTGCAGTAGGTGACTGGAAGTCAGTGAACATTTTCACGTGAGGTAATGGCAAAATTGGATCTTTTTGGAAAATAACTTTGGTCTGGAGAATGGAGACAGAACGAGTCTGTGTGTTTAAGACTTTGAAGGACTAAAGAGCAGTCCACAGTCTATTGTAATACATATGTAGTCACAGAAAAAGACATGTAGATAGACATACTAAGGAACAGACCATTTTTATACTAATGTTAAGACTATTTGGAATTCTTGGGTTAAACTCTTATTGAAAGTTATAACCAAGCGTTATAAAATTTGTATATTATCTATTTGCCACATGGACCTAAAGAACCCAAGCCAAGGGCCCTGGTTGGAACTTGTTTTAATCCCTATTTCACATCCCTTATGAGGATTCACTGTTTACACATGCTCTATAGTTAATTCATTTTGAAAATTGAAGAAGTTATTGGCAAGAAACAGTTATGGTAACATTATCAGGCCAATTTTTTTGATCAGATGAAATCACTTTATCTTGTTTTGGGGGTCATATTACTATTCATTAAGATTATTCTATGTTACTTTCCCTTGGTAAACTGCAAGTATTTATCAGTTGAAGGGAATGGGTAATTTAAAAATGCATTAAGAAATCAGACACTTCAGTAAATGTTTTCTGTATTGTTTTCAGAGTTTCTTTGATTTTCTCATTAACAACTATTAATCTGCAAAAGGTAGGATGTTTTATTTGTAAGGTAACGTCCAATTTTAAAGAAATTTCAAAAAAGAATTGTCTACTAGTTTCTTCAAGCTGTTAAAAATTATACATATATATATGCTTAAAATTGGTATAAATTATTTTATCTAGGAAAAAAGTTATAGGTTTTGATTTTTACCAGTGGTTCTTCCTGTTTTATGTATGTGTGTGTGTATTCTTTTTTTTTAATGGATCTCCAGTGACACCTCAGAAAAGAACTCTTGTTTGTCTCCTAAAGGGATATTTTCAGCTCATATAACAATGTGAATTGTGGGTTTTCTAGTTATTGTAATTGGTTGTATTATTTTCAGCCAGTTTCTAATGTTTCCTGAAATATCTCTTAGATTGGATCAGAGACACTCAAAATTTTTTAACTGTGATTTGTCCAATATGTCCTACCGAGTGGAGAAAGAGAGTAATATTTCTCTTTTTTTTTCTTCCCTCCTTTTTTTTTCGTCCCACCTTTCCTCCCTCCCTGCTTGCCTTCCTTCCTTTCTTCTTTGATTTGAGAAGTGAGTAAGGAGCTCTCACCGAAAGGAACATTCTACTGGAAAGTTATTATTACACCAATATTAAAGGTGAGACTCAGTAAGGTTAAGTGACTTTCCACACGCCCTAGATGTAAGGGGTGGAGTTAGGCCACAGACTCTCTGACTTCCTACTTCCTATTTTGATACAGAATACCTTATTACAGGACAATTCCCAAAAAAAGATTAGTAAAATACTACAAAACCCATAATGCTCTTGTCATAATGCTATGGCTCTCCTTAATAACTTTCTTAGAGACTTGTGTTTCCAATCTGGGAAACAGTCTTAACATATAAGCTGGTCATCCTAGTTTGAGGAGCATCAATCTATTTCAAGAATTTTAAACTCTTTTTCTGTACATTTTTTGCATTAAAAACCCTTTGGAGAATCTGATTAAGGTTATAAATTTCCTTCTCACGAAAATGTATATACACTCATATAGACAGAATTTTGTATACCATTTTAAGGTTTCATTTTTGTAAATATAGTTAGGGAGCCAAAGGGAGCTATTATATAGAAAGAACATATAATAACTTTTTATTTTTATGTATAAGATTTTTTTTTCTCTAAGGTAGAAGATTTGTTATATGTGAAAGTTAAAAATCTCACCTAAATGGCATGAAATGATATAAGATTAACTTTAACAATCAACCTAATACTTTTTCAATCTTGTAAACTCTTAAAGAAAATATGGGTACACGAAAACACTAAAAATTCAAATTATGCTTTATAAAGGAAATCAATTAAACCTCACAACTTTTATCTGAAATTTACACAGTACGATATGTTATAAATGTAAGGCTTTGAGAAGAACATTGTAAAAACCCGATACCTCATAATCCTGACCAAAACAAAAACAGACAAAATTTAATTTTTTAAAGATAAAAACGGCATTCACTTTTTATGAAAGAGAAGAGGTTTCACCATCCCTGCCAAGATCTTGGGTAATTGTGCAGCAATAACCTCAGACATCATTTCTGGAAATTCAACACTCAGTGCCCGGGACTGGATAAATGTATTCAAGCAGTACAGATGAAGTTGTTTGACAAGCTGTTGGTTTAACAAATGGATAGGAAACATGTAAGAAAAATAATATATTCATATACTATACAAACATGGCAGCTTATTTTTCTAATAATAGAAATACTTAAGATGTTTTTTCTTACCGAACTGAAAACATCTCCCTCCACTTTCTAGCATAATATGTAAAATATTACATACTCATGACAAAATATCCTAATATATAGAAAGATTTAAAGAAATGAAAGTATTCTGTAAACCCACAGGATAACCAAGTGAACATTTTGGTATATTTCAAGGTTTTTTTTTAATACATACTCAGGTATACACATAATATACACACATGCATATATATTTCCATAAATGAAATTATTTTATAGTCTATTTCTTAATCGAGCTTTTTCATATAACAACATATAGACAATATATAGACTCTTCTATTTCAGTACAAACAACCCAGCATAATCCATTTTAATCTAATTTTAATTTTTTCAAATAATTCATGTACATAATTTTGAAAGTCAGCTAGTACTGGAAGACCTATAGCAACAAAAACAACAGTAGCAACAACACAGATGTAACCACTTTAAACTTCTTTAGCCTGTGTCATTTGATATTTATCTGTGTATTTCTAATAAATTTTATTTTCCAAAGTTTGCATTATTGATTAAGTTTCTATTAAATGAGGATTTAGCTCTCTTGTACTATATAACCCCCTCCTCAACTACACACACTTTCTCTTCTCTCCATTCTCTATATAGTTATATCTCAATTATTGGCTAAATCGATATCTAACATTTATATTACAAAGATTTTTATTGTTTCCTGCTGGATTACATTTTCTTTCTTATATGACTTACTTTAATTTTGCTAGGGCTAATCACCTTACGTTTCTGTTTCCTTTGTTTTTTCTATATCACAAAGCCATAGTCATATTTTCTGACAGAACTGTAAAGACTCACTTCAATATGTTCATGCAATTGGTAATAGCTCAGTTCCATTTTTTTCTTGGTATTAGTGTCCTGAAATCCTCTGCATTAGTTAGTGTGCTGGGACACCCCTTTGCATCTCTCTTGGGTTGAATCTTCTACTTTGGCTTACTCCAGTGTTTTGTTGTAAGAAATCCTTCAGGTGCCCTTGAGAAAGTTTGTATTTGAGGTAATCTCTATGAGATCTTGCAAGTCTGAAAATACTTTTATGGTGCCATCATATTTGTTTGATGGTTTGGCTGGTAAAAAACTTGTTGAAGATTTTTCTTTCCTTGAAAATTCTGAAGGTATTGCTCCATTGTTTTCTGGGTTCCAGTACTGCTATTGAGAAGTCCAACATCCTTCTGAATCCTGATGATTTGATGTGACTTATTTCTTTTTTCATTGGTATATTTTATGATACCCTCTTTATTCCAGGTATGCTGAAATTTTACAATGTGCCTTGGTTCAGTTGTGCTGTGCCTGTATACTGGGCCCTTACACTCAGAAAACTCATATCCTTCAGTTCTAGCAACTTTTCTTTTATGATTTCTTACATAATTGCCTCGCCTTGATTTTCTCTCTTCTTTCTTCTGGAAATTACTAACTGGAGAATGGAACCCCATGGATTAATCCCCTAAATTTGCTATCTCTCTACTTTTTCATATCTTTATCTTTTTTGTTATTTTTTTCTGGGTTTCCCTGAGATTTATATTTCCTGAGTTTTATATTTATATTGAATTTTTAATTTCTGCTCTTCTTTAATTATCCAAAAGTGTTTTCTTGCTAAATGTTCCTTATAAAATGTTTTCTATTCTTGTTTCATGGATGCAACATCATTCTTATTTCTCTGAATATCTTAATTTTTTGAAGCTTTCTTCTATTTTCTGCACTCTTGCTTTTTCCTTTAAGTTACATTTTTTTCTGTTTATTTTGCTCTCTGCCTTACATTTTAGAGGCTTTATCTAAATGGCTAATAATCTTGGCTGTCGGTTCATATTCAGCAGTGAGGCCTCAAATTTGACCTGGTGAGTAGAGAGCTTTTTTATGCTTTGTTGTTATTTTAGTGTGGTTTCTGAACACAGTAGTGATAAAAGCTTGTATGCAATATGTCTCGACTAACCCCATATATCTTATTTTATTTACCCAGTTTTGGTGTCAGGTATTTCTAGGGTTTTTTTCCTCTTGTATAGGCAATGATGCATACATATCTTAAATACTTGTCTAATTATTTATTTAAGATAAGCCCTAAAAAGTGGGAATTTGAAAAGCACACAAACTTTAACTACTGCTACATGCTGCCAGATTGTCCATTAGCACTGTTACTGACTTATAACTCCATCCAAAATGGTATGAGAGTCTTATTCTCCACATCCATATCTTTGCTTTTCCTGTACACATAAAATCTTTTCTAGCTTAAGACAAAAACATTTGAGAGCATATTCAGAAAAATGTGTCACAATTCCTATCAACCATTAAATTACTCTCAAATTATACAAATACTAGTAAAAGGATATTTGGGTGATCTACACTAAAAATGAAAAAAGCATAATATAAATTCTGAGCAGTATGATACAGGTTTTTAAAATGTAAGTACAAATATAAATTTGAAGAAAACACATGAAGTAAAATTTATATTTCACATTTAAGAAGTTATAGATATAATTCAGAAAATAATCATTAATATTCTAGAAAACAAAATACTTACATCATGCAAGTTATCAAGAAGTTTCGTAAGTTGGTAGAAACGCTGTGAGCTAGGGACAACTCCTTTTTGCCTCAAACCAATTGCCTTGATGAGCTCTCTAATGTAGCTTGATCTCATCTCTTCAAACTGGCTTTGGCTTCTTAGTCCTTCCAAAGGAACTGCAAGAAGATAATTACAAATGGCAGTTATGTTTAAAAAAGATGACACTAGCAGTTTATAATATAAATTTCTGAGCTGTATAATGATTTATTTTGATTTGCAACTCTAGATACAAACATCTTAAATAGGAAAAGTTTTAGAACATGTAAACTTCTAGTTCTTTTGAAGAATATGATAAGAACAACTAGGTAAGTTAAAGAACATTTCAGCTTACCTATTTTAGAGCTATTAGCATTTGCTCAAAAGAGCACCTGACATTATTCTACATTCCTGTCTAAAATACTTAGTTTGATTTAGTTTACAACTACATGTATGCTGGATCTTTTTTGTCTTTGTCTCCTTCCTGCTGATATGAGAGAAAGCCATTGATATTTGAATTTTCTCTTATATTCAGCCACTTGGTTTTACTGTATTTTATTTATTCATTTATTTATATTTTAAAATCTAACAGCTTTTGTTTGATTTTTTTCTTTCGGTATAAGACAATACTATATTCAAATAATAGCTTCATTTTCTCCTTTCCAACAGTTGTAGCTCTCATTTCTGCCTCATGGTTCAATGCACTGTTTAAGACTTGCAGAACAATATTAAATAATAATAGTAATGGTAAATACCCCTATTTTGTTGCTGATTTTATTGAGAATACCTCTCATTCCTATTATGATGTTAACTGGTAATTTATATATCTACCTCTGAAATCCTTAATTCATACATCCAAATGTTGGGCACAACTTCCTACTCTTATGACTAGTTCTCTTGTTTCCACTACATAGTCAATTTACCTATTGCTTTTCTCCTAAATCTTTTCGGTCCTTCTGTTGTCACTTGTCTGAGATGTCTGGTTGATTTCTTTAGCAACTCTATTACCAGAACTCCCAGTTTCCTTGTTTCCTTTTACTTTGGTCTCACTTGTCCTACAAACAAATCTTCAAACTGAAGTGAAGTTTCTGACTTTTTCTGCAACTACATCCAGATTGCTGAAAGAAAAATCACATAATCTCTGGATTTATGATCTTGACCCTTAGCAATATTTCTATAGAGAAGTGTACTTCATTTGAGCAAAGCCAACCGTATGTGTCCAGCAAAGGGAGATAAATAATCCTTTTTCAAAAACTCCGACTTTATTCCCTCTACCCCAATCAGACCTTGGCTTCCACTTCCTTTGGAAAAAAGACGGCCGCGGATAACAAACTGATAGAAACCAAAAGTTAATTCTTTGGTTTTGAGTTTTCAAGAGCTCACATCCTGAGTATAAAAGGGATTTAGAAAGGTAATCTTGGCAATATGAGATTTTTGCTCCAATTGAAAACTTAACTGTTGTACATACATTTGTATGTATATGCTATGTGTATCTATGATCTTGTCCCTCTACTTCATATGGCAGCTATTTTATTTTTTTTTAATTTACCATTTTAACCTTTTATTACTTTAAAAAAAAATTTTTTTTTTTTTTTTTGGCTGCACCACATGGCATGTGGGATCTTAGTTCCATGCCCCCTGCATTGGAAGCTCCAAGTGTTAACCACTGGACCACCAGGGAAATCCCTATAGCAGCTATTTTAAACATCCATAACTCTTTTTACACTTCCCAACCAATCCTCAAATCTTCCTCACTCTTAAACATGACTATAAAATTATTTTTTCTTCTGATTACTGAAGTACTGTCTTCTCATTGGGCTTTAAAGAGTTGGAAAACTAGTAACCCAAAGCCCTCACTATATCCATCTAAGCGTTTAGGACCAGACTTGAACCAATTATCCTCTTTACAAGAGAAGCGGGCCTAATCCCACACTGCCTCATTCTTTTAGTATCAACACTAACAACATGCTCCTAGGATATGATAATTTAATCACTAGGCTCTCATCCTATGCTCCTGGGATATCTCTGAAAATTATTCTCCTCTCCTACTCTCTTCCTTAGATTTCAGATCTATGGTGAACCAGCTCTCCAAAAAATTTCTATTTCCTTTGAGCTCTTTACATTAATTCATTGTTTTCTTAATTATTACACCCAGCATTACATGATTGGAGAATTTTCTCTCAGATTCTTATTGAGTCCACATGTGGGTTTTTAGGATTTCTTGTAATTATGTTAGTGGCAAATGGGAGAGAGTGAGTGAAGGGCAGTTAGCCAGATGCTATTTTAGATAAGAATACTTTAAAAAAAGAATACTTATTTTTGGTTTAGCTAATTTAAAAATAATGTGTATTCATTGGAAAAATTTTAGAAAATACAGAAAATACATGGAAAATTACAAGTCACCTGAGATCCTACAATCCAATATTTTAGGACATTTCCTAATATTATATTGAGAACATTTACTTATATCATTCAAAATTCTTCAAAAATGAATGTTTTAATTCTCACATAAAATTTCATATCACAAAAATGTGTAGGACATACAATTTATTTAATTGTTTTATCATTTGACATTTGGAATATTTTACTAATCTAAACAATACTTATGATGAATGTCTTATTTTTTATGGATATATTCTTAGAAGTAGAATTATTAGAGTAAAAGGTATTAACTGTCTTAACACTGATAATATACATTTCTAAACTACTTCTTACTAGTTAACTGTTGTGTGCTTTGTAATGAGTATTTTCATTTTAGGTAATCTTTGCTTTTTATAGAGAAAAATAAAATACCATCTCATTTTCACTTCTCTATTAGTGAGGTTGAACAATTTTCTTAAGCTTTTTAGTGATTTTTTTTCTGTTTTCTATTCATTTATAGTGATCTAAGCTGTATTTTAAATATTCTTCTCAGTTTGTGGTTTAAAGCCTAGTTTTAAAATATTTAATCAGTTTTGTAACTTTATTAGGGCAAAGAGTACTGCCCAGGCAATCCAAATTTTGCCATGCTCCAGAGGCAAACACTTTCAATTCTTTCAACTATTTCTTTTGATCTTTCCTTCCATAGCTTTCAATAACATCCTTATAGTGCTGCTCCTTGAGTTTTTATTTTTAACTTTTGACTTTCCAGTATGGAAAATGGGACTGTAGCTCTATTTCCATATTCCAGATCTACTATTACCCCCACACCACAAACACACTCACACACATAGAACTTCCCATTCCTCCTCTTCCTAATATCATTTTCATAATATTGGTTAGATCAATATTCAGTGTTTATTATTTTAGCTATGCAAAATGCTGCTACAGTCAAGTCATATAGCATTTACTATGATTTCTTTTCTTTTCTAGTATAATTTTTTGTTTTACTGAGAGTAAGTAACCATATTGATGGGTGCGAAGTGGTATCTAATTGTTTTTTATTTGTGTTTCTCTAATGACTAGTGATGCTGAGCATCTTTTCGTGTGCTTAATGGCTGTTTGTAAACCTTCTTTTGAGAAATGTCTATCAAGACCTTTATTTATTTTTAAATTGGTTTATTTTTTTATTGTTGAATTGTAGAGGTTCTTTATGTTGTCTGGATATTAATACTTTTACCTTGGCAGACATATGATTTTCAATATTTTCACCAATTCAATGGATTGCCTTTTCTTTGTGTTGTGTCCTTTGATACACGGAAGTTTTAAATTTTGATAAAGTCTATTTATCTTTTTCTTTTGTTGCCTGTGTTTTGGATGTTATATCCAAGAAATCACTTCAAAATCCAATGTCACAAAACTTTCCCTCTATGTTTTCTTCTAAGGGTTTCATAGTTTTAGATCTTAGATTTAGTTCTTTGATTTATTTCAAGTTAATTAAAATTTTTGTTGAAATATAGTTGATGTACAATATGTTAATTTCAGGTGTACTACATAATGATTTGACATTTGCATACTTTATGAAATGATCACCACAATCAGTATAGAAAACATCTGTCACCATACAAAGTTATTACTTACAAAGTTATTATATTACTGGCAATATTACTTATGCTGTATATTACATGCACTGGCTTATTTATTTTGTAACTGGAGGTTTGTACCTCTTAATCCCCTTTACCTATTTTGCCCCCTATCCCCTCCCCTCTGGCAACCACCTATTTGTTCTCAGTATCTATGAGTCTGTTTTCATTTTGTTTTATTTGTTTGTTTTGTTTTTTAGATTCCACATGTAAGTGAGATCACATAATATTTGTCTTTCTCTGAATTATTTCACTTAGCCCAATACCCTCTAGATCCATCCATGTTGTTGCAAATGGCAACATTTCTTTTTTTATGGCTGAGTAATATTCCATTATATATTGCCATATATATATATATGTATATATATATATATATATATATACCACATCTTCTTTATCCATTTATTTATCAGTGGACACTTACATTGCTTCCATATCTTAGCTATTATAAATAGTGCTGCAATGAACAGTGGTATACATATATCTTTTCAAATTAGTGTTTTTGTTTTCTTCAGGTAAATACCCAGAAGTGAAATTGCTGGACCATATGGCAATTCTATTTTTAATTTTTTGAAGAACTTACATACTATTTATCATAGTGGCTGTACCAACTTACAATCCTACCAATGGTGCACAAGGGTTCCCTGTTCTCCACATTCTCGTCAACACTTGTTATTTGTTGCTTTTTTAATGATAAGCCATTCTGACAGGTGTGAAATAGTATCTCATTGTGGTTTTGATTTGTATTTCCTTGATGATTAGGGACATTGAGCATCTTTTCATGTATCTGTTGGCCATCTGAGTATCTTCTTTGGAAAAACGTCTCTTCAGGTCCTCTGCCCATTTTTTAATCAGGTTGTTTTTTGATATTGAGTTGTATGAGTTCTTTGTACATTTTGGATACTAACTCCTTATCAAATATAGAATTTGAAAATATCTTCTCCCATTCAGTAACATGCTTTTTCATTTTGTTGATAGTTTCCTTCACCTTGCAAAGCTCTTTAGTTTGATGTAGTCCCATTTGTTTATTTTTGCTTTTGTTGGCCTTGCCTGAGGAGATAGATCCAAAGAATATTGCTAAGACCAATGTCAAAGTGTATACTGCCAAACATAGGCAATAAAACATATACTGTAGGAATTTTATGGTGTCAGGTCTTACATTTAAGTCTTTAATCCATTTGGAATTTACTTTTGTACATGGTGTGAGAAAGTAGTCCAGTTTAATTCTTTTGCATGCAGCTGTCCATTTTTCTCAACACCATTTATTGAAGAGGCTGTATCTTCATTGTATATTCTTGCCTCCTTTGTCTTAGATTAGTTGATCTTACAAGTATGGGTTTATTTCTAGGCTCTCAATTGTGTTTCATTGATCTATGTGTCTGTTTTTGTGCCAGTACCATAGTGTTTTGATTACTGTAGCTTTGTAGTATAGTTTGAAATCAGGGCTCTTGATAGCTCTAGCTTTGTTCTTCTTTTTCAAGATTGCTTTGGCTATTCAGGGTCTTATGTGTTTCCATACAAATTTTACAATTATTTTTTCTAGTTCTGTGGAAAATGCCTGTAGTATTTTCTTTTTTTAATTAATTAATTAATTTATTTATTTTTGGCTGTGCTGGGTCTTTGTTTCTGCGTGGGGGCTTTCTCTAGCTGCGGCAAGTGGGGGCCACTCTTCATCGTGGTGCGCGGGCCTCTCACTATCGTGGCCTCTCTTGTTGCGGAGCACAGGCTCCAGACGCGCAGGCTCAGTAGTTGTGGCTCACAGGCCTAGTCGCTCCGCGGCATGTGGGATCCTCCCAGACCAGGGCTCGAACCCGTGTCCCCTGCATTAGCAGGCAGATTCTCAACCACTGCGCCACCAGGGAAGCCCAATGCCTGTAGTATTTTGATAGGGTTTGCATTGAATCTATAGATAGCCTTGGGCAGTATGATCATTTTAACAACATTAATTCTTCCAATCCATGAGCATGGTCTATCTTTCCATTTGTTTATGTCATCTTCAATTTCTTTCACCAATGTCTTGCAGTTTCTAGATTACTCGTCTTTTATCTCTTTGGTTAGATTTATTCCTAGGTATTTTATTCTTTTTGATGCAATTATAAATGGAATTGTTTTTATTAATTTCTCCTTCTGATAGTTTATTATAAGTGTATAGAAGTACAACCTATTTCTGTATATTAATTTTCTCTCCTACAACTTTACTGAATTCATTTATTAGTTTAAATAGTTTTTGGTAGCCTCTTTAGGATTTTCTACATATAGTATCATGTCATCTGCAAACAGCGGCAGTTTTACTTCTTCTTTTCCAATATGGATGGTATTTATTGCTTTTTCTTGTCTGACACTGTGGCTAGAACTTCCAATACTATGTTGAATAAAAGTGATGAAAGTGAGCATCTTTGTCTTGTTCCTGATCTCAGAGAAAATGCTTTCAGATTTCGCCACTGAGTATGACATTGGCTGAGGGTTTGTCATATATGTCCTTTATTATGTTGAGATCTGTTCCCACCACACCCATTTTGTTAAGAGTTTTTATCATAAATGGATGTTGAATTTTGTCAGAAGCTTTTTCTGCACCTATTGAGATGATCATATGGATTTTATTCTTCAATTTGTTAATTTGGTTCATTATATTGATTGATTTGCAGATACTGAAGCTTCCTTGCATCCCTGGGATAAATCCCACCTCATCATGGTGCATTATCCTTTTAATGTATTATTGAATTCAGTTTGCTAATACTTTGCTGAGAGTTTTGCATCTACGTTCATCAGTGGCCTGTAATTTTCTTTTTTTGTGGTATCTTTGTCTGGTTTTGGTATCAGGGTGATGCTGGCCTCATAGAATGCTGGCCTATTTAACTTTTTTGAATACTTGAGAATGATATGGGTAAAATTCGCCCGTGAAGCCATCTGGTCCTTGACTTTTGTTTGTTGGGAGTTTTTGGATTATTGATTCAATTTCATTAATGGTAATCATTCTGTCCATATTTTCTATTTCTTCCTAATTCACTCTTAGAGATTGTACATTTCTTTTTTGTTTTTAGGTTTTTTAAAAATTTATCTTTATTTTTTTATTGGAGTATAGTTGCTTTACAATATTGTGTTAGTTTACACTGTACAGCAAAGTGTCAGCTGCAGGTATACATATATCCCCTCTTTTTTGGATTTCCTTCTCATTTAGGTCACCACAGAGCACTGAGTAGAGTTGCCTGTGCTATACAGTAGGTTCTCATTAGTTATCTATTTTACACATAGTGTCAATAGTGTACATATGTCAATCCCAGAGATTGCACATTTCTAGCAATGTATCCATTTCTTCTAGGTTGTCCATTTTATTGGCATATTTGTACTAATTGGTACATATTGTACTAACCTCTTATGATCTTTTTATTTCTGTGGTGACAGTTGTAACTTCTTTTTCATTTCTGATTTTATTTTATGGGCCCTCTTCCTTTTTTTCTTGGTGATTCTGGCTAAAGTTTTATTAATTTTGTTTATCTTTTTTTTTTTTTTTTAATTTATTTATTTTTTGCTGTGTTGGGTCTTCATTTCTGTGCGAGGGCTTTCTCTAGTTGTGGCAAGCGGGGGCCACTCTTCATCGCGGTGCGCGGGCCTCTCACTATCACGGCCTCGCTTGCTGCGGAGCACAGGCTCCAGATGCGCAGGCTCAGTAGTTGTGGCTCACGGGCCTAGTTGCTCCGCGGCATGTGGGATCTTCCCAGACCAGGACTCGAACCCGTGTCCCCTGCATTGGCAGGCGGATTCTCAACCACTGCGCCACCAGGGAAGCCCTGTTTATCTTTTTAAACAACCAGCTTTTAGCTTAATTGATCTTTTCTATTGTTTTTTCATCTCTGTTTCATTTATTTCTGTTCTGATCTTTCTTTCTTTTCTTCTACTAAGTTTGGGTTTTGTTTGCTCTTCTTTTTCTAGTTCCTTTAGGTGTAGATTAGATTGTTCATTTGATTTCTTTGTTGTTGTTGTGTCTTGAGGTAGGCCTGTATTGCTATAAATTTCCCTCTTGGAACTGCTTTGGCTGTGTCCCATAGATTCCGGAACAATTTGTTTTCCATTTTCATTTGTCTCAAGGTATATTTTTATTTTCTCTCAATTTCTTCAGTGACCATTGGTTGTTTAGAAGCATATTGTTTAGACTTCCTGTAATTTTTTCCAGTTTTTTTCCTTGTAGTTGATTTCTAGTCTCATACTATTGTGTTCAGAATAGACACTTAATATGATTTAATTTTTCTTAAATTTATTGAGACTTGTTTTGTGGCCTAGCATGTGATCTATCCTAGACAATGTTCCATGTGGACTTGAAAAGTATGTGTATTCTCCTGTTTTTTTAATGGAATGTTCTGTAGATATCTATTAAGTCCATCTAGTCTAACGTTTCATTTAAGGCCCATGTTTCCTATTGACTTTCTGTCTGGATTTTCTGTACATTGATGTAAGTGGGGTGTTAAAGTCCCCTAGTATTATTGTATTACCATCAATTTCTCCCTTTTTGTTTGTTATTATTTGCTTCATGTATTTAGGCAGTATTTTATACCTTTTTAATGTGTGTATCCCTTAACTACTTATTGTATATAGATGATTTTACTACTTTTGTCTTTTAACCATTTACTAGCTTTACAAGTGGTGATCTACTACCTTTATTGTATGTCTGTCTTTACTGGTAAGAATTTTCCTTTCAGAGTTTTATATATCTAGTTGTGGCCTTTCCTTTCTGCTTAGCAGAGTCTCTTTAACATTTTTTGTCAAGCTGGTTTAGTGGTACTGAACTCTTCTAGCTTTTGCTCGACTGTGAAATTCTTTTTCTTTCCTTTAAATCTGAATGATATCCTTGCTAGGTAGAGTATTCTTGGTTGTAGGTTTTTTCCTTTCATCACTTTGACTGTATCATGCCACTCTCTTCTTGCTTGCATAGTTTCTGCTGAAAAGTTAGCAGATGGTCTTAAGGAAGTTCCCTTGTACATAACTAGCTGGTTTTTTTTTCTTGCTGCTTTTAAGATTCTGTCTTTATCTTTAATTTTTGTCATTTTAAGTATCATGTGTCTTGGTGTGGACCTCTTTGTGTCCATCTTATTTATAGTTTTTTGTGCTTCCTGGATCTGGATGTCTGTTTCCTTCCTCAGGTTAATGAATTTTTCCAGCTATTATTTCTTAAGGTCTTGACCCCTTTCTCTCTCTTCTCTCTTTCTGGGACTGTGTAATACAGATGTTAGTATGCTTGATATTGCCCCAGAGGTCTCTTAAACTATCCTCATTTTTTAAAGTTCATTTTTCTTTTTTCTGTTCAGCTTGGGGGATATACACTACTTCATCTTCCAGATCACTAATCCATTCCTCTGTATCATCTAATCTATTCTTTCTTTCTATTTCAGTTATAATATTCTTCAGCTCTGATTGGTTCTTTGTAATTTTTAACTCTTTGTTGGAATTCTGTGTTCATGAACATCTTTACAATCATTACCTTGAACTCTTTTTTTTGGGGGGGGGGCGGGTAGATTGCTTATCTCCAATTCATTTGGTTCTTTTTCAGAGATTTTGTTTTGTTTTTCTGTTTGGAACATATTCCTCTTTATTCTCATTTTGCCCAACTCTCTGTGTTTATTTCTATGTGTTATGTAGGTTGGTTACATTTCCCAATCTTGGAGAACTGGCCTTATGAATGAGACGTTCTAGGGACCCAGCAGTATGTTCCCTTCTGGCCACCAGAGCTATACTCTCTAGTATGTGGACTGTGTGTGCCCTTCTGTTGTGATGGGACTGACAACTGTGGGTGAACTGGTAGGGAGGGCTGGTTCCCTGTGAGTCCCTGCCTTATGTGGTGGCTACAGGCCCACTGGCAGGCAGGGCTGGGTCCCTGTGTAGCTGGGCAGCCCAGGGTGTCTTGGGGCTGGTACCTGCTTTCTGGAGGGCAGGTAAGCCCCCTGTGCTAATCCAGAGAGAAGATTCTAAAATGATGTTTGCCAGCGCCTGTGTTATCATGGTAGAATGAGCTCCCCAAAATGGCTGCCACCCGCATCTTTGTTCCTAGGGGTAGTCCCAGTTGCCTCCTGCCTTCCTGGGGGGCTCTCCAAGATCAGCAAGTGGGTCCGACCCAGGCCCCTTTCAGACTACTGACATTATGCTAGGACTTGGGAGTATGCGAGATTTTGCATATGCTCTTTAAAAGCAGCATCTCTGTTTCTTATAGCTTTCCAGCTCTCTCAAACGTTAAGCCCCGCTGGTTTTCAAAGCTAGATATTCTGGGGGCTCATCTTCTTGGTGCAGGACCCAGGGCTGGGGAGCCTGATATAGGACTCAGACCCCTTGCTTCTTGGAATGGACCTCTACAATTGTGATATTTCTTCTATTTGTGGGTTGCTGACCCAGGGATGTGGGTCCTGACTATATTATGTTTCCACTTCTCCTACCTGAGTCATTGTGCTTCCTTATTTATCTCTTTTGTTATGGAAAATCTTTTCTGATAGTCTTCAGGTTGTTCTCATAGATAGTTGCTCTGAAAATAGCTGTAATTTTGGTGTGTCTGTGGGAGGAGGTGAATTCATGGTCTTCCTACTCAATTATCTTGGCCACCTCTCTCCAAAATGACAAGTCAATTTTTGTATATAGTGTAAGGTAAAGGTACAACTTAATTTTTTTGAATGAAGTTTTCCATATACCATTTGCTGAAAAGACAGACTATTCCCTTAATGTTTACATCTTTATTTCTTTTTCTAATGTTTTGTTATTCTCTTTCTAGATTTGGGTGTTGGGCTTCCTTCTGAACTGTGATTTTTCTTATTTTTTTTTTGTTTTTTTGCTCTACTTTTGAGAGGTTTTTCAACTCTGTCTTCCAATGCCAGTACTCACTTTTAAATTAAATATAAATATATATATATATATATATATATTTTTTTTTTTTTTTCCAAGAGCTCTTTTCTTTGTGTTTTTCCTTTTTCATGTATCCAGTCATTGTTTTATGGTTGGAATATGCTCTTTTATCTTTCTAAAGAAGGATGGCTTGTAAATTTTTTTGAAGTTTTCATCTCCCTACATGGTTTCTGTTTCCTCCAAGTTTTTTTTTTTGTTTTTGTTTTTGTCTTTGTCTTTGATATCAAACGCCTTCCTCAGATGCCTTCGTTGTTTATTTACATTCAAGAGTGGAAAATTAAAAAGCTGATTGATAGTTCCGTTTGAATGGGTAGTGCTTATTGACTGTGAGCTTTAGTGCAGGGCAATCTGGCTAAGCTATTTCAAAGAGAAACTCTTGCTATTAGCATTTTTAGTTATTTTTCTTTCCAGCTAAACAAATTCTTTAGAGAAGAATCTTTCATTTTCCTATCTGGAGAATATAAACTTGGATGATGGTGTTCCAGAAGATAGGTGGGTTCGGAGGATGGTGTCTCAACATTTAGTATATACTTAATTTGTTTCCACTATCGAACCCCTCACCCTCATCAGTGCCTGCAGTTCACCAATCCAGCTGCCTTCTGTTATATCCTCTTCAGGGAATAAACCTACAATCTCTGCCTTAGTTGCAGAAGAACAATTGCATGGTTGGGTAATATTTGGAAACAGATTTTCAACAGAACTTGGTGTTTTAAATTCTACTTTCATTCTCATTTCAAAAAAAAAAAAAATCATTGTTGTCACTAATTGCAAAACATGTTAGAGATTCAGTGATGCAAATCAAGGTGCTTTTTGACTTTTCTTACTTCAGGCTTAGAATCCACCTTCTCAGGTATGCTAAATTAGTTCTACATGCTGGCTTGCAGAATTTTATTGCTATTGATTTTTCTTTCATTTTCTTTCCCTTTTATTTTATTTCTTAAAAAAATCCCTTGACTAATATTTTTACGTAGTTTTATTATTATTAGGAACAATGGTAAAAGTGTGTGTTCAAACTGCCATATTTTCCTGGATATCTGTATTTTAATTTTTAATGGCAAATGGGAGGTTTAAATTCTTATCAAATCATTGAACTTTTTCTTTGCCAACTTTCCTATTGCATTTATTTTTTAAAAGGTATTCCTTATTTGAGATTTCTAAATCATTTATATTCCTTTTAGCTAATTTTTAACAATTAAGGTGCTTACAATTATGTGCCATTTATTTTAGGATACAATTTGAGCTAAATATCCAAACTAAGTTTCCCGCAAATATAAAGCTGCTTTTCTCAACAATATTTATTTGTTCCATGCTCAAAGATCTGTGATGTTTCCACTGCAGCATATTAAGTTCTAGTATGTACTAGTCTGACTTGACTAATTCAGTGTATGTATTTCTCTTCCATACTCTATTAATTATTGTAGCTTTCTAATTCTCTCTCTGCCCCCAGATTTTTGTAATACTTACCTAGTTTTTAAGACTTAATGATGAATTTTCAATAACATTGCCAAGTCTCTCCTCAAAAATCCCATTAAAATTTGTGCAAATTTTATTACACAATTACATATAATAATATATATATATATATATATATATATATATATATTACGTATAGTGCTATTCACTAAATATATGATTTTCCCTTTCCTTGAAGTTGCAAGTGGCCAAAAACCTTGCCTTCTATGGTATGTGAGTGGAAGTCATATGTATCTCCCTTCCTTCCCTTACCACTCCCTTTCCTTACCACTGCTCTAGTGATTATGGAAGCATGCGTCAAGATGTAGCCTCCATTTGCCTGGACACCTGAGTGATGACAATGAGCCTCCCTGTTGATCTGCATTGGAAATATAGTAAGAAGAATAAATACTTAAAATTTTTTTTTGATAAGCTACTGAGATTTGGGGTTGTTTGGTCCCCAGCATAATGTAGCCTAGCCATAATTACAGAATTATGTTAATGACATCAACTAATTTGGGAGATCTAGGACTATCTATGATACATCTGCTATTGGATTCATTACTGTCAAGAAGAGAATGACAGGCATTAACTGCTGTATTATTACATTTATTCCAGTTGACTCTCTTGGCCAGTCCCATATCAATTCCCTTAACCCCTTTTATGCTTTTTCATCAAATTAGGCTTGCAGGTCTATGCTCCAGATAGGGTTTCCAAGGGTGGGGGATAAGGCTATGGATCCTTAGATCCTGTATTAATCTGTATCTGGGCATAGATTTCATGAGGTAAACTTTCTTCTTAAGAGTTCAGCTTTTCTGCTTTTTCTCTTGATATACTCCCCAGCCCCACCATTCAAGATTTATGCCATTAGAAGGAAGTCTCTGCACAATCATTGATGAGAAACTATTGGCTCACTTTCTACCTAAGGCCTTAGCTTTCTGTGGTTTCCTTTCAAATCACTATGAGTGAAGGAAGGGCCAATTCAGACATTCAAAGGCTGAGTCTACCTGTGCATGGAAATGGCACAGAAAAGGGTAAAAGTTAGAAGCAATTTAAAAAAATTTCCCACCCAGACCCTTGGAGATCCACTGAAGCAGAGATGCATGTGTTCTTTGTGTATTAAAGAATGAATGGATATCTACCCATCCTTCTGGTTACCAATGCTGTTCTATAGTACAACATTTCCTTTTTCTTCAGGGTATGCAACTAGGGTTCATTTTCCAGCCTCTCCTGCAGTTAAGGTGAGCCACAGAATGTGGGTGGCAGACAGTTCAAGGTCTCATCTCTAAACCTCTTCTTCCGCAGTGCTCATCTTCTA
The DNA here is from genome assembly GCF_028023285.1 of Balaenoptera ricei. Taxonomy (NCBI): domain Eukaryota; kingdom Metazoa; phylum Chordata; class Mammalia; order Artiodactyla; family Balaenopteridae; genus Balaenoptera; species Balaenoptera ricei. The sequence continues at coordinate 35,240,053 of NC_082646.1, read as the reverse complement.
GTCAGATCCAATGGAGGACTCCAAGGTGATGAAAAGGGTAGAGCCCCTGAATGTAAGGAGCCTGGGTTTTCTTGCCAACCCACTGGGCTGACTGTGAGTAATAAATAAACTGCTATTGTATTATGCTACTGATCTTTGCAGTTATGTGTTATAACTGTTAGCCTATCCTGACATAAAGAGAATAGTTACAAATAAAATTGTGTGTTTTACAGAGTAAATCCTTTGTGGGGTTGGGATGGAGGGAAGCATAGTTTGTGATTATGCAATATTAATTAGTTTATAATATCTAATTGGATGAATATGAAAAAGTCATTTAATTATGTTTTACCTAAAAAGGATAGAACCTGGCTTAATTGATGGGCTATTTTAATATTAGGTGATAGGTAAAACCTGAGAAATATGAAGTAATGTTATTATAGTCCATGGATGTTTCTCTTTTGCAGTTGTTATCTAAGATTCATAGCTCATGTGTAATCATATGATCATATTGTTGTTTGAAACTTTCCTAATGAATTAAAAATTAAGAAAGTAAATATTTTGTATTAAGTTACTTATGCTCACTCACTTGTATTAAGAAGTAGCAATACTTTCATACAGAGGAACTCTTCTTGGCTAACTTGAAGCTTCACAAACTCCTGTGGGATCTGCCACATGGTAAGGCATAATGAATAGAATGATGATTCCTTCATCCGCTGTCTTGCACCACACACAACACACAAAACAAAAGCAACAGGAAAAAGAAAAACACAGAGTATCTTAGCCAGTTTATGTAATGTATCAGAGATTATGAGATTTAGTAATTACCTGACTTATTGAAAATGACTTTTTATAAACAAACTCAATATTTGGAATTTTAAATGTCTTCTAAATTTAGTCACAATACTGGATTTTTGAGGTTAAAAAATTTGAAGTTAGAAAATTATATTAAATACACATTAACTAAGATTAATGCTGTTTCTCACTTTTATTATCACATTTTAAAAACCTAAACCAAGAAAGGAGAGCAAAGTTGTGGGAGTTGAAAATGTGGTGCTGAGGAACACTCAGGAAATACTTTATTTACTGATTTTTTCCTGTGAAAAACACAAATAAAATTTTGTGTGCAATCCAATGGGAGAGTGAATTCAATTCACAGAAATTGAATAGTATAGAATAGTTCAGTGTATTCAGTTTAGAGTATTCAGTATAAAATAGTTACACTGTGAACTATTCTAGAGGAAATGTATGGTGATATAGAAAAGACAACATTAACAAGCATTAAATAAGTGACAAGACAAACATAAATTCTGAATGTTAAGGAAATTTACTTAAGGCATTTTCTCAACTCTGTACTGTTTTGTAATATTTGTGCTAGTCAAAGAAGTGAACAGGAATAGTGAAAAAAAAACTAGATTTTGACTCAGAAGAGCTAAGATTCTTTGGCAAATTATGCAACTGCCTCAGTTTCCTGAACTGTGAAATAAAGGGTGCTGATTCCTTACCAACTTCAAGGGATTGTAGGAAAAAATGGAATAAAATATATGAAAGTTACCTGTAATCTGTAAAGACTTATCCAAATATAAATTATCATGTTATATAATTCTGAGTCAGCATGCACCATTAGGACAGTATAAATATTTTCATGAAAAGATTCTTACTCAGTTTAAGGTTATATGTACAAAGTTAATTACAGTAATTCCAATATAATGAAGCAAATTGAATTCAATTTCAGTATTTATCTTTCAATGTTTTAAATAAATTGCCAGTCTAATTTTTCCTCTAGGAAGACAGATAATATTTTTACTTTTTGAAGGTAAGTCAATACTTTCATGCAAAAATATTCCTCATTTAATCCATTATCTTCATTACTACCAATGTAAAAATTTTAATTGGATAAACTAAATATTTACTTTTGTCTTTAAGTATATTTCTTGATACATTTTTGAAGTTAAAAAAATTTTGATTTGTGACAACTATTGAAGTAAAAGAAAAAAGCTCCAAATATCAAATCACTGATAAAATAATACAATTTTATTAATGTTGTCATTTAAAGCTATATCCCGAGGTAGTTCTAAGAAACCTTTCAGGAAAATTCTATTATTTAGGACACTAGATGTATGATCATCTATTGAAATGTAATTTTCAAGATTATCCTACGTATATACTTTTGATAACAATAACAACAAATGTCAAGTTACTACTTACTCATTTAGTATTAGATCAGGTGCAAAATACAGCATCTGTCCACTGACATGCTTATAAGATCTCCATCCTAGTCCAAATACCATTAAGCTCATCCAAGAATACTGGATGAGAGTTATCTGGTCATCAATATGTAAGTTTCGAAAACCTACAAAATAAATTTACATATAAATGATCACAAAAATCACTTTGTCAAAAACCTTAAAAATAAATAAAAATTTGAAAATAGATGTAAGTAGGGTAATGTAATATAATGTTTTCAATCTCAATATATTTACACAAAAAAGCAGGAAATAATAGTAGAGTCTGAAACACTAAAAACAAGAAGAGACTCTGGAATTTATTAAAATTAGTCACTGTGATTTAGCATTTCTGGGAATTCACTAATTAAATCAAACATCTATCATTCATTCATGCAACACTCATTTATTGAAAGCCAATTGTGTGCAGGCACTGTGGTAAAATGTTGGGGTTATGAAGATGAGTAAGACACAACCGTTGCCCTTAAAAGAAGCTTGCAACTCAACAGGAGAGATAAGCACATAAGTATTGCGATAGAGAAGGTAAGAGGGAATACACCAGGCAATAGGGAGATCAGGAAAATTGCCCCCAAACAGAAATAATGCCTGAACAGATCAGAGTCAGTTGGTTGAGGAATCTTAATTCTTTGGGATTTAAACATAAATTGGTTTTATTTTGTAAAACCACTGCTTTCAATTATGCTACGTCTAATTTTTCTTTAACAATCCTTAATTAAATTTGGGGTAGATTCCATAGTTTTCTGGTCACTTTTGCTTTCTGAAACTTAATCTAGTCTCATTTTAAATTCCCATATGGCTTAAGAGGTTTAGAGTCTGTGTGGGTATGGATGTGTTTGTGTGTGTGTGTGTGTGTGTGTGTGTGTGTGTGTGTGGTGTGAATGCTCTGGTCTTTCACACCTTCACAACCTCCCTCTTTTAGACCTTTCTCTGGTGTTGGTGGCAGAGGAAGGATGGCAGGGAAAAGGCAAGTGTATCTTCATTTACATAGTCAAAGTTTTCTCTCCATCTCTTTCTAATTCTCTTTTTGCCTGCTTGGGGGAAGATGACCAGCTCAGCACTGATGGGCTCAAAGGAGGGAGGGGAAAGAGGTGCTTGGAGGCATGGGCTGGGGTCAGATCGTGGATGGTCTTGTATTCCTATTAAGGAGCAATGGGAGTGATATAGCCTGATTTATATTATGCACAGCTCATTGGTAGCCATGTGGAGGATGGATTCAAGGGAAAAGGTCTGAGGTTAGGGAGAGAAATTGGGAGCTATGGCCAAAGTCCAGGTGAGAGATGATAAAAGCCTGAAATAAGCCAACAGGTAGGAGTAGAGAAGATAGAGTGCATCAGAGAAATGTTTAAAGAGTAAAATCAAAGAAATCTGGCAAGTGATAGTACATAGGTAGGAGAAAGAGGGAGTCAAATAGATCTTTCAGTTTTTTTACTTGAATGGTGGGTGATGATAACAGCATTACTGAGACAAAATAAAGGAGGAGAAACAGGCTAGAGAAAAAATATTAAGTTTTGGATCTGTTTGAGGGACTGATGGAATGAATACCCATATACATATGAATTAGAGGTATGAGGAGTTATCTGAGCAAAAGATATAAAATTTAAATTATTTGTACCTGAGTGTACCTGAAACAATAAAAGTGAATGAAATATTTCATTAAAGGTATAAAGAAAAATAAGTGTTTTGGTAGGAACCTTAATCACTTTCTGTACAGCTTTTTAAATAGCATCTATTCCTTCAAAAACTCTCACTGAAGTCCACTTACAAATGGCCTATTTCAAAAGTAAAACCAAAGCAAAACTTAATTCCTTAGATCTCAAGGGCAAAATAAATTTATTTCCTGATTCAGTTAACTATCTCAAGGCAGGTAGCAGAAAAGGCTATCTATCTTCTCTCCATACGCTCCAGATAGTCCCAACTTCATGTGAATAGCAGGAAGACTGCTATTCCCTTCCTAGAAATTCTTAGTCTCAGATGAACCAAAAACAGCCCTAGCACATATTCATAAATAGTGGTACCATAGCAGATATTTGCCCCTTTTCTGGGGGGAGGGTGACTTTTCAGTGTTTCACTTTCTCCCCTGCCTCCTTTTCTCCCTCCCTTTTTTCCTCTATGCAAATAGAGTTTCCCATTGATTGTAGTTTGGTGAGAACAAGTACCCCACTTTCCCACCAAGGAAGTTGGCTAAGGCCTCTTTCCCTGGGCTTGTGATCTAGGTTTGATCTGTGGAACACCTACTACCTGGACTTTGAAGCAAAAAATAGTAAAACAAAGACTAACATATGGTTAGGCTTTATTTGTGATGGTGCTAGTGCCTAATGACAGTGGGATCCAATGGGGACATTTGTGATTTGTTTATTGGCCCTCCAGAGATGCCTTGGTTTCTGCCTACTTTCCAGACTTGTCCTCTAGCTTCTATTCAGTGAATCCCTGATGTTTTTTCAGAAAATTATTTTTTTCTTTTTGTTTTGTTTTTGGTTTTGTTTTTTTGTTTTTTGTGAAGCTCAACTGTTTTTTTGTGGGGCAGTTGTAGTTGTTTTACAATGTTGTGTTAGTTTCTACTGTACAGCAAAGTGGAGTTCCCTGTGTGCTATACAGCAGGTTCTTATTAGTTATGTATTTTATACATATTAGTATATATATATGTCAATCCCAATCTCCCAATTCATCCTTGTTTTGTTTTCGATAGCCAGAGGTTTTTTGTTTCTGTTTTTTAAAATTAATAGAGTTGGTGTTTATTGCTTACATCCTGATTTATTCAGGTGTAGAAAGACTCCCTAAATAACTAGCTAAGAAAAATTTGGCATGCAATTTTCATAATTCTCTTTTTATTTTCATATGCCACATACATGCATCTTGAAGTTCATGTTTATATATTTTACCTCTCTGTTTTTTTTTTTTAAATTATGAGTCAGTCAATACAATAGATCTAATACAGAAATGCCACTTGTAAACTGAATATTTTATAGTAATAGTAATTAGTTCTTCCACCAAGTTTAGGATCATTTGATAAGAAATAAATAAACTTTCCTAATTTTTGCAAAGCAAGACACCCTCAAGGGAGGCACATATAGACTTGGTCTATTTTTAGTATATTATAATATAAAAGGCAAATCTTGCTGAAATAACTTAAAACTTATGAAATTACCAATATTTATAGCAGGAAGTATATTCTTTCTATTTAACAGAGTGGAAAACAACTCAGAAAATAGCTTTATTTACTCCCCCTTTTAGAGGGCTTATCTGAGATAAATGTACAATGTTAAATTGACTTGAACATACTTGGTACAGAAGTGCAATTTTTTTTTTTTTTTTACCATTAACTGTAATATCATTCATTACTTTATACTGAAACAAAGACGGGAACACTGAGATCAAATTCCCATTGATGATAATGATCAGGTAAACTCAGTACATTTGAGATGAGGATCAAAATGAAAACCTTCACACAGAGAGAGAAGTGATGGATGACCCGTAATTGTGTTCAACAAGTAGTAAAGAAAAATGCCCTTTCCTTTAAAGTGACTTGACTTGATAATTTCTGTCACAAGCTGTCCAATCCTTAATGCCTAAAAAAAAACTGAAAAGAAAGTGTACAGTAACACATGGCCTATATGACCTTCTAGGTTCTCCTGGCTTAATTCCAGAGTTTCAATAAAATATACAGGCCGTGCTCCTCTAAAAACAGTCGCATACTGAAATAGCTAATCTACAACAAGGGCAGAGCACTCACTACCTCAGCACCTTATGACACAAAGCATGAACTTTAAGGAACACAAAAAAGCTTCAGCACAATAAATGTAATCACCAACATATGTTTGATGACATTATGAATAAGGACTTGATGGGTAATGATTTAAGGTAGCATAGTTCTTTCATACCACTTCCAAAATTTAAATTTCTATAAATATTCTTTAAGCACCTGTTTGGGATGAAGCATTATGTTTGCAACTCAGCATAAAGACTAGAAAGATGCTGTTTCTGCCTTTAATACTTGTAGTCTGTGAGACAGACAGATAAGTAGAACATAATTACCATTCAAGCGTGACAGTGGTGTGGTTGACAAAGGCAAGGGTGAAGCGCTCGGAGAGAAAAGGGGCCTTTGGCTCAGTCTGGGAAGGCGCAGGAAAATCTTTCTAGGGGAAGGTTGATTAGCATCCTGAAGGCTAGTTAGGGACCGGCCAGGGAAGATGTAGGAGAAAAGAAGGGTCTCCAGGTAAGGAAAACAATATGGATGAAGAAAGGCAGGAAATGGAGCAAAGAGCTTTGTGGGAACTGAAGCTCAGAGGTGCTTGAAGTGGGAGAGTGAGAGAAAATGTGCAAACTCAGGAGGCATATCACAGAAAGGCCTGGGGTACTAAGGCTAAGAAGTGTGGCTTTGTTCTGGAAAGGGAAGGGAATAATATAATTGATTATAATTGTTTTTGAAAGATGATTCTGGTGGCAGAATTGAGGATGGTTTGGGGGTAGTGTGAAACTGTGGTAACAGTGTCAGTCAGGGGTCTACGACCGAAATCTAGGAAAAAATGACCAGGACCTAAACTAGCTCAAGGCAGTAGCAGTGTAAATATCATGGATAATGAATCATATCTATAATAAGCAGAGTTGACAGAATTTGATAACTAATTAGACAGGAGGTGAAGGAGAAAAGTAAGCCAAGGATTATAATCAAGATTCTGTCTGAGGTGCCATTTCAAGATACAGTAAAAGGCCTTAGGCTCACAGAGCAGAAGGTCATATTGGCTTGGAAGTTCATTCAGGTGGAAATGTGTAATAAGCAGTAGAAATATATGGTCCAGTAGTTCCGTAGAGGGTCTGGGTTGGTACCATGTAATTAGGAGTCATCAGAATATAGTGGTAGTTGAAAACAAGGCCATGAGTGAGCACATCCAGCCTTGCAGACTGAGAAACTACTGGAATATAAGATGGAACCAGGAAATGCTAAATTCATGGTGTGAGTGGGAGAACAAATCCACAAAGGAAACAGGAGATACATAAATTGAGAGAAACTTTATCTGTCTGTAAGGGAAGTGATGAATGCCAAAGGAAGAGTTTCGGCAAAACATGGTTACTTTGTCAATGGCCCCAGAGGCATGTGAAACATGTTAAGGGCTGAAAGTATTCATTTGATTTGATAAGTAAAACATTTTGGTGACATTGGCAATAGTAATTTCAGTGGAATAGGATATCAGAAAAATCTTTTTTTAAAGTCTTCATAAAAGTATTATCAAAGCCTGACTTTACTCTTAGAAGGCTAATCTCATTTCTTTTCTATCACTTTGTTGGGGAAAGTAATTTAATTTATTCATTTGATTTGGGGCGAGAGAAAAAAATCTTTTGTCACACATGCAATGGCTATCACTGACTCAAAAGATATTTTGGCATGTTTCAAAGGCAGAAAACCAGACAAAGGACTGTTCGAGTCCTCTGATACTGATGATTGCAAGTAGTCTGGCTAACTGAGACCAAGAAGGTATGTTTAAAAATGTCAAAGCATTGACCTGAATACATTTTTTTCACCAAATAAATAGACGAATCAAGACAACATTTATAAAAAGGAAATATTTCTCCCAAACTTATCTGTCACATCAATTCTGCTACAGTGTATTAATACACAGGATGAAGAATATTTAAAGATGAAATTGGACTGGGAATGAGTACTTAATGATTTAACTTCCAAAGCCTACCCTGACTCAGCCCATAATGTATGCCTCTAAATTTACTTTCTGCCACTCTCCCCAATATAATTTTATTGTCAGTGGTTTCTTAATACTTGGATGATGAAACCCCCAGGAGGCCAGTAGTGTTTGACAAACCATATGCACAAATGTATTTTTTCTCAATCAGCAGCTATTAAAAGTTTTAATTACTATGCCATGGGGGAAGGTATGATGACATTTTTTATGTTACTAAGGGACCTTCACACCTGAAAAGATTGAGAACCATTCTTATGCTGGTCTAATTCATTATTCACCAAGCATACCTCATGACTTCCTTATTTTACACCATTCCTTCTATCCAGAATGCTTTCTCGTCTTAATCACGATTTATCAGAGTCTCATTTCTCCTTCATGGTGTACTTTAACTGATACCTTGTCTCTGAATCCTTCTCTTGTCCCTGAAGCCAAAAATGTTCTTCTGTCCCCATTTTTAAAAATCTGTATCTTATGCCACTTTCACATACTTCTATAGTTGACCTTTGAACAACATGGGTTTGAACTGGGTCCACTCACCCAGGATTTTTTTCAATACTACAGTACTACATGATCTGCAGTTGGCTGAATCTGTGGATGCAGAACTGGGCTCACTGTAAAGTTACATGTGGACTTTTGACTGCTCGGAGGATCAGTGTCCCTAGCTCTCGCGTTGTACTAGGGTCAACTGTATAGTTGTTTGGGTGTCTTATATTCCATTGGATTGAATGTTCCTTAACAGAGGGAATATGTCTTGTTCATTTTTAAAATTTTGTAAATATTGTGTTGCTTCAAGTTTCAAATAAGAAAACATTACCCACTGAAATTATAGCTAAATGTCAATGTGAAATCATTCATGTATAGGTACAGTATGTCAGAGGCAATATATCCTAAGAGATCGCTTGTAAATGTACTGTCATGAGGCTAAAGTATCTTGCAAGTCTCCATTAAATAGAAACAAAGATATCTCTGAAATACTATGGGAACGATGTTAAATACAATGCAATTATTGTAACAGGTCCAAGATAAAAGAAGAGCATAGACAAAGATGAAATGAGAATCCCTGACCAGGCAACATAAATCCTCTCAGGGACCTGCAGATACATGCCTTGCGGCCCTCATGCATGCTGTCACCTTGGTAATGATTATCATTCTGCATCTGATCTTTTTTTTCTCCTGAGAAATTTTTAAGATTATCTTTTTTCTTGGCAAAGTTAAAGGGCATTGGTTTATTTGGATAAACACATATAATCTAAAAGTTTTAGTTCCTGAGCAAACACTTATTATATACAGTATTTTAACTTCAAATCCCTACAGGTCTGCTATTCAAATGAGCTTAACCAGAGAACATATGATCCTGTGAAGAAGTGTTGTCCCTGTTTAGTTTAGGACCATGATTCCTTTCACCCAGATCTTCAAGGCAGGTTTTTCTCCTTTTATGCCTCAGAGGGCCTGAAATCTGTTCATAAGCTGACTTCCCAACTACACTTTCCTATTGTGAAAGAATTACCTGATCTACCTACATGTTTTCCTAGCAGCATCTTTTTTTTTTACTGTAAATAAGTAAACTATTAATAAGCTTCATTTAACCAAGGCCATCTTTCACAGACCAGTAACATGTGAGTGAATGGATAAAATAAGTTTCTCTTATGTACAAAACTGATGACCAGATGCTAGGATGTGCTGCATCAAAATGCATTCACACCATGAGCTCAGCCTTCTCTTTCTAACACCACTGTTTAATTGTTAAGTCTTGCACACAGGAAGTAGGCAACAGACATTTACCGAGTGAATCAAGTAAATAAAAACCGTACTCTGATTTAAAGTCAACCGAAAGTTTTTGAGTAGCTAATGATACCAGATTACTTTATATATATATGTGTCCTTCAGAGTCCTTTCACAGAGGTCGATATAGTCACTCTAGTTCACTGATTATTTTTGTCATTCATTCGAGTTATTCCCAGAATTCAGACCATGAAAATATGGTTTGAAAGACCATGGGCCACACAATACTTTAATAATCCTAATGTTTCCCTTATTATACAGTTAGTGAAAACAGTACATGTAATACTGGTGATGCCATCATTCTTGTTTACTTACACACAAATTACATTTTGTAACATTAAAAATGTTGCCACCAAATACAATGTAAAAATTTTCTCTTACTCTTTTTGAGGGTGTGTGGGGATCAAAAATCTAGAGAGATAATAGTGTTTCAATTTAAGAAGCTCACTTAGTTTTTTCCCAAAATGAATAAATTATTGTTGGAATTATGACTGGTTATTTTCTAACTTTGCCAGTGACAGTAGAATCTTTTTAAACAATAGAGAACGTACAAAATGCAAACAAAAGAAATATGAACTATATCAACAAACATCAAAGAAATAACCTTTTCCAAATCATAGAAAAACAGAAAAGTTTAAACACATAAACACTCATTTTTAAACAGAAAAAGTTTGCCAATGTTATTGTAATATTTTAATTTAATAAAGATCTATCAAATTTGATAACCACTTTACAGTAACTTAAGAAAAAAACATTCAGAACTTTTCTAGTGGAAAAAAATATTACCTGTCCAAGGCTTTTCAGCAAGAATGAAGCTAATAAGAACCTGGGCACTGTGATTTTTGATTTTACTTTATCTTCACTAGAATAGTGAATTTAATTAACTTTTCTCAACATGTATTTTTTAAAAGATTCAACAAACAGGAATCTATTTTTCTTTCTATCTCATGTAACCTTGAATTTTCAATAACAATTCATCTATAGTATTTCAAACCTTTCAGGTAGAATAATAACTGAGAAATAATATTAAGGCAAATTGGGAAATGAATTCTTTTTTAAAAAGGCTATTAAATTTACCTGGAGACTAAAATGGCATACTATGTTTAATTCTTGATCAGATATTGGAAAAATAAACTGGTCTAAAGGAGTATAAGGATATTATTGGTGTGAAGAGAAAGTAACTTTAAAAAATGTTCTATTTCTAATTATGGGATTAATGCCTCCACAAATAATTACTACCCATGTATTCTCTTGGCTTTGTACTCTAAGGTTTAGCCAGGTGAGAACTGCAACCCTGTAACTCTTTGAACTGCTTGGCTCCTATGGAGATGTGCTGAGAGAGCAAAAGTAGCTCATAAATAAAGTGACTGAAATCCTTTCATGATGATATAATCCAAATTCTCACTGTCTAGGTATAAATTCGAGAAAATAGTGACTGGAGGTTTCTCTATGTCCAAATTATTTGTTTATGTTTAGGAATTTTATTTCTTAATTGACTTTAGATACTCTTCTATACTCTGAATACTGTTTTGATTTGTTATATGAATAGGTACATTCAGTTTTATTTTCAACCATGTGAGGTTGGTTAAATTAGGATTTGGAACGAACTAGACATTTCTAAGAAGATGGTCAATTTGTCTTTTTTCTGAACTACTATATTATCTATGGTTTAACATATTGATTTATGCTATTCCTTAACTATTTCATTATGTAAGTCTTGATTCATCAACAAGACTCAAAATGTTATCTATGTCTTTTGTATTTCCATAGCACACAGTAGGGTCCTAGAAAAGTAACATATAATATAGGGTCCTAGATAAATATTTTGAACTGCTGAAACACATACTAAAACACCCTGCTTACACTATATTTAATTTATTGCACAGACTGTTTTATTTAACCACCCACTAGTAAAAAGCCATAGTAAAGTTTTTATTACATGCTCTTATATACAAATAATTATTACCTGGCAGTAACTTAGACCACTTGACTACTGAAAGAAGTTGTCTCTCGCCTAGCTGATTCAGACTTGTCAGCAAAGAACTGGAGGTATCAGGTTTGGTGTTGTCGTGTCCTGCATAGACCACATCTGGTTCAATGCTCATGAGCAAGTTGATCAGCGGGGGGACCAACTGTAAGTCTTGATTTGGTGAAAAAGTGATTCTCTGGCTTAGGGCTTGGCTTTCATTTGGAATGCCCACCGGCTGTGAGAGAGCAACGGCATCTAGTGCTCTCATAACTCTAACTTTATTGAACTTTTTAAACTTTCGACCTACAGAGAAGAAAAAAAAAAGAAAGGAAGGTAATATAAATACATAGAAATGAAATATTCCAGCAGAGAATGATTTTTCTTAATTCTTAAAATTATAGCATTACAGGCTTTGGCATCTATCTCATAAAATGAGACACAATAAGTAAAAATGTTAGGTCTCAGACTTGGATTAAAGAATTAATTACACCAGCATTCACTGGGCTGATGGGTGTGGGTAATTACACCAGTATCCCATGCAAGGTTATGGAGCTTTGCAGTAACATGTAGAAAAGACAAATGGCTTTTAGCAGAAACCAAGCTCAGTGTTGGTCAATATTCTGACAGGACTGCCTTCCCAAAGTTAATGCTACAGACTACATAATTAAAACATAGTGTTTAGTAGATATTGAATCTCCTTTTGAGTTTTATTCTTTTAAAAATCTGTTAAAAGATATGCATATACATATGCAAACCCCACAAAATCTTGTGCACAAATTCAGCGGTCTCATGATCATTTGAAACTCCTTGAAGTCAATACATGGACTATTATGAGATATAAGGACCCAAAGCTAAGAATTCAATTTCTAAATTAAGGGAGGAGAGTGTCTACATCTTGTGCTGGTCAGGCCACATTTGTATTTCTGGACAATTTCTAGAATTTCTATTTTGCTGAATTGTCATGTGTTAGGAAGAAAAACAGTCTGACAGGGAGATGAGTAGAAATCTGCCTCATGAGGAGTGGTTGAAGGAGAACAAGATGTACAACTGGGCCACTGCTGGTTCCCAGGTGCCTTGGGGTGATCAGAGGGCAGGCTGGACTCCAGCTCCCATCTGCTCTATGACAGGCATGGGCTACTTAACAGTATCAAGTGTCTGTGCTGTTTAAGCCAGGAAAAAAGGCTAAGGAAGGCTTGATAATGGTTTGCAATCATATAAGCAGAGGCTGCAGTTTGCTGGCTCTAATCCCTGTTCTGGCTCATAGACATGTTTTGTTTGGCTCACACAATTCTTTCCAGAGTTATGAAAGCATTTCTGAATTAGCTGGGTGGCAACAATCTGTTAAAGCCGAGCTACAGCTGCTGCTTTTGAATGGGGCACAGACACTCCCACACATCCCGGTTCCCACCACAAACTAGTAGTAGGCCATTGGTCAGTTTTCTTAAATCAGGTCACTCTGCCCAATTAAGTTACCTGCCTGGTCTCTGCAAGCGTTTGCCTTTGTGATTTCTGAGCGCAAGTATTGTCATAAAGAGAAAGGATTACACTTGTTCTATAGAACACCCCCCTCCAAAGTTGTGTTAGAATGGATAGGTGACAGAGAAACAAATGCCAGGGGTCAATATATAGAAAGGATCCAGAAATGTTTAAGGAGATGTTTCAAACAAGTTTCCTGGGGAAGGAATGAGTTACCAGAGGGAAGGGAAGTAATATTTGTGGAGTATCTACTATATGCCAGGAATTTTATATATGTATCATTTATGCCTCACAACAAGTAGGTATTATTAATTCCATTTGTAAATTGGGAGAATGAAGAGTCAAGAAGATGGCATGCCCAATGTTAGAGTGATAGAGCTTGGATTATGTGGACTCTGAAGTCCAAACTCTTTCTCACACAATCTCTCTGGCGTTTCAGGCAGGGACTTCATGGTCGTTTGGTGGGATTCTGGAAAAGAGGTCTAGGCAAGAGATTGTGGGAAAGAGCACAAAGGTTGATTCCTTCCAATCCTAAAATACTGTGGTTAACAGAAAATAAGACATACATCCTATCAGCCCCTTCCCTCCCCAATAATAACTCCAAAATGGTTTTCTTTTTCATTTATTTTAACCCCTTTTCTCTTTTTTAATGCCCTTTCAGTTCTGGTTTTATCAGGATTTGATTACACTATGAAACCATGGAATCTTATTGAAAACTAAAGCAAATGTTTTACATTTTGTTCAGTGTAAAAAGTCTTACACCCAAAATAAATTCCAATTTCCTAACATGCTGATTATACATAATGCAGTTTGAATTAATATAGAAATGTTCACATTTCTGCTTGTGATCCAGTCTTTTCATGAGTCCCAGTGAAAAAAAGGGGGACATGTGATAAAAGCAAAGTTGAAAGATGAATTAACATTGAACTAGATCATTTACATATCTATCTTACGTAATTTAACTTGCAGCTCAAGGGTTTGAAATAAACACTAGCATTTCCATTTTAAAGATGAGGAATAGGTTTATAGAAGCTAAGTAATTGGCCAAGTTTATAGAGAAAATAAATGCCAAAGCAGAGATATTAATCAAGGGTTAATTTATTTTATTCTTTCTTTTACTTACTCATAAAACACTGATTGAGTGGTTTCATGTACCAGGCACCGTTTAAGGTCCTGAAACTACAGCTCTGAATAATCAAACAAGGTATCTGCTTTCATGGGGCTTATATTCTGGTGGGAAGATAGAGAGAGCCCGCAAACAAATAAAGAGTAAGATAATACCACACAATAGTATGCACTATGAGTGAAACGTGTAATGTAACAGAGAGTGACTTGAGGCAACCGGACATTAAATAGAACGGTCAGGGAAAGACTATGGTCTTTCCACTAGAGCACACTGCTGCCCCTTCACATAGCCTTTATTTCTCTAAATTTGCAGGCTGATGACTCTTCTGGAGCTAATCAAGCAGTGTATGTCAAAGGAGAACTTTGCACACCAGGAGAATTAACTTAAAGAATTGAATAAATGTAAAGTATTATTAAGAGATGTTTTCCTAAAGTGCTAAATTGTTACAATCTTGCCACCTCTACCCTCCACCCCCTACAATGAATATGTTTGGTCTTCCCAAAATAAATCTTAAGAGATGTAATAACTCTTCCATCTACCTACAGCTTATGAACATGTGGCATGTGGGAAAAATGAACTTTGGGTTGGCCATATCTGGGTATGAATCCTATCATTTAGAAGCATTATATCTGGGGTGGATTATTTTATTTATCCAAGTATCAGTTTACTCACCTATTAAACAGGGCATTTACCTCACAATATCACCATTAGCCTAGGTAAAATAATGTATAGAAGTATGTGGTGCTTGGCATATAGCAGACACTCACTAATGTTAGCTGTGACTTTTGGAACTTGATTAGAAAGACTTGAGAGAGGAAGGGAAACTATAACTTCGTTTAGTTTGCATTTTCTGATGTTAAAAAGTGTTCCTAATCACCTATTTTCTCCTCCCTCCAAAACCTAAGCAAAAAAAACAAACGACAAAGGCTTCTATGGTCAAATATGTTTAAGCAATGCTGTATTAGAAAATTTAAAGTGATATCCTTACCTTACTTAGTACTGTATCTCAGAACCTTCAATACGTTGTATGGATTATGGATCTCTAAGAGAATAATATTAATATATAGTGTTTCCCAAGTATATCTGTCTTTTTCACTTGATGAAAAACCTGCTAGTATCTCATGGGATTAACAGTTTGGAAAACACTACTTTAGAATATTTTTCTCTATGAGGTTTGCATTTGAGATCAAGCCTATGATTTGAACCTCATTAGTTCCATTGTCAAGCATGCAGTCACTGATTTTTCTCTTAGCAAGTTAAATAAAATAACTAGCTGTTATTAAAAAGACAGTTAACCTTAACTCCTCTTGACATTATATAAAATAGGAACTGTAAAGACACATGTACATCTGCATCAATCTTAATTTTAAATTGCCTTTGTTTCATCATAGAGTAAAATACAAAAAGTATTGTTTTCCTTTATTTCTACCACAACTGGCAACTTTAAGTTAAGGTCCAGAGCCCAAAAGAGGATGAAATTAGATTAAAATTTAGATATATAATTTTTGTAACCACATACACATTTGTAGATACAAATCAGAGTCCCCAAGGGAAGATAATGTTAAGAGAAGAAGAGGGTTAATGAAAAAGTTCCCCTGTCCTTGACAGTGACCTTCAAAGAAGATACCACCTCTTTGTCAGCTTTGTATATTCTCTTCAGTGTCCGGCAGTGCCTCAATAAATCTCTGCTGAATGAATGAAAGAACACATTATTATGCCTTTCTGTAGTTATTCTCTATTGCTGCATTTGTTTCCTTCAGAGCACACAGCCTCCTCCTCTGCTAGGCTAACTGCCCCATGAGGATAGGGGCCAGGTCTCTTTTATTTACCAATGTAGATCTGAAGCTTTCCAAACCATCTATCATACAGTGGACTACTAATAAATATTTGTTGAGCTATTGAAGTTATTATTTTGACTTAACATAGATCTTGAAAAAGGAATATCACAGGAAGAGTACTAAAAAGATAATGTGAACAGCAATGTGATTTTTTTTTTTTTTTGATTTGCTGGATTTTATATAAGGTAGTCTTTCAAAGAAATGATTCCTAGTCTTCACGTATAAAAATCACTGTTAAATAATATAACAAACAAATCTATAGAATTTTATATAATTGTTGATTGATTAACTAGATAATGGCAAAAAGTACTCACAATTCAGTAAAAATTTAGAATGACTCTGTATTCCAATATTACTCATGTACTTCTGAAAAATAACAGCACCTGGTGGTTTGGTAACCTAAGTAGAGACTAGGTGTGTGGGCCCAGTAACCACCTCCCACCCACTATTCTCCCACCCCGCTGCATCTATCTTCAGAAGCTTTCATTGTTT
Source organism: Balaenoptera ricei (assembly GCF_028023285.1). Classification (NCBI taxonomy): domain Eukaryota; kingdom Metazoa; phylum Chordata; class Mammalia; order Artiodactyla; family Balaenopteridae; genus Balaenoptera; species Balaenoptera ricei. Next base: position 35,223,455 of record NC_082646.1, on the reverse strand, counting down.
TGTGGGAAGGAGGGAAGACAGGTTCAGATGCTAGGGGTGGGCATGGGGGTATAAGAAAGAAGATGGGGAGAAGGACTTAATAGTTGTCTCTCATTCAACCTGATGGACATCATTTTGAGGATGGAATCAGATGCAGAGGAACTGATTTTTTGAGGCTTAGGGAAAGAGGAGATCCATCTGGAGAACATTTTCTTTGTAATTAATGTATAATATTGGTACCCCTATACTCTGCTTCCCTCCTGTTACAATGCATGAACTGCCTATGCTCCTACCATTTCAGCTAAATCTTATTTCTTCTCACCTACTCAATGACTTTTCTCTGAAATCATCTGCCCTCTTGTCTGCATCCTCTGATAGTCCCTCTTATGCACAATCCATCCCATGAAGAGAAATTACTCTCTCTACTTCCTCTCCTCCCATTCTCCCTTGAACCCATTCCAGTCAGGTTTTTCTCCCTACTCCAATAAAATTGTTCTTGGCAAGGGCACCAATGATTTCCACTGGTCAAAATACAATGGTCAATACTCAGTACTTATCTTAAACAAACCATCAGTGGTACTTGACACAGTTCATCATTTCCTTCATCTATTCTCTTGGCTTCCACATAACTCACTCTTGTGGCCACTCCTTTAGTCTCTCGGGCTTGCTCATTACATCTTCTTGACTTCTAAATCTTGGAGTTCCAGAGCTCAGTCCTCAGACTTCTCTTAGATAGCTACACTCTCTTTATAGGTGTTAGCATCTACTCTTATATCTTTAATGTCACATAGATATGGAATGATTACAAATCTATAATTCCTGCTTCAACTTTTTCTGGGAACTCTAGACTTAACTATCTAATTGTCTATTCAGTATCTCCACTTGTATGTCTAATAACACCCCCCAAAACTTAATATGTTTAAAACAAAACTTTGATACACTTGCCCCAAAACTGCAGCTTCCATTTTTTAACTCCATTTACACACTTGCTCTGGACAAAAACTCTGGTGTCATCCTTGATACTTCACTTATTCTCTCACTTCATATCCAATTCATCAGCAAATCCTGGTGGATGCCATGAAATTATAACCCAAATCCAATCATTTCGCCCCATTTCCACTGCTTCCACCGTAATTTAAGCCACCATCATCAGAGCTGTATTATTGCAACATGTGCTGGCTGATTTCCCGGCTTTCATCCTTGTACTTCCACAGTCTATTCACTACCCAGCTGAGTGAGCCTTTAAAATCTACAGATTATTTTAGTCCTGGCTCAAGACTCTCAGTGACTAGTCAGCCTACTTAGAATGAAGTCCAAATTCTTTACCAAGCTCTACAAGGCCCAACATAATCTTGCACAGACAGTCTCTCTTACAGTCTCCCCAGCTCCATCCATACTGATGCCCATGTTCTTGGAACTTGTTGAATATGTTCCTACCTGAGGCCTTTACCCTGTTTCCCTTGCCTGAAATGATCTTTCCCGAAATATTTGCAAGATTTGTTCTTCATTTCATTTCAATTTATGCCCAAATACCACTTTATCACATAGGCTGTTCTTTCTTATCCTATAATTAGATATTTGTAACATATATACCCAGAATATACAAAGAATTCCTATAAATCAGAAAGAAAAGACATGAACAGACATTTTATAGAGGAAGAAAAATAGAAATAGGCAAGAAAAATACAATTGATCTCATTAGTAACCAGAGAAATGCAAATTAAGATCACCATGAAATACAACCTATCCAGAATGGCAAAGACACACAAAAAGGAACTTTCATACAGAGCTGAGATGGGGTGTGAACTGGTAAAACTACTTTGAAAACAATTTGGTATTATCTAGTAAAGCCAAGATGAACATATATTATAATCAGGCACATACCTTAACTACAGAAACTCTTGCACATGAACACCAGGAGACATGTGCAAGAATGTTTATATGTATGTATATACATATATGTATATATATGTATATAATGTATGTAGTAGCCTTCAAAGTCGAAACAAACAAGAATATTGTTAAGAGACACATAGAAAATCAGAAAACCTACAGAATTATACAAGGAAATGAAGGATCCTAAATTCAAGCTACAAGTTTCCTGGAAAAATGGAAAGAATATGACATTCAAACAACATGCAAAGAAAGGATAAAGTATTGCATAATTATTCTTACAGTATATATGACTGAATCTGAATGGATGATGTTCCTATGAGTAGGAATTTATCAGACAAGTGTTAAGAAAGGTTCTTGAGAGAGAAGAGACATATTAGAAATGACAGCTTAAATATAGCCTAATAGTAAAAATTCTGAACTATTTTAGCAAAAAACTGGAGAGGAGAGGGAAAACAGTTTCTGAACTTCTTTAGTATGTGTTAATAAAATAATTGGTGAAATGATCAGTCATAGTTACTGTTTAATTCTGATGTAATAAAAGAGAAATATAGATTTAATTATGACATCAGGATGGGAATGTAAGCACTAGCAAAATGGAAAAGCAGAGTAAAACTTACAATTTAACAAGAAGGACTGAATGGGGAAAATGAAATGAAAAGAAATATGACCAAGCCAGCAAAGTAAGAAAAGGGAAAAGAGGTAATAATGAGGAAGTATCACACACACTGAACAGAAAATGTGTTGGAAGAAATAAAAATTTTATATACTGATTATATCAACAAATATTAATGGACTAAATTTCCCTGTTGACATCAAAGAAGATCAGCTTGGGTTACAAAATTCTGTTGGTAGTTTTTACAAGAAACACAATAAAAACATAGGAAAATAAGCTGAAAATTAAAAGATGAGAAAGGTGAACCAGGAAAATACAAAATGTGGCAAGCAGAAGTAACAATATAATAACAGATAAAACGGAATTCAAGTCCAAAGATATTAAAATGAGACAAAGTAGGGATATTAAGAAAGGATAAAACATACTCTGCCCTCAAAGATGATATAAGTATATGCCTTTAATAGCAAACAACATAATAGTCAAATAATTAAAACAGAAAAATCCTCAAAAAAGAAAAACTTGATAAAAACAAAAAGTGGGAATACCCATATATTTCTTTCAAATTTTGTATGTAAATATGATAATAAGCACAGATATAGAGAATTTTAAAAATAAAATATATATAAGGAATCCTTAATAAACTTTTTAAAAATGAAAGCTTACTATATTCTTAAATATCATTAAAAATTAAATATTATCATTAAAAATATCAAAATTAAAAATCAAAATTAACTAATTAACTTGGCACTTCACACTTTTCTAATTAAGTCCTTGATCAAAGAGGAAATTAATGTAAAAGTTATTAATCATCTAGACATTAACAAAAAGAAGACAACACTTCAAATCAAAACCCATGGGGACTTCCCTGGTGGTCCAGTGGTTGAGAATCCGTCTTGCAACACAGGGGACGCTGGTTCGATCCCTTGTCGGGGAACTAATGCCACATGCCGCAGGGCAACTAAGCACGCATGCCACAACTAGAGAGCCTTCATGCCACAACTAGACAGCCCGCATGCTGCAACTACAGAGCCCAAGCGCTCTGGAGCCCACATGCCACAACTAGAGAGAAGCCCATGCACCACAAAGAAGCAAAGAATTGCACGCCACAATGAAAAATCCTGCATGCCGTAACTAAGACATGACACAGCCAATAAATAAATAAATAAATAAATATTTAAAAAAAAACATGGAATGCAGTCAAATATAAAAAATATACACATAGGAGTATATAACTTTGTTGTGGAAAAAGACAGAAAACAGATGAGCTAAATAAGCATTCAGTTAAGACATAAATAATAAAGAAAAGGTCAAATAAACCATAAATAAAAGGAGAAAAATGTATCATACGATGTATCATAAAGGAGATATAATTACATATACTAAAATAATTAGAAGAATAAGAAAAAAATATTAAGTGCAACTCTCCTGAAATAAATTTGATAATTCAGGTAATGGAGAGTTTTATAGTAGAATATAAATTACCAAAATTGGCTCTGATACCAGTTTCACAGCCTAAGTCTTATCTTTTTTTTTTTTAATTTTTATTTATTTATTCATTTATTTATTTATTTATTTATTTATTTATGGCTGTGTTGGGTCTTCGTTTCTGTGCGAGGGCTTTCTCCAGTTGCGGCAAGCGAGGGCCACTCTTCATCGCAGTGCACGGGCCTCTCACTATCGCGGCCTCTCCTGTTGTGGAGCACAGGCTCCAGATGCGCAGGCTCAGTAATTGTGGCTCACGGGCCAAGTTGCTCCGTGGCATGTGGGATCTTCCCAGACCAGGGCTTGAACCCGTGTCCCCTGCATTGGCAGGCAGATTCTCAACCACTGCACCACCAGGGAAGCCCCTAAGTCTTATCTTTTTTATCAACAAAATTTTCTTATACCATCTTAAAGTAGAGGAAAAACTCAAAACCTTCCCTATAGATTTTATGAAGCAACCTTAACCTTAAAGACATCATATTAGAAATAAAGATTAAACTGAATTATGATTATATAGCTAAAAATTCTAAATAAGCCATCAGCTAGTTGAATTCTGCAGAATTAAAAACAGAACCCTATACTATGTCCCAGTAGAGCTTGTTCTGAGAAGAAAAGGATGGTTAAACATTGAATGTATACCACCATAATTCATCACATCAGATCAAAGGGGAAAAAATCACGTGATTTTTATTACTAGATGATAAAAAGGCTGTGAAAGGCAGAACAGTAGCTCCTCAAAGATGTCCAGGTTATAATCTCAGGAACCTGTAAATATGTTACATTGGATATCAAAGGAAAATTAAAGTTGCAGATGGAATTAAAGTTGCTAATCAGCTGACATTACACTTAAGAAGAGTATCCTGGATTACTGTGGTGGGCCTAATGGAATCACAAGGGTACTTGTGGAAAGAGGGAAGCAGAAGATTCAGATTAAGAGAGATGGCATATTGACAAAGACTTGACTGTTGTTCACTTTGAACATCAATGGGAACTATGAACCAAAGAATTTGGGCAGCCTCTAAAGCTGGAAAATGTCAGGATATGGATTTTCCCCTGGAGCCTCCAAAAGGATGCAGTCCTGCTGACACCTTGATTTTAGTCCATTGGGACCCATTTCAGATTTTTGACTTCCAGAATTGTAAGATAATAAATTTGTGTTGTTTTTAAGCCACTAAATTTGTGTAATTTGTTACAGCAGCAATAGGAAACTAATGTAAAGGCTTTTCGTTAATTCCTCAGTCAGGAATTCCCTGGTGGTCCAGTGGTCAGGACTACCTGCTTCCACTGCAGGGGGCATGGGTTCGATCCCTGGTCAGGGAACTAAGATCCTGCAAGCCACATTAGGAGTCATCATTACTTTAACAAACCTCAAAGTAAAATAAAGAGATAAAGATATAAAGACTATTTACCAAAACCCAACAGCAAACATTATATTAATAATGAAATACTTTATTTTCAGATAAAATGACTATATATCTAGAAAACTCAAAGGATTACTAATAACCTATCAATGTATTGAGATAATTTAGTTACATGGCTAGAAAGAACATAAGTTTATAAAAATCACTAGATTTACCACTTCTAATAATTACCACTTGAAAAATAGAAGATATTCTACAACATATATGAAAGTTATAAAATACTCAAGAATATATTGAAGAAAAGCATGGGACCTGTATTAAAACTGTAAAATGCTGTCACAGGACACAAAACAAAAATTTGAATTAAGGAAAAGACATATGTTCCTGAATTGGAAACAAAGTGTCAATCCTGCTCAAATTAATACATAACTTTTATACTGTTTCAATCAGAATCCAATATTTTTTGGAATTAGAAACGATAGTTTTACTCTTCATTGAGAAGAATAAATGTGTGTTAGAGTAGCCAAGAGAATTTTGTTAAAAGAGCAACTGTGATTTTAATATATGCCATGCTATGTATTAAAATTTATAATAATACTACCATAACCCAAACATGATATTAAACCAAACTATTGAATTATTAATAGTTTCTTGGAATGGATATATAGATCAACAGAATAGAATACAGAACCCAGGAACATTTACAAAATCCATGTAGTACACCTTAATGTATGTTAAAAGTGGTGGGTGAGAGGCACTTCACTTTGCGCACGTGAAGGCTACAGGAAAAGCAAAGAACATAAGTCCTTAAGTCCATTTTCATAATAGAAAGGTAAAAGGACTGCATGGAATAAGGACCACATGGTCCTTATTCCAACTGAATAAGGACCATGTGGTCACACCAACTACTTTTACCCCATGACCTGGTCTTCTAAATTTGAAGACCAGACAAGACGTAGAGGAGAGAGAAGTAATGGAAAACTGGGAATCATTTTGGAGTTACTGATCATATTTGACTGAGCAGAGACAAATGTACACTTACCATAACATCTTCAAACCTGCTTCCCTGTTTTATTTTTCTTCTTTACATTTATCATCTTCTATCAGGCTACAGTATTCTATGTTATATAATTATTTTGGTAATTACCTCTGTCCTCAACAAAAACGTAAGCTCCTTGATGATAGCAGTCCCTTGTATATAGTAATAATTATTCTGTTGAATAAGTTAATAATTGCACAGCAACAAAAAAACTTGTTTGTCACAAAGGCTTGAACAATAATCTGGCTTCCTGCAATATTACTTCCACTTCTTGAATAATAGGAATAAATCTAAGTGGAATTTCCCTTCAGTAAAAGACATAATCTAGTGCAGAAGGTCTAGTATATTTCATAGTAGAATGTCTGGGTTCACAAATGCCTGCAAACCAGCTGTGGACACCTTTCAAAGTTACATATATGTCCCCAACCACTGTTTCCCTCTTTCCATACCAAATCAAATAGCTGAGATTTCATGTCTTCTAGCTCAAATTATAAAGGGATAATCAAACAAGGAAGGAAGCCGAGGGGAACCAGCTAACAATTACTAAGTCCAATAGCAGGCCAAGATAGAATTATATAGACTTAAATGTGTAGTAAGTAGTAGGCATATTGTACAGAATTTAGGCAAAAATATTTTTAGAAATGATAAAAAGAGAATGTAAAATCAAAAATCAGATGAATACAAGTTAGAGTAAGAAGTGTTGTAGGAAATGGCCTGAAGCAATCCTTTCAACTGTATTTCAAAGATAAAGTGGCATCTAAGTTTCAAGAAATCAAAGAAGAGAAACACAACATTAAATAAAAGAATAAATTACAAAAAAGAATAAGATAAAATGGGAGGTGGCAGAGAAAATAATTTTTAAATAAAGAAAATTAATATACAAAAATATGTTGCATTTCTACACACTAACAACAAACTATCAGAAACAGAAATTAAGGAAACAATCCCATTTACCATAGCATCAAAAAGAATAAAATACCTAGAAATAAACCTACCTAAGGAAGTAAAAGACCTGTACTCAGAAAACTATAAAACACTGATGAAAGAAATTGATGATGACACAAACAGATGGAAAGATATACCATGTTCTTGGGTTAGAAGCATTAATACTGTTAAAAGGACCATACTACCCAAGGTAATCTACAGATTCAATGCAATTCCTATCAAAATGCCAATGGTATTTTTCACAGAAATAGAAGATATTTTAAAAATTTGTATGGAAACACAAAAGACCCCAAATAGCCAAAACAATCTTGAGAAAGAACAGAGCTGGAAGAATCATGCTCCCTGAGTTTAGACTATACTACAAATCTACAATAATCAAAGCAACATGGTACTGGCACAAAAATAGACACAGAGGGGCTTCCCTGGTGGCGCGGTGGTTGGGAGTCTGCCTGCCAATGCAGGGGACACGGGTTCGAGCCCTGGTCTGGGAGGATCCCACATGCCGCGGAGCAGCTGGGCCCGTAAGCCACAATTGCTGAGCCTGCGCGTCTGGAGCCTGTGCTCCGCAAGGAGAGAGGCCGCGATAGTGAGAGGCCTGTGCACCGCGATGAAGAGTGGCCCCCGCTTGCCGCGACTGGAGAAAGCCCTCGCACAGAAATGAAGACCCAACACAGCCATAAATAAATAAAAATTAAAAAAAAAAAATAGACACAGAGATCAATGGAATAGAATAGAGATCCCAGAAATAAACCCATGCACTTTGGTCAATTAATCTATGACAAAGGAGGCAAGAATATACAATGGAGAAAAGACACTCTCTTCAATAAGTGGTGCTGGGAAAACTGGACACCTACATGTAAAAGAATTAAATTAGAACATTCTCTAACACCATATACAAAAATAAACTCAAAATGGATTAAAGACCTAAATGTTAGACCAGAAACCCTAAAACTCATGAGAAAACATAGGCAGAACACTCTTGGACAAAAATCATAGCAATATTTTTTGGATCTGTCTCCTAAAGCAAAGGAAATGAAAGCAAAAATAAACAAATGGGACCTAATTAAACTTAAAAGCTTTTGCACAGCAAAGGAACCCATAAACAAAATGAAAAGACAACCAACTGAATAGGAGAAAATATGTGCAAATGATTTGACTGATAAGGGGTTAATATCCAACATATATAAACAGCTCATACAACTCATCATCAAAAACAAACAACCCCATTAAAAAATGGGCAGAATAACTGAATAGACATTTTTCCAAAGAGGAAACACAGATGTACAATAGGCACATAAAAAGATGCTCAACATCGCTAATCATTGTAGTAATACAAATCAAAACCACAATGAGGTATCATCTCAAATCTGTCAGAATGGCTATCAACAAACAGAACACAAGTAACAAATTCTGGCAAGGATGTGCAGAAAAGGGAACCCTTGTACACTGTTGGTGGGGATGTAAATTGGTGCAGCCACTGTGGAAAACAGTATGAACTTCTCTCAAAAAACTAAAACTAGAACTACCATATGACCCAGCAATACCACTCCTGAGTATGTATCTGAAAAAAACCCAACAAAACACTAATTTGAAAGGATACATGCACCCCAATGTTCATAGCAGCATTATTTATAATTGCCAAGATATGAAAGCAACTTAAGTGCCCATCAACAAATGAATGGATAAAAAAGATGTGGTGTATATATATACAATGGAATATTACTCAGCCATAAAAAATGAAATATTGCCATTTGCAGCAACATGGATGGACTTGGAGGGTATCATGCTAAGTGAAATAAGTCAGAGAAAGACAAATACTATATGATATCACTTATATGTGGAATCTAAAAAATACAACAAACTAGTGAATATGACAAAAAAGAAGCTGACTCACAGGTATGGAGAACAAACTGGTGGTTACCAGTAGGGAGAGGAAAGGGTGGAGGAGCAACATAGGGGTAGGAGATTAAGAGGTACAAACTAGTATGTATAAAATAAACTATAAGAGATTCAAGATGGCAAAAGAGTAGGAGGACATGGAGTTCATCTCTCTCCACGGATGCATCAAGAATACACCTATAGATGCAACAGTTCTCACAGAACACCGGTTGAACACTAGCAGAAGACCTTGGACACTGGAAAGGACTATAAAGATCCCTGCATAACTGGGTAGGATGTAAAAAAGAAGGGAGAAGGAGGGGGAGAGGAAGCAGGATGGGACCTGCACCCAGGGCCAGGGGAACTGAAGCAGAGAAGAGATTCCCGAATTCTGGGAAACCCCCTCTCTGAAGGGGAAATCGATTGGGACAGAAGGGAAGCATTTGAAGCTTTTGGAAGAGGGTGAAGTGGCCAATCTGTGGCATATGGGACAGAGTGAGAAATATACAGATGGTCTGTACCATGGCCCTACGTGCCCCAGACTGGGATGTGTGTTCACAGGTGTGCCAGGGGGCTGGGAGCTGGATTGTGGGGATTAGAGAACAGGCCTGGGGCAAGAACTGCTGTTGGCTGTGGGGAGATGGACTGAGGGGATGGGAGGGAGGAAATCCGCAGCAGGGAATGTCTGTGGAGGAAGACCAGACTGCCATGGAAGCAGGGCGCTATTGCTGAGTCACAGGCAAGGGGAGGAATGACTATTGTAACCTCTCTCTCCCCACACGCCGGTGCCAGCTGCCGAGCAATAAAAAAAGCCCCCTCAGAGCTGGCCCTCATGCGCTGGCTGCAAGGCAATGAAAAAAAAAGCATGGCCAGGGCTGGCCCTCACATGCTTTATGCCAGGCACTAGAAAAGGCCCTCACTTGGGCGATACCTTCTGCGCCTGTGGCCACCAGCTTCCCTGTGCATTTGGTGCCTCAGGGGCTCCCGTGATCCAAGCACCATACCACCACTGCTCCCTGTCCTCACTGAGGCAGACCCAAGAGCTCTAAGGCAGCCTCAGGACCAGACTCCTGTGGGTGGACCACATGCAGAGGTGGGAATAAAACCAAAGCTGAACTCCAGGGATGGGGCGACTAAGGAAGAAGATCGAAAATCTTTCCATCAGCTATACAAGCTGCAGATTAAATCCTTGTGATCAGATAGGTAGACCCTGCATCTACAGAATATCTGAGCAGACAATGAGTGTTCCCACAAATGAAAACGGTCTAGCTCTGGCAGCTGTGGACTTTGGGGGCAAGTACACACAGGAATTGGGCCAGATCAGAGTCTAAGTGATATCCACAGGGCCCACAGCATGTCCAGAGACCAGCCCAGAGGCAGAGGAGGGCCTCTTGGGGAGGCAGAGGTGGGCTGTGGCTCACAGTGTGTGCAAGGACACTTACAGTGGAGACCCCAGGGAAACATAATTATTACTATTAATTTTATTATGTTTTGATTCATTCTGTTGTTGGTTCTGGATTTTTTTCTTTCTTTGTTTTTTTCTTTTTTTGAATTTGTTTGTTTGTTGTTTTAGTACTTTTTTATTTAGTCTTTTATGACCTCTCTGTTTTGTAACATCTTTTTAATTTTTTTGATATATTTCTATATTTACTTTGCTTTTTTGTTGTTCTGTGTTCTTTTCCCTTATTTTTTTCTTCTTCTTTTTCTCTAATATATCTTTTATTTTTCTTATGTTTCCATTTCTACTTTGCTTTTCTGTTGTCCTGTGTTTTTTCCCTTTTTAATTTATTTTATTATTATTTTTCTTTAATCATTTTTATTGGCTTATTCTATTTCCTTGCTTTATTCTTCAGTTGGCACTTTGCTTTGGTTTGTTTTTAGGTTATGTGTTTTTGTTAGTTTTAATGTAATTGTTTGATTTGGTTTTTGAGTTCTTCTACTTGTCTGGTTGTTCTCTTGCTTTCTGTTTTATTTGGTTCTGTTTTTGTTTCTCTTATGTTTGTGTTTCCTTGTTTTTGTTTTTGTTTGTTTGATTTTGTTTTTACCATTTCTTTGGGGTTTTGCTTGGTTTTTTTCTTTTTCTTTAATATATTTTCTATTGTATTATTTTAACTTCTATTTCTATGTTGCTTTTCTGTTGTTCTGTCTTTCTTCCCCTTACTCTTTTCTGTTTTTCTTTATATTTTTTATTATTTTTGTCCGTTTTCTTTCTTTGCTTCATTCTCCACTGGGCACTCTGCTTTGGTTTTGTTTTGTGGTTTTATGTTTTTGTCAGTTTTCTTTTTAACTGTTTGATTTCATTCTTGGGTTCTTTTGTTTGTCTGGTTGTTCTCTCGCCTTTCTACTTATTTGGTTCTGTTTTTATTCCTTTTGTGTGTGTGTGTATTTCCTTGCTCTTGTTTTTGTCTGCTTGATTTTACTTTTTACCATTTGTCTGGGGTTTTGTTAGTCTTTTCTTTCCTTTTAATCCTTTATTGCTGGGATGAGAGACTTCTGGGGTCTTGGTTCCTCGACCAGAAGTCGGGCCTGAGGTTCTGGGGTGGGAGCACCAAGTCCAGGACTCTGGGCCACTAGAGAATTCCTAGCCCCAGGGAAGATTAATCACCAAAAGCTCTCACAGAGGCATCTATCTGAATCCAGTTGAGCTCCACCCAACTGCCAGCAGCTCCCAGCACTGGATGCCTTACACGAAACAACAAACAAGACAGGAACACAAACCCATCCAACAGCACACAGACTACCTAAAGTCATACTAAGCTCACAGACACCCCAAAACATAACACCTGACACAGCCCTGCTTATCAGAGGGCACAAACTCAGCTACACCCACCAGAATTCAGGCACCAGTCTCTTCCATCAGAAAGCCTACACAAGCCACTGAACAAACCTCACCACCAGGGGCAGAGAACAGAAGCAAGAGGAACTACAACCCTGCAGCCTAAAGAAAGGAGACCTCAAATGCTGTAAATTAGTCAAAATGAGAAGACAGAGAAATGTCTTGCAGGCAAAGGAGCAAGATAAAAACCCGCAAGACCAAATAAATGAAGAGTAAATAGGCCAACTACCTGAAAAAGAACTCAGAGTAATGATAGTAAACATGATCCAAAATCTCAATAATAGAATAGAGGAAATACTAGAAACATTTAACAAGGACCGAGAAGAACTAAAGAGCAAACAGTAATGAACAACACAATAACTGAAATTAAAAATATTCTAGAAGGAATCAATAGCAGAATAACTGAGGCAGAAGAATGGATAAGTGAGCTGGAAGATAGAATGGTGGAAATAACTGCCACAGAGCAGCATAAAGAAAAAAGGATGAAAAGAATGGAGGACAGTATCAGAGACCTCCAGGACAACATTAAGCACACCAACGTTCAACTTACAGGGGTGCCAGAAGAAGAAGAAAAAAAGAAAGGGTCTGAGAAAATATTTGAAGAAATTATAGTCGAAAACTTCCCCAACATGGGAAAGGAAATAGTCATTCAAGTCCAGTAAGAGCAGAGAGCCCCATACAGGATAAACCCAAGGAGAAACATGCCAAGAAAGATATTAATCAAACTAACAAAAATTAAACAGTAGAAAAAAGTATTAAAAGCAGCAAGGGAAAAGAAACAAATAACATACAAGGGAATCCCCATAACGTTAACAGCTGATCTTTAAGCAGAAACTCTATAGGCAAGAAGGGAGTGGTAAGATATATTTAAAGTGATGAAAGGTAAAAAACTACAACCAAGATACTCTACCCAGCAAGGATCTCATTCAGATTCGACAGAGAAATCAAAAGCTTTAGAGACAAGCAAAAGTTAAGAGAATTCAGCACCACCAAACCAGCTTTACAACAAATGCTAAAGGAACTTCTCTAGGCAGGAAACACAAGAGAAGGAAAAGACCTACAAAAAGAAACCTAAAACAATTAAGAAAATGGTAATAGGAACATACATATCGATAATAACCTTGAATGTAGACAGATTAAATGCCCCAACCAAAAGATATAGACTGGCTGAATGCATACAAAAATAAGAGCCGTATATATGCTGTCTACAAGAGACCCACTTCAGACCTAGGAACACATACAGACTGAAAGTGAGGGGATGGAAAAAGATATTCCCTGCAAATGGAAATCAAAAGAAAGCTGGAGGAGCAATACTCATATCAGACAAAATAGACTTTAGAATAAAGACTATTACAAGAGACAAGGAAGGACACTACATAATGATCAAGGAATCAATCCAAGAAGAAGGTATAACAATTGTAAATATCTCTGCACCCAGCATAGGAGAACCTCAATACATAAGGCAAATACTAACAGCCATAAAAGGAGAAATCGACAATAACACAAAAATAGTAGGAGACTTTAACACCCCACTTACACCAATGGACAGATCACCCAAACAGAAAATAAATAAGGAAAAAAAATTTTAAATGACACATTAGAACAGATGGACCTAACTGATATTTATAGGATATCCCATCCAAAAACAACAGAATACACTTTCTTCTCAAGTGCACATGGAACATTCTCCAGGATAGATCACATCTTGGGTCACAAATCAAGCCTCAGTAAATTTAAGAAAATTGAAATCATATCAAGCATCTTTTCTGACTACAATGCTGTGAGACTAGATATCAATTACAGGAAAAAAAATGTAAAGAAAACAAACACATGGCAGCAAAAATATACACTACTAAACAACCAAGAGATCACTGAAGAAATCAAAGAGGAAATCAAAAAATACCTAGAAACAAATGACAATGAATATACAATGACCCAAATCCTACAGGATGCAGCAAAAGCAGTTCTAAGAGGGAAGTTTACAGCAATACAATCCTACCTCAAGCAACAAGAAAAATCTCAAATAAGCAACCTAACCTTACACCTAAAGCAATTAGAGAAAGAACAAAAAAAACCCAAAGTTAGCAGAAGGAACAATATCATAAAGATCAGATCAGAAATAAATGAAAAAAAAATGAAGGAAATGATAGCAAAGATCAATAAAACTAAAAGCTGGTTCTTTCAGAAGATAAACAAAATTGATAAACCGTTAGCCAGACTCATCAGGAGAAAAAGGGAGAAGACTCAAATCAACAGAATTAGAAATGAAAAAGGAGAAGTAACAACTGACATGGCAGAAATACAAAGGATCAGGCAGACTACTACAAGCAACTGTATGCCAATAAAATGGACAACCTGGAAGAAATGGACAAATTCTTAGAAAAGTACAACCTTCCAAGACTGAACCAGGAAGAAATAGATAATATGAACAGACCAATCACAGGCACTGAAATTGAAACTGATAAAAAATCTTCCAACAAACAAAAGTCCAGGGCCAGATGGCTTCACAGGCAAATTCTAGCAAACATTTACAGAAGAGCTAACACCTACCTTCTCAAATGCTTCCAAAATATAGCAGAGGGAGGAATACTCCAAATGCATTCCACCAGGCCACCATCGCCCTGATACCAAAACCAAAGTTGTCACAAACAAAGAAAACTGCTGGCCAATATCACTGATGAACATAGATACAAAAATCCTCAACAAAATACAAGCAAACAGAATCCAACAGTACATTAAAAGGATCATATACCATGATCAAGTGGGGTTTATCACAGGAATGCAAGGATTCTTCAATATACAAAAATAAATCAATGTGATACACCATATTAACAAACTGAAGGAGAAAAACCATATGATCATCTCAATAGATGCAGAGAAAGCTTTCGACAAAATTCAACATCGATTTATGATAAAAACACTCCAGAAAGTGGGCATAGAGGGAACCTACCTCAACATAATAAAATCCATATATGACAAACCCACAGCCAACATCATTCTCAATGGTGAAAAACTGAAACGATTTCCTCTAAGATCAGGAAAAAGACAAGGGTTCCCACTCTCACCACTATCATTCAACATAGTTTTGGAAGTTTTAGCTATGGCAATCAGAGCAGAAAAAGAAATAAAAGGAATGTAAATTGGAAAAGAAGAAGTAAAATTCTCACTGTTTGCAGATGACATGACACTATACATAGAAAATCCTAAGGATGCCACCAGAAAACTACTAGAGCTAATCAATGAATTTTGTAAAGTAGCAGGATACAAAATTAATGCACAGAAATCTCTTGCATTCCTACACACTAACAATGAACAATCTGAAAGAGAAATTAAGGAGACACTCCCATTTACCACTGCAACAAAAAGAATAAAATACCTACGAATAAACCTACATAAGGAGGAAAAGACTTGTATGCAGAAAACCGTAAGACACTGATGAAAGAAATCAAAGATGATACAAACAGATGGAGAGATATACCATGTTCTTGGATTGGAAGAATCATCATTGTGAAAATGACTATACTACCCAAAGCAATCTACAGATTCAATGCAATCCCTATCAAACTACCACTGGCATTTTTCACAGAACTAGAACAAAAAATTTTACAGTTTGTATGGAAACACAAAAAACCCTGAATAGCCAAAGCAACCTTGAGAAAGAAAAATGAGCTGGAGGAATCAGGCTCCCTGACTTCAGACTATACTACAAAGCTACAGTAATCAAAACAGTATGGTACTGGCACAAAAAACAGAAATATAGATCAATGGAACAGGATAGAAAGCCCAGAGAGAAACCCACACACATATGGTGACCTTATCTTTGATAAAGGAGGCAAGAATATACAATGGAGAAAAGACAGCCTCTTCAATAAGTGGTGCTGGGAAAACTGGACAGCTACATGTAAAAGAATGAAATTAGAACACTCCCTAACACCATACACAAAAACAAACTCAAAATGGATTAAAGACCTAAATGTAAGGCCGGACACTATAAAAGCCTTAGAGGAAAACATAGGCAGAATACTCTATGACATAAATCACAGCAAGATCCTTTTTGATGCACCTCCTAGAGTAATGGAAATAAAAACAAAAATAAACAAATGGGACCTAATGAAACTCAAAAGCTTTTGCACAGCAAAGGAAACCATAAACAAGATAAAAAGACAACCCTCAGAATGGTAGAAAACATTTGTAAACGAAGCAACTGACAAAGGATTAATCACCAAAATATACAAGCAGCTCATGAAGCTGAATATCAAAAAAACAAACAACCCAATCCAAAAATGGGCAGAAGACATAAACAGACATTTTTCCAAAGAATACATATAGATTGCCAACAAACACATGAAAAGATGCTCAACATCACTAATGATTAGAGAAATGCAAGTCAAAACCACAATGAGGTATCTCCTCACACTGGTCAGATGGCCATCATCAAAAAATCTAGAAACAATAAATGCTGGAGAGGGTGTGGAGAAAAGGGAACCCTCTTTCACTGTTGGTAGGAATGTAAATTGATACAGCCACTATGGAGAACAGTATGGAGGTTCCTTAAAAAACTAAAAATAGAACTACTGTATGACCCAGCAATTCCACTACTGGGCATACATCCTGAGAAAACCACAATTCAAAAAGAGACATGTGCCACAATGTTCATTGCAGCACTATTTACAATAGCCAGAACATGGAAGCAACCCAAATGTCCATTGACAGAGGAATGGATAAAGAAGTTGTGGCATATATATACAATGGAATATTACTCAGCCATAAAAAGAAACAAAATTGAGTTATTTGTAATGCAGTGGATGGACATAGACTATGTCATACAGAGTGAAGTAAGTCAGAAAGAGAAAAACAAATACTGTATGCTAACACACATATATGCAATTTATAAAAAACAGTACTGATGAACCTAGTGGCAGGGAAGGAATAAAGACACAGACGTCCCGCGGTGGGGTGGGGATGGTGGTGTGCTGAATTGGGCCATTGGGATTGACATGTATACACTGATGTGTATAAAATTGATGACTGATTAAAAAAAAATAAAAAATAAAAAAGACACAGATGTCAAGAATGGATTTGAGGACACAGTGGGGGAAGGGGAAGCTGGCACGAAGTGAGAGAGTAGCATTGACATATGTACACTGTCAAATGTAAAATGGATGGCTAGTGGGAAGCTGCTGCATAGCACAGGGAGATCAGCTCAATGCTTTATGATGACCTAGAGGGGTGGGATAGGGAGGGTGGGAAGGAGGCTCAAGAGGGAGGGTATATGGGGATATATGTATACATAGCTGATTCATTTTGTTGTATAGCAGAAAATAACACAACACTGTAAAGCTATTATACTCCAATAAAGATATTAAAAAAAACTATAAGGATATATTGCACAACATGGGTAATATAGCCAATTTTTATATTAACTGTAAATGGAGTATAAGCTTTAAAAATTGTGAATAACTACACTGTACACCTGTAACTTACATAGTATTGTACATCAGCTATACTTAGGTTAAAAAAAATTTAAAAAGTAAAGTCATTGTAGATTTTAAAACCTTATCAGAAGAATAAGAAAGGAGAACTGCCAGTGTAAATACTAAACCATGGACATGAAGTTTGGACTGAGATTTTGAGAAAGATTGTCAAATGAAGTTTAAAAGGATTAAAATGTGAGTAAAGAAAAGAAGATTGGTGTGGATGACAGAAAAAACAGAGAGCCAACATACAGATTATTATTAGGGACCATGAAAAAGAGAAAGAAGACGTGAAACAGAAAAAAGTATTTGAAAGTAATATTAAGAGAATACTTTGCTAACATATAAGAAGACTTGAATTTTCAGATCAAAAGGGGCTTACTTTGTTTCAAGAACATTAATAGATTTAAGCGAGAGCTAAATCTCGATGAAGTTACTGAAAATCAAGGATTAAGAAACACATTCAGGCAAAAGAAGCAGGTCTCAACAAAGGACAATAAATTGGAGTGTCAGATTTATTTTTAGTTAAATTAGAAGCCTACAGACAATGGCACTATATGCCCAGGAATGGGATTGATGGATCACCTAGTGGCTTTAAGTTTTTTAAAAAACCTCCATACCATTTTCTATAGTGACTGTACCAATTTACATTCCAACCAACAGAGTAAGAGGGTTCCCTTTCCTCCACACCCTCTCCAGCATTTATTATTTGTAGACTTTTTGATGATAGCCTTCTGACCAGTAGGAGGTGATATCTCCTTGTGGCTCTGATGTGCATTTCTCTAATAATTAGCAATGCTGAGCATCTTTTTATGTGCTTGTTGGCCATCATGGAGAAATGTCTATTTAGGTCTTCTGCCCATTTTTTGATTGGACTGTTCTTTTTTGCTATTGAGTTATATGAGCTGCTTGTATATTTTGGATATTAAGCTCTTGTCAGAAGATAAAAACTCTAATTTGAAAAAAATCCATGCACCCCAATGTTCATAGCAGCACTATTTACAACAGCCAAAACATGGAAGCAGACTAAATGTCCTTCAACAGATGAATGGATAAAGAAGATGTGGTATATATATATATATATATATATATATATATATATATATATATATATATATATATACACAATGGAATACTACTCAGCCCTAAAAAGAATGAAATATTTGCCATTTGCAGCAATGTGGATGGACCTAGAGAATATCATACTAATTGAAGTATGTCGGAGAAAGACAAATATTATATGATATCACTTAAATGTGGAATCTAAAAAATAATACAAATGAATCTAAATACAAAACAGAAACAGACTTACAGGCACAGAAAACAAACTTATGGTTATCAAAGGGGAAAGAGAGGGAGAGAGGGATAAATTAGGAGTATGAGATTAACAGATACAAACTACTGTACATAAAATAAATAAGCAACAAGGATTTACTGTGTAGCACAGGGAACTATATTCATCATCTTGTAATAACCTATAATGGAAGATAATCTGAAAAAATACATATAACTGAATCACTTTGCTATATCACCTGAAACTAACACGATATTGTAAATCAACTACACTTCAATAAAAAAAGACAAAGACATTATACACAGATTTGAGGAGGAAGGGCCATATACACATTTCCCATGCTTTAATAGGATTTTAATGAAGATTTGGGAGGCCAAGGGAAGTAGTACACACAGTAAGCATCTCACTTTCACCTCCCTTTTTCACCTCACTTTTCCTACCTCCTTCTCTTCATCTTAAGCCACACAAATTCTCCTCTTTGCCTTTGATGGATAAAATCAGCAAATATCTTTTGTAACCCAGCATGCTCCTGGGGTCACAGCCCTATCCCAAGCAGCTTATCAAAGCACTTCTAAAAATCAAAATAAATAGAACATTCTCCTCTAAAGGAAAAAAACCAAAACAAAAAATCTTCAATTAATGAATATTTTCAATCATTCAGAAAATTTTTCTCCCATGTGAAAACATATACCATTTCTTTCAGATTATGTTCCCATGGGAAACATGGTTTGAGAACATAAGTATATACAATAACTATTTAATAACTATTATGTTAACTAAATACCTCTAGTAGCTATGACTGTGTAAATTAATTTCAATTCCAAGATACCCGCACTGATTTTTCAATGCTTCTTGCAAATAAATAATGAAACACTTTTAGAAGATACAAGAATCTGTTTTGCATTAGTTAAACCTTTAGTCTGCCAATGATAGAATTTGTATTAAATGATGTTATGAATAAAGGATATTTTAAGCTACCACTAAGAAATCTTTATATGCCAGCCACTGTGCTGTATGCTTTAGATGTATCATTTTATGTACCCTCATAATAACTCTCATTATGTGGTCATACTAGAAAAGAAAATAAAGATGTATAAAGAGATGTCTGTGCCTGAGGTCCAGCAGCTATTAGTGGGGAAGTTAAAATCAAACCCCACTTGTTCTGACTCTATACTCTTACTCTTCGTTACAATGCTATACTATCTCTTAGAGGTGTTTTGAAAATCCTTTTCTAACTGTTGATAAAATTAAAAATTTTAAGGTGGAGTTAATGTATTTGATTAGAATTGGCATAAAATTTTATATAAACTTCTCTTATTGGAAATGTAGAAAATTAAATAACATAAATATTCTCCAGAACACCTAAAAATGATGGATAAAACATAACCAACATTATTTTAAATGCATATCTAAGCTCCTCAAAAAATCAGCAAAACATCAAGGAGTCCAAAATGAAGAATATCTTTATCCACTGACAAAGGGACATGAAAAGGAAGCATGTCTGTTTCATCCTTGGCTCAGTATGTGAAAAAATTCTCCTTTGATCATCTTTAATCATAGGCTTCCCTCACCCAGATATGCAGCTTGAAATTATTCTACCTGCAAGGTATGGGAATACTAGAGGCAAAAAGTGAATATGAAAAGTGGTCCTTCGCTGATGAAATCCCTACGGTAACTGGAAGAATAAAATGAAAATTCTCTCTGGAGAGAAACTCCCTCAATTAAGGCCACACAGGCTTTTACAAAAAATTAAACTCTGCCAAACATGAGTTTATAACCACATTAAAATCACAAAGGACACAATGAGTGAGAAGTAGCAGAAAGAATGAATAGTGTTCTGGATTTGACTCATACTGGCTTGTGAAAACTTATTGTTAAGTGTTCAGGAATTTTGAGAGTCAGTTGTTTAAACCATTGGCAGCCTGAAATTTACCATAGGCGAGTATTTACACCAGAATCATTGGGAAACCCTATAAATGATCAGAGATATTTTTTTTTTTTTTTTTAGAAATTTCATGTAATGTCTGAAACATTTATATTAACATGTTTCCATACAAATAACCCAATGAAAGTTTAGTATTAGTTGTTTTGTTTGTTTTTTTATACTGCAGGTTCTTATTAGGCATCAGTTTTATACACATCAGTGTATACATGTCAATCCCAATCGCCCAACTCAGCACACCACCATCCCCACCCCACCGCAGTTTTCCCCCCTTGGTGTCCACAAGTCCATTCTCCACATCTGTGTCTCAACTTCTGCCCTGCAAACTGGCTCATCTGTACCATTTTTCTAGGTTCCGCATACATGCATTAATATACGATATTTGTTTTTCTCTTTCTGACTTACTTCACTCTGTATGACAGTCTCTAGATCCATCCACGTCTCAACAAATGACTCAATTTCGTTCCTTTTTATGGCCGAGTAATATTCCATTGTATATATGTACCACATCTTCTTTATCCATTTGTCTGTTGATGGGCATTTAGGTTGCTTCCATGACCTGGCTATTGTAAATAGTGCTGCAATGAACATTCGGGTGCATGTGTCTTTTTGAATTACGGTTTTCTCTGGGTATATGCCCAGTAGTGGGATTGCTGGGTCATATGGTAATTCTATTTTTAGTTTTTTAAGGAACCTCCATATTGTTCTCCATAGTGGCTGTATCAATTTACATTCCCACCAACAGTGCAAGAGGGTTCCCTTTTCACCACACCCTCTCCAGCATTTGTTGTTTGTAGATTTTCTGATGATGCCCATTCTAACAGGAGTGAGGTGATACCTCATTGTAGTTTTGATTTGCATTTCTCTAATAATTAGTGATGTTGAGCATCTTTTCATGTGCTTTGTGGCCGTCTGTATGTCTTCTTTGGAGAAATGTCTATTTAGGTCTTCTGCCCATTTTTGGATTGGGGTGTTTGTTTCTTTGATATTGAGCTGAATGAGCTGTTTATATATTTTGGAGATTAATCCTTTGTCCGTTGATTCATTTGCAAATATTTTCTCCCATTCTGAGGGTTGTCTTTTCGTCTTGTTTATGGTTTCCTTTGCTGTGCAAAAGCTTTGAAGTTTCATTAGGTCCCACTTGTTTATTTTTGTTTTTATTTCCATTACTCTAGGAGGTGGATCAAAAAAGATCTTGCTGTGATTTATGTCAAAGAGTGTTCTTCCTATGTTTTCCTCTAAGAGTTTTATAGTGTCCAGTCTTATATTTAGGTCTCTAATCCATTTTGAGTTTATTTTTGTGTATGGTGTTAGGGAGTATTCTAATTTCATTCTTTTACATGTAGCTGTCCAGTTTTCCCAGCACAACTTATTGAAGAGACTGTCTTTTCTCCATTGTATATCTTTGCCTCCTTTGTCATAGATTAGTTGACCATAGGTGCGTGGGTTTATCTCTGGGCTTTCTATCTTGTTCCATTGATCTATGTTTCTGTTTTTGTGCCAGTACCATATTGTCTTGATTACTGTAGCTTTGTAGTATAGTCTGAAGTCAGGGAGTCTGATTCCTCCAGCTCCATTTTTTTGCCTCAAGACTGCTTTGCCTATTCGGGGTCTTTTGTGTCTCCATACAAATTTTAAGATGATTTGTTCTAGCTCCGTAAAAAATGCCATTGGTAATTTGATAGGGATTGCATTGAATCTGTAGATTGCTTTGGGTAGTATACTCATTTTCACAATGTTGATTCTTCCAATCCAAGAACATGGTATATCTCTCCATCTGTTGGTATCATCTTTAATTTCTTTCATCAGTGTCTTATAGTTTTCTGCATACAGGTCTTTTGTCTCCCTAGGTAGGTTTATTCCTAGGTATTTTATTCTTTTTGTTGCAATGGTAAATGGGAGTGTTTCCATAATTTCTCTTTCAGATTTTTCATCATTAGTGTATAGGAATGCAAGAGATTTCTGTGCATTAATTTTGTATCCTGCAACTTTACCATATTCATTAATTAGCTCTAGCAGTTTTCTGGTGGCAGTTTTAGGATTCTCTATGTATAGTATCATGTCATCCGCAAACAGTGACAGTTTTACTTCTTCGTTTCCAATTTGTATTCCTTTTATTTCTTTTTCTTCTCTGATTGCCGTGGCTAGGACTTCCAAAACTATGTTGAATAATAGTGGTGAGAGTGGACATCCTTGTCTCGTTCCTGATCTTAGAGGAAATGCTTTCAGTTTTTCACCATTGAGAATGATGTTTGCTGTGGGTTTGTCATATATGGCCTTTATTATGTTGAGGTAGGTTCCCTCTATGCCCACTTTCTGGAGAGTTTTTATCAGAAATGGGTGTTGAATTTTGTCAAAAGCTTTTTCTGCATCTATTGAGATGATCATATGGTTTTTATTCTTCAATTTGTTAATATGGTGTATCACATTGATTGATTTGCGTATATTGAAGAATCCTTGCATCCCTGGGATAAATCCCACTTGATCGTGGTGTATGATCCTTTTAATGTGTTGTTGGATTCTGTTTGCTAGTATTTTGTTGAGGATTTTTGCATCTATATTCATCAGTGATATTGGTCTGTAATTTTCTTTTTTTGTAGTGTCTTTGTCTGGTTTTGGTATCAGGGTGATGGTGGCCTCATAGAATGAGTTTGGGAGTGTTCCTTCCTCTGCAATTTTTTGGAAGAGTTTGAGAAGGATGGGTGTTAGCTCTTCTCTAAATGTTTGATAGAATTCACCTGTGAAGCCATCTGGTCCTGGACTTTTGTTTGTTGGAAGATTTTTAATCACAGTTTCAATTTCATTACTTGTGATTGGTCTGTTCATATTTTCTATTTCTTCCTGGTTCAGTCTTGGAAGGTTATACCTTTCTAAGAATTTGTCCATTTCTTCCAGGTTGTCCATTTTATTGGCATAAAGTTGCTTGTAGTAGTCTCTTAGGATGCTTTGTATTTCTGCAGTGTCTGTTGTAACTTCTCCTTTTTCATTTCTGATTTTATTGATTTGAGTCCTCTCCCTCTTTTTCTTGATGAGTCTGGCTAATGGTTTATCAATTTTGTTTATCTTCTCAAAGAACCAACTTTTAGTTTTATTGATCTTTGCTATTGTTTTCTTTGTTTCTATTTCATTTATTTCTGCTCTGATCTTTATGATTTCTTTCCTTCTGCTAACTTTGGGTTTTGTTTGTTCTTCTTTCTCTAGTTTCTTTAAGTGTAAGGTTAGATTGTTTACTTGAGCTTTTTCTTGTTTCTTTAGGTAGGCTTGTATAGCTATAAACTTCCCTCTTAGAACTGCTTTTGCTGCATCCCATAGGTTTTGGGTCGTCGTGTTTTCATTGTCATTTGTCTCTAGGTATTTTTTGATTTCCTCTTTGATTTCTTCAGTGATCTCTTGGTTATTTAGTAACGTATTGTTTAGCCTCCATGTGTTTGTCCTTTTTACGTTTTTTTCCCTGTAATTCATTTCTAATCTCATAGCGTTGTGGTCAGAAAAGATGCTTGATATGATTTCAATTTTCTTAAATTTACTGAGGCTTGATTTGTGACCCAAGATGTGATCTATCTTGGAGAATGTTCCGTGCGCACTTGAGAAGAACGTGTAATCTGCTGTTTTTGGATGGAATGTCCGATATATATCAATTAAATCTATCTGGTCTATTGTGTCATTTAAAGCTTCTGTTTCCTTATTTATTTTCATTTTGGATGATCTGTCCATTGGTGTAAGTGAGGTGTTAAAGTCCCCCACTATTATTGTGTTACTGTCGATTTCCTCTTTTATAGCTGTTAGCAGTTGCCTTATGTATTGAGGTGCTCCTATGTTGGGTGCATATATATTTATAATTGTTATATCTTCTTCTTGGATTGATCCCTGGATCATTATGTAGTGTCCTTCCTTGTCTCTTGTAACATTCTTTAATTTAAAGTCTATTTTATCTGATATGAGTATAGCTACTCCAGCTTTCTTTTGATTTCCATTTGCATGGAATACCTTTTTCCATCCCATCACTTTCAGTCTGTATGTGTCCCTAGGTCTAAAGTGGGTCTCTTGTAGACAGCATATATATGGGTCTTGTTTTTGTATCCATTCAGCCAGTCTATGTCTTTTGGTTGGGGCATTTAATCCATTCACGTTTAAGGTAATTATCGATATGTATGTTCCTATGACCATTTTCTTAATTGTTTTGTGTTTGTTTTTGTAGGTCCTTTTCTTCTCTTGTGTTTCCCACTTAGAGAAGTTCCTTTAGCATTTGTTGTAGAGCTGGTTTGGTGGTGCTGAATTCTCTTAGCTTTTGCTTGTCTGTAAAGCTTTTGATTTCTCCATCAAATCTAAATGAGATCCTTGCCGGGTAGAGTAATCTTGGTTGTAGGTTCTTCCCTTTCATCACTTTAAGTATATCATGCCACTCCCTTCTGGCTTGCAGAGTTTCTGCTGAGAAATCAGCTGTTAACCTTATGGGAGTTCCCTTGTATGTTATTTGTCGTTTTTCCCTTGCTGCTTTCAATAATTTTTCTTTGTCTTTAATTTTTGCCACTTTGATTACTATGTGTCTCGGCGTGTTTCTCCTTGGGTTTATCCTGTATGGGACTCTCTGCGCTTCCTGGACTTGGGTGGCTATTTCCTTTCCCATGTTAGGGAAGTTTTCGACTATAATCTCTTCAAATATTTTCTCTGGTCCTTTCTCTCTCTCTTCTCCTTCTGGGACCCCTATAATGCGAATGTTGTTGCGTTTAATGTTATCCCAGAGGTCTCTTAGGCTGTCTTCATTTCTTTTCATTCTTTTTTCTTTAGTCTGTTCCGCAGCAGTGAATTCCATCATTCTGTCTTCCAGGTCACTTATCCGTTCTTCTGCCTCAGTTATTCTGCTATTGATTCCTTCTAGTGTAGTTTTCATTTCAGTTATTGTATTGGTCATCTCTGTTTGTTTGTTCTTTAATTCTTCTAGGTCTTTGTTAATCATTTCTTGCATCTTCTCAATCTTTGCCTCCATTCTTATTCCAAGGTCCTGGATCATCTTCACTATCATTATTCTGAATTCTTTTTCTGGAAGGTTGCCTATCTCCACTTCATTTAGTTGTTTTTCTGGGGTTTTTTCTTGTTCCTTCATCTGGTACATAGCCCTCTGCCTTTTCATCTTCTCTATCTTTCTGTAACTGTCAGTGAAATCCTGAGAAGGAAAGCCAGTTGGCCAGGTCACACTCCTCTAGGTCACACTCCTCTGGACAGTGCCCTCACCGCCTCATCCAACTTTTCCACTTGTGGCCTCATTTTGGTTTAATCCAGTCCTTGTTATTGGCCATAGAGGTTTTGGTCTGGCTGCTCACAATCAGTGTATAATCCTTTCTTTTCCTTTTCCTTTGTGTTTCGTCTAGTTTCACTTGCTTGTAGGGGGCCCTGGGCAGAGGCCTTGCCCCGACCCCTCAAACCAGAGTTCCTAGTGCAAAACCATTGTCGATCAGAGATATTTTTAAACCACCACACCAGAATGGCATAACCAGATCATGAGTTATGAGACCTTGAAATTATTGAATACAAATATTTGCAATAGGTATTTTATAATTATTAAAGATATATGATAAGGGATGAAAACACAAGAAATGGAAAAGCTAGTAAAAAGAAATAGACAAATTTATAAAAGAACCAAGTAGAATGTTTAAAAAAACTACCATCACTAAAATGAAAGAATGGTGAACTGGAAGACAGAACTGATGAAAATTACACAGAATATAGCATAAAAAGATAATGATACAGGAAATGTTAGAAAGGATAAAGAGATATGGAACATAAATGCACTAGTCTAATATATGTCTAACAGGTGGTCTGGAGGGAGGAAGAGGCAATGAGGAGGGAAGCAATATTTGAAGAATACTGGGATGTTTTTGATGCTCCCAGAATTTATAAAAGACATTAATTCTCAGATTTAGAAATCGCAATGATTTCCAAGTAGAACAAATAAAACTAAATTTATAACTAGTTATGTTACAGTGAAATTGAAGAACCAAGTATAAAAAACATTTTCTACAAATACAGAGAAAATATTACCTCAAAGAAACAAATATTAGATATACAGGAGAATTCTCGGAAAAATGATACAAGCTGGAAGACAGTAGACTG
Organism: Balaenoptera ricei; assembly: GCF_028023285.1. Classification (NCBI taxonomy): domain Eukaryota; kingdom Metazoa; phylum Chordata; class Mammalia; order Artiodactyla; family Balaenopteridae; genus Balaenoptera; species Balaenoptera ricei. Next base: position 35,196,605 of record NC_082646.1, on the reverse strand, counting down.
ACACTGTTAAGGTGTAGAGGGAAAAAAAAGTCAACCCCAAATTTTATAACCAGCAAAATTATTACTCAAAAATAAAACTGAAATAAAGATATTTTCTGTGGAAAAAATGACTTTAACAAATTCCCACAGAAGAAATAAAAAGTTTATTTCAAAAATAAAGAAACTGAATGAAGCACTGAGCTAGGAAAAAAAATCAAGCAAATAGTTAAATATGTATGTAAATCTATTAGACTGAATAAAATAATAATGAGTATTATTTCTAGATCATGCTCTGAAATGAGTGCTGTTTACTTTGCCATGGCCTCTCTTTCTGCTATTTTTTTTATTTCTGGCAAAAATGTTTTCTATTGAATGGAGACATAAAGTGCTCATGAGATAATGCTGGACCTGTTGCAGAGAAGCAAAAGAAGAATATTATGTTGGATACTGAAGTGTAAGTTTTATGGCAGCCAGAAAGATTTCTGAGAATCAAATGGGGAAATAGAGGGTAAAGCTCAGCAGACAATTAAGTAATAGTGCAAATCCTTTGACATTATGAGAATCATAATAAGCATCACTGTAGTTAGGGTGAATTTACAGGCAACTATCCCAACATTAGGTTATGTCTAGATACATGTTGTTACTTTGGATTAGCAAAAGGATGATGTTGCTGATATCAGTTCACTGGGACTATGCTCTCACAACCCCTTACAGCACTGACTTAGCTTGCTTTCCCTTTTTCAGAATCTAATTCTAGTTTCCATATCAAAATACTTCAAAAATACTAGAGAATAGGAGCTATAAATTTAAAATAGGTACTTGCCAATAAATATATTAGACTTGTTTTTAAGAGTAAACACCTCCATCTTTCAAACAAATCAGACTGCAAATGGAAGGGAATCTTTGTACCCTTCAATCCTGACTTTTTCTGTGTCTAGAGAATAGTAGATACTGATAGATACAATTGAACAGTTCAGGCTGGCAGCCATAAAAGTAGTCTCTGAAAACTCCCATAAAACTTTAAGCAAAGAAGTGAGAATAAATACTCTAAGGAATATCCTTATCAAGTGCGTATGGGATGGCGTTTAGGGTGAACAATCAGACAGTGACCAAAATACATTATTTAGTTGCAGGTTTCAATGCAGTAAAGTGGGGGAGCAGTGTGAGAGATACTGTCTCTGGCGGGTGCTGATGCAAACACGAGGGTTTGGGTGGAAAAGGAGGTGCTCATAAGAGGAAGACAAGGAGAGTTCTAAAGAGATAGGTGGCAGGCATCACCCACAGCAATTCCTTCATTAGAGAAGGCAGATTTCATTTTTTATAGTAATTAAAGGCAGAGAGTAGGCACCTATACTGCCAGAAAAGGTGGTGTTAAGTGTCCCAAATTCAAGAATTTTGGAATTCTTCAGAAAAGAAATTGAGACTTTGTTGGCTTCAAGTGTAGGAGGAGGAAAAAGAAAAAGAAAAGAAACCCAACTTTACCACACAACCTGTACTCTGCAGCCCAGAAAGTCATTATCTTTGCCCAGAGAATGAGGTCAATCTAGGTGTAGGAGGAGGTAAGAGAGAAACTGCTTTCTAACATAACCTTTTAAAATTTGAGGATAAGACTCTCTACCAACAAAACAAAACAAAACAAAGACAAACCTATAAAAATAGTCTCCAGCTTTAAAAAAAATCAGCAAATATAACTATGAATTTAATCACTGCTTTATGTAGAAAGCTACTTAGTTTTGAAAGAGCTAATTATTTTATAATAGTTTAGCATTTTTACCACAAATGCAAAATACAGAGCTGTATTCATTCCAGAAAAACATTTTTCTGAGTCATTACACAAAATGTTTTCTAAAGGAAATAAGTTAGAAGCAGAACACCTAAATTAGAAGATATATTACCATCCTTTAGAGTGAACTATCTTTCCTACTCAGTACTGTACAGCAATGAACAAAATGCAAAAGTTCACTGTGACCTGGTGAAGGTAAGGGAAGTGAGTCATTAAAAACAAGAATCATATGCAACTAAGAGAACCAAATAACTCAAACATATTTCTCATAATCAGAACATAGCTGCTGAAGCAAATAAGAACGATCTACAAATCTATGTCATGACATGTCAAAAACATTAATATTTCTGATCTCTGATATTCTACCATAAGATTATTAACTCTTTTAAAAGTTTTTCAATGTTCTCTCTCTTTTTTTAATGAGATAAAATAGACATATAACATTACATTAGTTTTAGTCGTACCACATGATGATTCATTATTTGTGGAACTATTTTTTTTTGTGATGAGAACTTTTAAGATCTATTCTCTTAGAATCTTTCAAATATACAATAGAGTATTATTAGCTAAAGTCACCAAGCTGTACATTACATATCCATAACTTATTTATTTCATAACTGGAAGTTTGTACCTTTTGGCCATTTTCATTCATTTCACCCTCCCCCATCCCCTGCCTCTGGCATCAAACAATTTGTCCTCTGTACCTTTGAGCTCATTTTTTTTAGGGTCCACATATAAGTGAGATTATACAGTATTTGTCTTTCTCTGTCTGACTTATTTCACTTAGAATAATGCCCTTAAGTCCCATCCCATCCATGTTGCCAAAAATGGTAAGATTCCACTTTTTTATTGTTGAATAATGTTCCATTGTATATATATAATATACACCACATATTCTTTATCCATTCACCCACCAGTGGACACTTTAGGTTGTTTCCATGTTGTAGCTATTGTAAATAATGTTGCAATGAAAAGGCAACTACCTGAATGGGAGAAAATATTTGCAAATCATGTATCCAATTAAAAAATAGGTAGAGGATCTGAATAGGCATTTTTCCAAAGAAGACATACAGATGGCCATGAAAAGGTACTCAACATCACTAATATCAGAGAAATGAAAATCAAAACCGCAATGAGATATCTCCTTGCACCTGTCAGGACGGCTATCATCAAAAAGACAAGAAATAACAAGTGTTGGTAAGGATATGGAGAAAAGGGAACCTTCATGCACTGTTGGTGGGAATGTAAATTGGTGCAGCCACTGTGGAAAACAGTATGAAGGTGTTCAAATAAACTAAAGTAGAACTACCGTATTATCCAGCAATGCCACTTCTGGGTATTTACCTGAAGAAAATAAAAATACTTACTTGAAAAGATATATGCACTCCTATGTTCATTGCAGCATTATTTACAATAGTCAATGTTCTCTTCTGTTTCATCTTTTTTTATTCAAGTGGACTCTATTAGAAATGAGAAACCTAAGAAAAGTGACAAACATGAAGAAGGAAAGAAAAAAGAAGGAAAGATGGAAGGAAACAAGGGAGGAAGAGAACATAGGCTCTACTTTCAGTAGTGTATAGGCAATTATTACTTCGGTGAAACTCTTCTAATTATTGAAGAATTGAACCTTAAGCAACTCTTATCGTCTTTTAAAATAAGTTGTAATTCTCAGTAGACCACAAGTACACTCCCCCTTACTCCAGAAACTTATTACAGGACTAGCAATTAGAATCTAATACAATAAATTGACTACCTTCTTCCTGGTTTCCATGAGTTGGGTTACTGACTTCCAAACTCTTACCACTGACTATCCCAGGAAGAACATCTGGACTGCAACATATCAGGGTGTGCTGCCAGCTTCTTTCTAATAAACCTCTGTGCAAACCTACTTATGAAATAATTAAATGCACCACTATGCTATTTCTCAGTGTGTGATGCTGACCACAGGATTGTAAAGATTATCTGATGGAAAAAAAAGAGGCAAAGAGTTTTGATATATAGCTAATTCCCAGGGGTAAGAACTCATGGTTTTAAGTGTTAGATACCATTATGAATAAACCTTTTAAGCATCACTTTAAAAGACCAATTTAGAGGGCCAAAAAAAGCCAACAATTTGGAAGAAGTGTAACTTAAGGAGACTTATTCTACCAGGTATCAATATGTAGCTTGATACCTGTAATATTTCAGAGTGTGTGGTAGTGGTGCAGGTATATACAATGGAACAGAACAGAGAAGCCAGGAAGAAAAGCAAAGACATACGGAAATTAGATATATAACGGAAATGGATTAAAAATTCCAGTGGAATTTGTAATTGGAGTACTGTCAGAAAAATATTACAATTACTTTTTATATTTTTAGTAAGGAAATAAAAAGAAATTAAGCACCACTAATATATAATATAATTTGATAGTAGCACATATGTATAATTTACTTATAAATAGACCTGAGTTGGGGGTGAAGGCTGAGAACATTTTTACTTCTACAGGAGTACACCATCAAAAACATATTGAAGACCATGTGTCAATAATTGTGTTCTGGCACCTGGTTATCCATATAGAAAATAAGGTTTTATTCTTGCCTCCCTACCTAAGAAGATACTTGTAAGTAGGTTAAGGACATGACTGTGAAAAACAGACTTATAAGATTTTAGATGATTTTTAGTAGATTATCTGTACGATTTCAGGGTTAAGAGATATAAAGGGAGAATACTGACACGTGATTATATAAAAATTAGAAAAAAGACATCATAAATAAGGCAAAAATTTAAGACGTAGATTGCAAAGGACTAGTAGAGAGTATAGAGGTAAGTTGTATGGATCAATAAGAAAAAAGACAAACAATCCAGTTGAAAAATGGCCAATAAATATGAACAGCTAATTCATGGAACAGGAAATATAAATGGCCAATAAAGATAGCAATATTTGCCTTCACCACTAATCCAGGACACAAAAATTAAACTGAAATTGGATACCAATTTTATGACCATCGAATTAGAAAAATTTTAAAGTCTGAAAATACCAAGTACAGGTAAGGATGCATAATAACAAGAACTCTCAAACATTGGTGGAAGCAAAGACTCTAGAGGGTAATTTGGTGATTAGGTAACATTTAGTAAGTTTGAAGGTACATAATATCTTAGTGAACCAGACTTAATTCCTTTCTAGATATACAGCCTAGAGAAATTCTCAAATATATGCATAAAAATACAGGTACAAGAATGTTTATTGCTGCATATTTTATAATTACGAAAAATTAGAAATAAATATCCATTAACAGAAGAAAGTGAAAAGCACCATGGAATGTTTGTAAAATGAAGTATCATAGAGAAGTTAAAATGTAACCCTAGCTACATGTACAAATATGAACAAATCTCAAAAACACAACATGGAGTGAAAAAGCAAATTGAAGAAGTACATGTGCAGTGTAATGCCATGTATATAAAGTTTAGAAATATTCAATACTGTACTGTATTACTCAAGAATTCATATACAAGAATTATGAGTATGAACACATTGAGCAATAATTCAGCATATTGGTTATCTGTGAATAAGAAATGAACTTAATGGGTTTAGGGAAGGACAAATCAGAAGTTTCAAAATGCCTGTAATGTCTTATTCCTTATAAAATACAACAAAAATGAAGAAAATATGAAAAATGATCTGATATTAAAAACTGAGTGATGGACACATAGGTGTTTATTCATTTAATATTTTGGTAGGCTTGATATATTCCACAATTAAATAATACAGCAAGTGTTTATTTTATGGGGAGTCACTAAAAAAAATCTCTTACAGGACAATCATTAAAACTGTTATATGAATAGGTATTTTTGTCTTAGGATAGATTTCCAATTATATTATTATTACTGTATATGAATTCAAGAAGTGCTACATATCAAACATTTTAGATAAAATGCTGATGAACTCTGGAAAATGATTAGCTGACTTAAAAAATGGCTCTACTGGAGCAAAAGTCCTGCTGTCAAAGGTTTGTGAAATTAGTTGGAATAAAATTGTTTATAAAATGTGAGAGTAGAAAAGCAATACCTCTAAATCAATAGATTTTTGTATGTAATTTAAATATTTGTATTTAACTAGAATAATAAATGAAATATTATATAAGTAAACACTTGATTATTTCAGCTACATTCCCAGAAGTTTACGTATTCATTTTGGTCAGGACACATCTGCATCTTCTAATTGGAAAAATGGGGGACTTGCCCTGTGGTCCAGATAGCCTGGGACAGTGTCAGTTTACATCTGTTATACCAGTTTAATTATTCCTATGCTCCATTTTATTCTCAGCTGTATCCTGATTTGAATGATAAATTTTATGGTCACCAGCAATAAAAGGTAGTTTACTGATTGAAATAAATTATGCAAGGGGAGAAAAATCCATAAGATTTCAGGAGAACTGAGACACAGGATAGTAAGAGAACCTTGCGAACGTGATGGGAACACAAGAAAATTAAGGACAATATGCTCATATTTCTGCCTATTTCTCTTTCTAATCTCTGAGGCTGGGGCTGAAGTCAATTACAACAGCTCTGTGGTCTTGCTGCTGACCCTGCTCTGATGCTACTTTAGACTATGTCCCTGGAATGGACATCCTCCCCTTTCATCCCAGTTCTGAGTCTTCTCTGAAGTTCTCTTCTCCTTGTTACTCTATTTCTTACTGAGCATCTGTCTTGTTGATGGCTAGAACCCAAGTTTCTCTTCTGAACAAACCCAAGTTTCTCAGTGGCTGGGTGTCTCATCATTTTTACTTTGGTCCATCTTAAATCACTTTTCCATTATAATAGTAAGACCATTAAAATAAATGCAATCACAGAATGGAAGACTGCTTCAAGGGCTAGCACCCTTCCTCAAAGTGAAAAACACTACATTAGACCATATCCCCTTTGCCTCTTCCAAACACTCTTTCTTGTGTCCTGGAAATGACTACAGTTGGACTTCATGTTCAAGAATGTATAGATACCTGTACTTCAAATGACTTCAAAATAATAGTCACAAATCTTTAGTGAGCACTTCTTAAACAGTACAGTAAAAGTACTTTGGTGGTAAAACACCAAAATGAAATTCCTGCTTGCAAACAACTCAATCTTGGATTAGGAGAAAATCCTTGAATGGGATACCAGTAAACAGTTATAAAGCAATGAGGTGAGTACTATAACAAGGGTATACAAGAAGCTATGGGAAGACAGTGAATTCTTGGTGCCTCATGTGGGCTGGGGTAGGGTGGCTGGGTCTCATGACTTCCACTTTGGTCAACCTTACATTGCAAGGGTAGGAATGCTGAAGTAAGTACAATCAGGGCAAGGTCCAATCCAGGCTGGCTCAAGGGCTTTCAGCCTCCCCAGATATGAAAAGCACTACTTTGAACTGTGTCCCCACAAAACCCCTGCCCCTGCACTGACTGGGGTGATGGGAAGATTTCAAAAATTGTGACACTTGAACTTAATATGAAGGATATGTAACAGTTCACAAGGAGTGAAAGGAGAATGGTGCAGGAAAAAGTCAAATGTGTGCAAAGACCAGTGAAAGTTGGTGACTGGAGTGTCGGGTTCCCCAAGGATTGGTGGGAGTAGGGCTTAGAAAAAGAGAGAGCAGTTGCTAGGTGATGAATGGGCCCATGTGCTGCATTTAGAAATCTGGGCTTTATCCCATGGATGGTCCACAGACGGTTTATTAGAAAGATCACTGGTTCCACTGCATACAGAATAGAGTTCAAACTCCAGATGCCAGCTGGCCCAAGATAACTTTCAAGCTTCATTTCTTGCTGTTCCCAGTAAACAGGTGACTTCCAGAAAAATCATCACTGGAATGCATTGTTTTTCATTGTAAATACCTTTCTCCTTTTCCACTTATAAAGTTTCTATTCACTCTTTGAAAGCCTCCTCTCTGAAGCTTTTGCCAACTCCCTCAGATAGAATTAATTCATTCTTTTGCTCTACTTGCATAGTCATGTTTGGAACTTCTCTTAAATCATCTATGTTCTGTTTGATAATTATTTTATTACTGATTAGACTGTATCGTGTTCACAGGCAGCAAAGACAGAACTAAGCAGGGTGCTTAACACAGTGGGCATTCAAAACATATTGGTCTCATACACTCCTTCTCAGAAGGTAACACATACCATTTAGGGTACATGATCTGTGTTAGGTGGTATACTGAATATATATTTAAATAGTTATGAATTTTTAAAACCTGTGTTAGGAAAATTATAACTACAACATCCAACTCAGGATTTCAGAGGCATTATTGCTTTAGGAAATGACTAAATAAAATGAAAATATTAATCAGAGTAAAGGGCTCAGGAGTGATTCTCCTCCCTGATACTCCCCATTAACTGACCCTGCTTAATACATTCCACAGCACTTATCATCATTTGACATATATATTTATTGCTCCTCCCCCCAGAGTGTAAGCTCCATGAAGACAGGGATTTGGTCCATTTTGTTTGCTGCTAACACTGCCAGAACTTAAAATAGTACCCGGTAAGTGTGAGTGTGCAATATCTAGTTACTTAAAGAGAATGGGGGAGGGAAATAGAAAGGGAGGGGTTGATAGAAAGAGGAAGGGATGGAGATTAATGTACTTAACCAATTCATGGAGTCAGTTTTTGAGCTGGAAGGGACTTCATTGTTCTCATTTTATAGACAAAGAGACTGATGCTCAGAAAGGGTTGGTGACTTACTCAAGACCGCAAAGGCAGTGAGTAGCAGAGCCTAAACTCCAACCATGTCACTTAATGAGAGGTTGGTGAACATCCCATAACATCTTATAGGCAATATAGACAAATGGCGGTTTACTACTTCTCTATAACAAACTTCAACATGCTGGAAATCCACAGCATTAATGAGATGGTATTGATTGCTTCATCCAGACACCAATAATCAAGACAGAAATAAGAAAACTAGGATTTTCTGACCCACCATCTTATAATGTAAATATCAGACAGTATGTTATTGATGAAAACATCATCATTACCTCCAAGAACCATGCCAGCCTGACAGCACTTTCTAAGGCGACATGCTGGGCAGTTTTTTCTGCGGATTTTATCAACAATGCAGTCGTTTCTTCCAGCACATAAGTAGTTATGCTGCCCTAAAAAACAAAAAAGTAAAAATTATTTTTATAATATCTAAAGACCACTGGAAAGTTTATGCAGTGACAACTGAAAAAGAGGAGAGGTGCACATTAGCAAGTGCATGACTGTCTCAGCCAGCCTCTTGCTTGCATAGCTGAATGCTGGTAATGCTCCAAACTTGCTCAATACTTTACCCATGGCTTCAGGAGCCTAAATGAGGGGAAATACAGCTTAGAAACCAATTCTAGGACTCCTTTAAAAATATTTTGTAAAAAAATTCTGTGCATCTTACTAATGGCATCAGCATCAGAATGCTCTTAGATCATTGTTATTTAAAGATTAGCTATATGTGGCTGATAAGCATTAGTGTGTTAAGATAAGCAAGTTCTAGTAAAATCTTTTCTTTTTGACATATAAACCTTCAAGAAAACAGATACAGACAATTAAAGAAGTCTCTGTAATAGGCTTTTTATGAAACATATGTGTTTAATTCTTAAAATCCTGTAGCTAGCTCACTCTTAAAGGATCTCATGAATTTGAAGAGCATGTAAAAAAAATGTCATTAACTGTACTGACTTTATTGTCTGGTTTATTTTGGCTACAAATTAGAAAACAGGATAATAGAAATAATGACAAAGGGAGAAAAATTTAAAACAATGAGAAGAATTCAATTAAGAAGAGGACAGAAGAATTCCAAAAAAATAAGGGTAAAACGTGATCCTGGGGTCATTTTGTGTAGGGGAAACCACTTATACCCTTCAAAAAGTCTGGAATAAGAACTTAATATTCAACGATGATGATTATTTAAACCAAAAATATGTTATATTTAATAAGGCATGGAGCAATCTAACTTACTTAGATTAAACAAAAATGAAAAAAATTTTTCAGCTTAAACATGTAAATATTTATTAACTAGAAAATTTACTGCTTTGGCACTTCTTATTTTCCAATAAATTCCTATGAAACAGACTGTGAGACTTTTAACATCATCAGCATACTTAAAAATAAAAAATAATTTAAAAAATTATGGAATTTTCCTATAGTATTTTATATTAGTCGACATTAAAATCTGATCCACTCTTTTGGCCAAAGTTTGTAGTACAGGAACACAGAGGTACCTTAAATTTGTGCTTAACTGAGCAGGGAAAAGGTTATGCTCCAATGGCGAATGGCAAAAAGGCCAGGTCTATGAGATAGCTAATAACAAAATGGTTCTTGCCCTGGGGCATTTTTGGATAAGAACAGACAGACTTTTCTTAAAAATGTATTCCTCCACAAACTTATATTCATGTACTCTCACATACTAGTGTTCATTCTCTTGTTTAGGAGTCCTGGGTATTGAGCTTTCCTCCTAATAAAGGGCAGTTATGAAGCTTCACACATCCATGCCCACTAGATGAGCAGAATGTACTGCATGCTACTTTCCGATCTAACTATGGTTTAATTTTTTTCCACAAGTTATATTTGCAGGCTGCAGGAGTGAGTGTGGAAGTAAAAGTGTGTGTAAGTTTATCTATCTATTTACCTATTGATCTATCATCATTTATCTAGACTCTACACTGATTTCTCACAAGAAGAGAGAACAGACAATAGAAAGCAAGATTTTCCGTGCTATTCAGAGAACAAACTTAAACAAACAGTGTCAGAGATGTAATTGTTGTTTGAAGGGAGGCTGTTCTACTCTCTGCTCCTCTGTCGTGAATATCCAGAAAAAAATCCTGAACCATAAGCAGCTGCAATGCTGCTGAGTTTTCTCATTTCTGTTTCTTAAATGATTTACAACAGCACCCCTTTCAGTGTTTCAGAGAAAGAGTCCCCATTAGAGGGCACTCAGTCTGTTCCTGAAACCATTCCTTCCTACCTGCTTTCAAATCTTCATCATCCACTTCCCCCTTTCTCTCCTAAAATCTTTATTCTCTCCCCCTCCAATGATGTCCTCCTTTCTCCTCAAGTTTTTCCATTTCAAATATTCCAGCATCAAGGAAAAAAAAAACTGTCTCACTCTAAAGTCTCCTTGACTTCATCCCTTTCTTTGTCATCTAAGTTGCTGAAAAAGTCATCTATATTTGCAGTCTTCATTCAATTTCCTTTACTCCTCAGCATACTATAATTTGGCTTATACGTTCACTGTTCTTATAAAGTGGAGTAACGTTGTCAAAGCTTTCTTCATTCCTAAATACAGTGAATTCTTCCTTGACTTTCTGTACAATTTGCCGTGGGTGATTTCTCTCCACACCTGTCCCCCATTTTATTTGAAGCATGTCCCTTCTGACTTTTCATCTTCTTTCCAACAGTTCAGTTTAAGTTCCCACTGCCGATCCCTCTTCCTTTGCCTATTCCTTATACGTTGTATTCCACTGTACACACTAGGTGGGGAGTCTCATCATCTCTGCATGGCTCCAAAATCTCATCCTGAGCTCTGACCTTCCAACTACCTCTCTGTAGGTACCTCAAACTTAAAATATATGAAAAAGAATTCAGTGATTATCTGGTCAAATCGTTCATTTCATAAATTGTATCATCAGAGAAATTTTGTAACAAATTAAGGAAATTCAAAACAGAAAATCATCTACAATCCCATTATCATGCAACTATTTTCATTTTCGTGTTTTCTTCCAGTCTGTCTATACAGACCTAGAAGGTATTTAACATCTATTTGTTAACATGTGTTAAGTAAATATATATACACTTTTACAAAATCCTCATTAATTCAACAAATATTTATTGAGTGTTTATTGAGTATGTCCCAACACTGTTTTTTGAATAATCCCTTTTCCCCACTTAATTGAAATTCCATCTTAACTGCTGATACTGCAGTGCTGAAGAGCAGTTACTGAAGTCAGACTGTTTGTTCAAAGCTCATATATGAAACCTACAATCTGTAAGGTAATAATAACAACAACAACAGACAATTACTAAGCACTTACTATGTGCTAGGCACTGTTACAAGCTATTTGCATATATTAACTCATTTAATCATCACAGCAACCTTGGGAGGTATTATTACTCCCATTTTATAAAATTAACTGAGGCACAGATAAGTTAAGTAACTTAAGGTCACACAACTAGACATTTAGCTTAATTAACCCAAGAGGTTGTATAGGAAGTTAAGGGTATGAACTTTGGAGCAATACTGCTTAAGTTCGAAATTCAACATCACTACTTATTAGCTGGGTGACCTATGGCAAGTGAAAGGAAGATAATGTTAGTAACTTGGGCCACATTTAAGGACTGAATGAGCTCATGTAAGAGCTTAGAATAGTCTGGTATATAGCAAGTACTTAATGACTGTCTACTACAATTATGATTATTATCACATCCCTAAATGCCAAATACAGGTAGATCTGTTCTAGATATGACCCAAGAATTTTGTACCTAGCCAAGTTATTCGCTTTTAAAGGCAATTGAAAGACATTCTCAAATATGCGTAAAATCAGGAAATAAGGCCCTGATATACTACTCTTCCTAAAGAGATTCCTAAAGATGTAACCTAGCCAACAATAGATGAGTTACAACAGAGAATGCATGAGAGAAGAAGTCTGGTGTGAAAGGATTGATAACAAGTTCTAAATAAATTGAAATATATATTTAAGTATAAATAAAGAAATTATAGTTACCAAATAGAATGCAATCCTTATAACTCTTGGGGCAAAAACGATAAGCATTTCAAGATTTGATGTTTGATGGGAAGGAATATCTCTGGTAATTAAAGCTACCGGCATGAAGTCACTACCTTGAGGAATTGGCATGACTCATATCAACATAGATTCATATAAAGAATGGAATAACAACGAAATCTGGAAGCTCAGTCCACTCTAAGCTATGGTTATGTTTAACACTAATTTTGGGCTGTCAAAACTGCAAAGCAGCTACAGCATCATGCAAGCAAATATAGGGGGTATAGTTAGAGGTTAATCTTCTCTAAGAGATCTTTTGGCATAAGAAATGTTGCAGCCAGCCAATCCCAACTAGAGATGACTAAAATAAGCTGGCATGGGGCCCAGGCCTGCCTCCTACCACAACACTTGGCCTGGACTCAGAGCCACCAAGAAGGCAAGGGATGTAGAAAGGACCACTCCATCACATGCGTCAATCCACCAAGTACCTGGCTATATATGCAGATGAAGAAAGTTCACACCTAAAAGCACTGGCTCTGTTACAACATTATCTGGGAAGTCTGCAAAATACTAAACTCTGGTGGGTGCAAATCCAACATAATGTCTGTTGCTACCACTTTTCTTCAGACAGTAGTCCCAAATTTATATCCTGGCTTCGAAAAACACATCAACGTCCAGATCCACTTGCTGATTTCTCGTAAGTCACAGATTGATGGTTCAAATTGCATATTGCTGCTGCTCCAGAGTCCAACATAACATTGTCGCTATACAATGAGTCTATAAAAAGTCACTCTATTAAACCACTCTATGCATTCTACTTTCTAATGTCCTTGCTGTCTACCCACACCATCACCCTCAGGAGTTACAAGACATTCAGGAGTATTTATAAGCTATGGGTCACCACAAACAGAAAGAGGGGCATAATGATCAACAATAGGAGAGTTTACCCAAATAAGAGATACTATCTACATCTCCCTCTTAATATATACAGCATTTACCCCTGTTGAAAACCAGAGAACTATTACCTGAAGTCTGTAATAGAGCACTATTTTTTCTTTCTCCTTGGAAAACCTCTTACCTCCTTTATGGTGGGAAAAGTGAAAGGTGAGTACTAACTACTATGTCTTTTCTTTTTAATTACTTACTCTCTTATTTTCTTTATGCTCCAGTTGTACTACATTGTACAATATCATTGTATTTCCCCAAACTCTCTAATGTCTCTATGACTCTCCTCCCTTTTCCAAATTTATCTGCTTGGCAAACTCTTATTCATCTTTCAATTCTGGTCTTAACTGACTGATCCTAGAAAGGTGTGGATTTTCTTCTGTTGTGCAACTGCACATTCCATATCTTCCTCTTATAAATGCTGTGTGCCTGTTTCCCCTACACTCTGTGAGAGTAGAAACTAGGTCTTTAGATCCTTGTGTCTAGTAAGAGTTTCGTAAATGTTTGTCAAATACATGTAAACCTAATTATATGCATTATTTCACCAACAGTCATAAATATATTTATAATCAACAATATAAGGTCTATAATAATATTTCACTTATTGTCATAAAAATTACTTGCTCCAGATTTTTATTTACCACCTTTCAACTTTTATTTTTATTACAGAATGCATTTTATTTCAGTAAATTCCTTGCCTTTTTATACCAGTAAACCATAACTTACATGTAGAGCCTTTAACAAGCTTATTTTTAATATCTATCTTCGCAAAAACATAAATATTTTAAACTATCTCTGAAAAACATATGTTTAACAATGTAAAATAGGGATTATTGAATGGTTATATCTATATACTGTTTCTAATTGGTCTCTATATTTAATATTTTAATATAACTCCAAGTGTTACTATTATTTAAAAAATCATATTCTGTGAAAATAAAAGCACTATTAAAATGTGATTAGCACTATTAAAATATGATCATTTTATTTGTCTAGTGATGTACAAAAATTTTAGATACAGGACAAATAAAATTCCATTTTAATTGAAATGAATCTCTTTATTATAAGCTAGAAAGAGATTTACCTTTAAAATAAGAAATCTATAGTATTTGTGTTGCCTCTCTGAGCACAAGTGAACACATTTCAATTTAGTTTGAGAAAAGTCACAATTTTTCATGGCTTTTTATGAAAAGGAGAGGGAAATATGTAGCAAAATGACAGGAGAAATGAGTATATGTTCAACAGATAAAGGAGCAAAGAAGAAAAAGTATGATATAATCCACCAAAATTTGGGCTTGAGGTAATATAAGCTAGTGCAAACGGGAACACTCTTTCCACCACAAATACACAAATAGTGGATAAACTATGGTAGAAGCATGTTGTCAAATTGCAGTCAAGGAAGAGCAAAGGAAGGAAGAAAGGAAGGAAGGGAGGGAGGGAGGGAGGAAGGAAGGAAGGAAGAAAGGGAATTTCATAAGTCAGAAAAAAGAAAGATATGAAAGCCAGAGGGGTAAACTTGAGTGAACTTTGCAGTAATGCAAAAACATTTCAGATGCAGATATAGGACCTAGGAGCCAAGAGCTGGGGTTTGAAGCCCACGAGGGTTTGGGATATGTGACATCAGGCTTAATGGGAGAAAGGGGCAGGAACTGAAGTTTGCACAAAATGGAGATTCTCAAAAGGCTGTCTTATTCATGAAAATCGTGCTCAAAAACACTACCAAGAATATTTTTAAAATATTTTTTAAAGAATATTTCATCGAAGCCAGGAATCTGTCCAAAACTTTGAGTTGGGAGAGGAGTTATTATCCAGGACTAAAAACAACAAACAAACAAACAAACAAATATCTTGGTCTTTACGGGAGACGATTTTCACTACCACACGGTGTATAAACCTGCGCCACGTAACAAATACTGGTCCAGGACCAGTGAAATTACCAGGATCCTCAGAGAGGCACATACAAAACTTATCTTGTAAGGATAGGTATGCACATATGAAAAAAAAATTGTACAAGAATATTTATAGAAACAGTGTTCATAAATAGCCCCAAATTGAAAACAACCCAAATGATCATCTACAGCATAATGTATAAACAAACTCTATTTTATTCATTCAGTGCATCATACAGTAATGAGAATGAATGTCTAGCCCATGCAAAATGTGAATGGACTCCATGAGTATAATGTTACGTGAAAGAACTAGACACAGGAAAATGTATGACTCCATTAATATAAAGTTCCAAAACAGTTAAAACTATCTATGATGTTAGAAGCCAGGATGGTAGTTACTTTTTGGGAGTGATTAGAAGGGGTGCAAGGGGACTTTTGGAAAGCTAATGATTTAGAAAATTTTTTGATCTGGGTGATGGTAACAAGGTTTCCATGGTTTGCTTAGTGAAAATTCATTAAGATCTACATCTTTAATTTGAGCACTCTTCTGAAGGTATTTATGTCAATAAAAAATTTCCTTCTTTCTTTTTTAAAATGGTTCCACCTATGAGGACAGCCTAGAAGGCATTGTGGTCCAACAGAGGGAGTCTGCATAAGGCTGACCACTGGAAGTACAGAGGCTAAAGAGTCCAGAAAAGAAGAGAGGCATCACCTGCATTGCAGGATTACAGTTGGGGCTTCCCAGTGAAATATCCCCAAGAATCCTACCAAAGTATCTTGCCGGAGAAAGAGTCAACTACAATCATCCACCCAACACAGAGAACTCCAGTGACAGTCATGTATGTACCTGCCGTGTACAACAGTGCCTTTCCCTTCAACCCCTCTTCCCATGCCTTAGCCCTGAAAAGGTCAAAATCAGCGGCTAATTGGTCTTAATTCGTGTGAGCAGGGTGAGAAGGAAGTGATCTTGTTCTTTCTTCCCTGCAGGCTTCAGGCCCCAGGCCCCAAGCAGTGCTGAGCTGGGGCAAAGGAGAAATCCTAAGTTAGATGAGAGTTTGTAATTTTTACTGTATTGCTGGCCTGCACATTTTGATCCTGAAATAAGATTGTTCTTCTGATTAAAAACTATATGATTGGACTAAGATTTCAGGCAGAGGATGGAAGAATAAAGGTCATGCTAATATTGGTATTTTGAAAAAAATTGTATGTGTGTGTGTGTATAAAACAATCAGGGAACTATTTTAATGTTGCTAGTAATATAAGTGAAAACCAGTGGTTCTCAACCAGAGGCAATTTTGCCTCCATCCCCCACCTCCACTCTGGGACATTTCACAGTGCCTGGGGACACTTTTGTTTTACACAACTGAGGGGTTAGGTGCTACTGAGGAGAGGCCAGGGATGTTGTTAAACATCCTACAATGCACAGGACAATCCCCACAATAAAGAATTAACTGGCCCAAAATACTAACAGTGCCAAGCTTGAGATATCTTGGTGTTAACTCATGATTGCCCCGCTTTTTCAAAAAGATGTATTTTCTAGGTCTGTCCATTGAAAATGCCCAGAAGCAAAAACAACCATGGCAGCAATAAACACTAGGATCCAGACTGATCGTCAAGTCTAATATCATTTTCATCTGAAAGCAACCAGGGCTCCTTGGAGAAGTGGCTGATACAGGACTGGGATACTTTGTTGTGACAGAGTTTCATGTTACTGAGAGTTAATGAAATGTGTCAAAGCCACATTGACCAAAGATAAGACAATTTCTACATCAAAAAGAATTTAGTTTAAGTGATTAAAACACACTGACTATATATAGTTTAAGTGATTAAAGCACATTGACTATATAAAAAGCCATGAGTACAAAATGAACTCACTGGAAACTACTGGAGGTTGCTAGGGCATAAACTCATTACTTTGAAAATTGATAATTAAAAAGAAATAATTAAGCAACTAATAGGTCTTCCAGTATAAATTTTAAGATTACCAAATTGCCTTTTGGAAGAGAGAAAGAATAAAATGATTTTGTAGCTCATAAAATTAGAAGGAATAATAGAAGTAGAATATAACCCTTTCGCAATCTCTAAGGAAATGACCACCACCTGAGAAGTATGAAAAGACAGTTAAAAAACTCCTCCATTTTCCCATTACATATCTGTGTGATGCCATGTTTTCTTTATATGCTTCAACCAAAACAACATATTGCAACAGATTAAATGTAGACGAAGGTATGAGACACAGCTGCATTCTATTAAGGCAGACATTAAAATGACTTTTAAAAATGTAAAATAATGTCACTGTTGTCATTAAATTTTTTTGGTTTGGAAAATTAACATCTCATGGGTTTGCTATTTTTTAAGTGAGTTAATAAAAAATGTTTTTAAAATTATCAGTTTTAGTTCTAATATGACAAATATTGATAGATATAATCCACATAACAAAAACTCTTTGGGTTCTCCATAATTTTTAAGCATGTAAAAAGATTATGAGACCAGAGTGTTTGAGAACCACTGGCCTATGTATGATTCTTCTCAAAATATTTAATCTGAATCTAATCATGTGGGAAAAACATCAGACAAATCCAGACTGTGAGAATTTCTACAACAGCTGGCCTGGCCTGGACTCCTTAAAAATGTTAAAGTCCTGAAAGAGAAAAAAAAAGGTGGAAGGTCCTTTTAGATTAAAGACTTAGAGACTTGTTAGCCAAATGAAATACATAGTTCTTGATTGGATCCTGCATGAAAAAACAATCTATATGGGACAGTTTGGGAACAATTGGGAAAATCTGAATACTAGCTATATATTAGATAAAATTATTATACCAATGTTAAACTTTGCGGTGTGATAATAATATTGTGGTTATATTGTTATTGTCCTTAGGAACACATTTTTGAAATGTTGCGAGGTGAAATACTACGTCTGCAACTTACTTTCAAATAGTTGAGTACAGATATTCATTTACCAGTATTGTTTTGAATTTTCTAGAAGCAAAGTATTCTGAAGACACATACAGAATGAGATAAAGGTTTGGACCAGTTTTTCCTATTAGCCAAACAGGGGCTGGTCATATAAAACCAGAGTGAAGAGAGGGGGGAAGAATGAAAATCTGGCAGAGTGTGAAAAAAGCTGGACAATCATGAACCAGTAAGTTTTAAAGTATCTTAATGTAAGATTCAAGGGTTCTTGAGTAAAGTGAAGAAAAAAGGTGTGGGGGGAGGGGGAGAAGGAAGGAGACAACATTTTATCGACCCACACTATGGGTAAGTATACTAGGAACTTAACTGATTTATTTCATGTAATCCTTATAAATAAAATAGACATGACACAGGTATTTAAATTTCCCAAGGGGAAATGGCTAGTAAGATACATGGAAATACCTAAAGATAGATATAAGAGGCTCAGGCTGGGAACAAAGAGGGCACAGAATATGTTCTTTGAGAACAGAGACACCTGTAGTGGGCACCAGACATGAGCATGGCACTTGCAAGGGCTGCTCTGGAGAGTTACATCACCCTGGCATGTAGCAAGGGCCACAGAAAGGCACCTCCCATCTCTTAAACAAGAGTGTTGCTAAGCTTCATCCTGAACCAGAGGGCATCCCAGGAATCCAATTTCACATATGTGAGAATGTATGTTGTCTTCACCCAAGAATAGCAACTCAGCTTGATAGCAATATCCCAGAATTTAGTGCTTCAAACAGGAAGTCTAACGTCAGCCCAATTTTTATTTCCTGGTAGTTAACCAGTTATTTTTTTTCTTGTTTAAACTCATGGAGCATGTATTTTTTCTATGTAAAATGAAAAACTTGTTCAATATATGCAAAGGTAGAGCTTTTTACATTATATCTGTTTGGGGCAGAGTGAGCTATTTTGATGTACAGAATAAAATTTTTATTTAACTATTTAATCTACTTCTGTCATCCAAGTTCTATCACCTATTAACTATAAATCCTTGAATAAATCATTTAACTTCTTGGTGCTTCATTTTCCACATCTATAATATAATAGTTAAAAAGCTATTTGAGAGTTTAATAAAATAACGTGTTAACACGTACCACTATGACAAACATAGAATAAATGCTTAATAGATAGTAATTATGATAGTTCAGTAAACAAATACTTATTGAATATCTTCCATGTCTTGGCATTTTTCTAGGTGATGATGATAAGATCCCAGGAGCCTACTTTTCATAATCAGTTAATAATTTTGTTTAACTTGTTTTTTAGTTTATTTTTCAGAAACACTGATTATTTATAGGTTGGATATCTGCTCTCTATTCATCATATCTGTTATTCAACAACACAGTGATAAGACCATATGCCTTATAGTCAAATAGACTTCCACTCAAATTCTAGTTCCATCACTAGCTACACCTTGAGAAAATTAT
This sequence comes from Balaenoptera ricei, assembly GCF_028023285.1. NCBI lineage: Eukaryota > Metazoa > Chordata > Mammalia > Artiodactyla > Balaenopteridae > Balaenoptera > Balaenoptera ricei. Next base: position 35,176,918 of record NC_082646.1, on the reverse strand, counting down.
CTTAATTTTCCCACCTATAAAATGGAAATAAACACTATAAAAGGCTGTTATATGGATCAAATGAGCTAAATTAGATAAAATAGCACACAGAGTACTACATAGTCAAAACAATAAATCACAGGTTGAAATTTTCACCAATTTGCCGTTTTTCCTTCATTGTGAAATAACTCTTTAAATATGAACTCTACATAACTGATTTTATTTTCTGCTCTTTATGGATTCCAATACAGAGTTTAAATCTGCTATTACATTTTTGGATCCTACTGTGGCATTTTCTTATCTCATCCAGCTACATTTTCATCTCATCTAGTTCTTTCCTATGAAATTCATTCTTGTTTTGCAGACACTGTCATCTTTTGTCTTAATAACTGAAAGCAGATTATTACCCAAATTTTTCTTCTGTTTCTTTTAGCAAATCAATTTTAAATAAGCTTTTTCCTAAAATTAAATCTATGTATTACTAATAGAGGTGTTAAACAACTTGAAACGCTCTAGTGGAGGAATGTGACTGTTAAATGAGAGACTGGAGGTAACCAAAGTTTGTTCCAGGACATTCACTGAAGCTGGAAGTTAGAATGAGTTGGTGAGTGCAGAGTGTCAAGAAACAAAATTAGAATGGAAAGAGCCAATTGCCAACATCCTGAGAGTTGGCTTGGATTGTCTGAAGAAATTAGTAAGGTTAGAGCTGCCCCAGTCAGCGAGAATCGTAGTGGAGAGGAAGGTCACAGTGCAACGGGGCTCAGATCCTGTAGAGCCTTGGAGACCACTGTAAGAACTTTGGTTTTTCTCTGAAAGAAATATAGTGCCATTGCAGAGTTTTGAGTAGAGGACTTACATGATCTGGCTTAAATTTTAACAGTATCACTTTGGCTTCTAGGTTGAATATAGACTCTACGAGGACAAGAGTAGAAATGAGACCAGTTAAGAGGCTGTTGAAATAAATCCAAAGGAGAACAATTGTGGCTTGAAACCAAGTGGTCAGTGGAGGTGGTGATAAAAAGAGATCAGATTCTGGATATAATCTGAAAAAGGAACTAAATAGTTTATAGAATCTTACCAAGTGACATTCCAATATTTAATTTTTTAAAGGCCTCAATGCTACCATTCAAAATTGTTTCCTCTTCTTTCTTCTCTTCATCACTTTTAAATTTAAATTCTTTCTGACTATGTGTCAGCTTCTCATCCATTCTTCCTAAGGCTAGTTCTACTGCTCTCTTTATAAACAAAATGATGCCTCCAGATCTGTTCTGAACTCTCTCCTAATTATCCATGTATCTTTAAAGTTGTAAAAGACTAAATTGTATGCAGCATCCAATTAGTTACACTTGGTACTTTTAATTATCTATTTAGATAACCTGTAGGCATTTAGGGGCGGTAAGGGATTACATACAAAATTTTAAAAAGCCACACAATTATTTGACCTTAAGAAAATTTCACATACTACTGAGAAAGGAGGTGTTTAAGACATCTATATATTGATAAAAAATATGAAAAAATCACAAAACTCTATGTCAACAAGGTTGTTTAAATCACTGTACCACTCTGATGCAAGATTATGACTCTTTACACACATGTAAATGCTTCTTTCCCTCATATTTTTATAGTTTATTTTTTCTCTTGAGTATAGTAATCCTGAATTTATCATTGTTCAACTTCATTATTTTGTTCAAATTTCTATTTAGGCATATCAAGTGACTTAAGATTCTGTTATAATTCTCTTGAGTCACCCCAGTCTCACCTGAAATTGGCTTTGTAAAAAACTAGAATTATATGGACAATTAATTAGCATTTTCCTACTCGTTATTTAGGTCTAGGCCCCCAAATATATGACTGTACTACTACCAGATTGTTAAGAGTTTTATGATAAATCTCTTAATTGTGTCTTACTTCAAATAGTGCTAAATGGTGTGGTTAGGTTTTGGAGTCTGGCAGAACCAGCTCTACCACTAACTGGCTGGGTGACCTTAGCAAGTTACCTTCCCTCCCTGTCTCAATTCTCATATCAGCAGAGTGGGGATGGTAACAGTAACTCCTCAAACAACTCCTAACTGAGAATTAAAGGAAATAATGAAAACAGTACCATGTTTCTACTATTGTTTCCGGTATAGAATAAAGACACAAAAAGAGTCTCCACCCTTCTATAACAGGGAAGAACAAAGTCTGACTCCATGTTGGATCTGTTACTTTTACTTTGACCTTTGCTTTCCATTGCTTTTGTTCTGTCTATAGCTATAGGCATACATAATGGCCTGCCTCGGGGAACCCTGCCCCTCTGCCTGAATGTTAAACTAAAGTGCCTTTGTTCAGTTCACAGGGAAACACCCTGACCCTGCCCACCTGTGAATGGCTGCAGAAAATAAGAAATTAACCCATGCCCTCCCCAAGGCTGGCCAAAACCAGGAGATATTTTGCAAGACTTGGGGCCTTTTTAACTTTACTTCCTCACCTCCTCCCCCTCTCTGTTCTATAAAAGAAACTAGCATGGTGACCCCGATAAGATGGTACTCTAGGACGCTAGTCTGACATCTTCTCAGACACCTGGCTTTCCAAATAAAGTCGCTATTCCTTGCCTCAATACCTCATCTCCCAATTTATTGGCCTGTTGTGCAGTAAGCAGGTCGAGCCTGGACTTGGTAACACTTCCTCCTTTTCCTCTCACATTTTTTAGAATTCTTTCTGGAGAAGGGAATATTTTTGGTAGGGGCAACTGCCCATCTGCCCTCTACACTTTAACTTCACTGCTTCAGGGAATGAAAAGTAGCTTCTCAGCAAAGGTAAAGGCCCCTGATCTAGATCAAATAGTATTTTAAATCGTCTTAGAACTGCCCTCCTGGCATAACTTTTTGCCCATCTTCACCATTGCTTCTACAGTTACCTTCTCAAAAACGAAGCTGATCTTGCTACCTCCCAGATTAAAGACTCTGGCTCCCCTTCTGAGTAAAGCAGTACTTTACTATGCATAAGAAAAAGCTGAGCAGGTCACTGAAATGGCAGATTTCTGAGTTCTTTTCCTAGACATTTTGATTCAGCATATCTGGGTTGAGGCTCAGAAATCTGCATTTTAAACCAGTACTCCAGGTACTGGTTCCCAGGCAGAAAGGTTTGAAGACCAAAATGGGAGGAACACTGGTTTACCAAACAAAATCCAAAGTAAATTAGGAGATAACTTTTGGACTGAATAGTTCAAGATGTTCAGTAGTCATCTGTGAAGATATCAAGTTGACAGCCAGATATATGAGTCTAGAGTTCAGCAGAAAAGTCTGGGCTAGAGATAAAAATTTGGGTGTGATCAGGATATGGATGATTTATCTAAAGTCATGAGACTAGATTAGCTCTCTGAGGAAGTAAGTATAAAAACAGAAAGGAAGGGGTCCAAATACTGAGCACTGGGCCCTCCAATGTTAAAAGCTAAAGGAGAAGAGGAGACTGAACAGGAACAAGTGAGGAAAATCAAGAGTGTCGTGTCCTGAAAACCAAGTGAAGAAAGCATTTCCAGGAAGGTGGAGCGATCAACTGTCAAATGCCACCAATAGATCAAATAGGATGGGACTAAGAATTGCCCACCAGATTTTGCAATGTGGTAATCTTGACAAGGGAAGTCTTGGTGAAGTAAGTGTAAGAGACAGAAGACTGACTGGATTAGGCTTAAGAGAGAACGGGAGAAAAAAAATTTTTGGAGGAGTTTGGCTGCAAAAGTAGAGAAATGGTTGGTAGCTGAAGGATGAGAAAATTAACAGAAGTATTTTGGTTTTATTTTATTTTAAGATGGGAGAAATAATAGCATGTTTACATGCTGATGAGAGTGATCAATGAGGGAGGGGAAAAAATGATTCAGGGAGGAGAAAAATTGCTAGAGCCTGCCCTTGAGTCAACAGGAGAAGACTGGACCTAATGCACAAGGGCGGAAGGCTGGCCTTGGGGAGGAGTGCAGATCCCTAGTAACAGGAGGAGAAGTCAATTATGGGTTAGATGCCACCAGGAGTACATGGGATGGTAGCAGTTTCCGGAAGTTTTCTTAGAAAGTTAGGAAGCCAGGTCATCAGCTGAAAGTGAGGATGGGAGAGTGTTGGAAGACTGAGAAGAAGGAGAAGGTGGAAGACAGTCATCCAGAAACCATGAATGGACTGTTTGCAGGACAGGTTATTTAGTCAAATATTCATTTTTCAATTCTACCTATCAATTATGCAAAGTTTCTTTTCCCCTGAAATTCAGCTAGCAAATTTGTACCCTCCCTAATGTAAATTAGTTTTCGTTACAAATAATTAGGACAAAGAGGCACTAAATAATGGATAAGAAGAAACGTAATGGATAAGAGAGAAGGTTCTCTGGGTTCCAATCTCAGTTTTGCCATTTATTCACTATTTGCCTGTCCAAGTGAGTTAACCACCTTGTGCTTCACGTAATACATTTAGCCAAGCTCCTGGTATGTAATAAGTGTTATATAAATGCCACTATTACTACTAAATATAATAACCATTGACACCCTGGAAGATATTTTTTAAGAAGTTAGAAAATTCTATTTCCAAGTGTATGTACTTATGAAACTTTTTATCTATAATGTACTCATGATGCCTTCACAACAAAACCAAATAACAGAATCATCTACAGACACCTGTTTTTCAAAATGCTCTCTACATCACAAAGCTCTCTTGCAAAAGGGAATCACTTCTGTTTTTCTATCCAAAACATTGTCTTTAACTTGAAGGGGCAGATCAAGTGTCCCTTCTGCTAAGTAGCATACTATTGAAACACTTGTTATCATAGGAAAGGTCAGCAATTTGGAACACATATACTTTTATAAAGGAAAATATGTAGCTTATCTTTAAACCTGACAACTCCTTTAAAGTACTGTGCAATGAGAAAACCATGGTGTGGTAAAAGATTTTCATTGTCATGCTTCACTATGTTGCAAAGTATTGTCATGATTCTACTGTATCTTAAGGGCCTTGTGTTAAAAATCTGCCACAGTAATGACATCTTTCAGAGCTTTGTTCACTTAAAATTCCCACTTATTTGCTGCAACATATATCTTACCTATGAAGGAAGCAGTAAATGAATTTCATAAATGATGCTACCTGTAACCTTAACTTGAACCTTTTTTTTTTAATATCACAGCAAAAATCCTATCAGTGGTTTGTGCAGCCTTTCCATAAAACATTCATTTAGTAAAGAAGGCAGTTACTATTGTGACTACATCTTTGCTTTACAGACTCATCAAAAACACTTTTTCTGTATATTTCATTCTTGAAATAAAACCTAGCAACCAGTAAAATCCCATCATAAGGCAGCTAGTGATAATGAGATAATGTTAACTCAGATTAACTCTCAAACAGCTCCTGTCCTCCAGCCATCTCCGATTCTTAAAAATCAAGAGGAGAGTGAGGCTGGGCAGAGAAAAGGCAGGCAACCGCATTAACCTTGATATGTGCTAGTCGCCCTAGGTAGACCAACAAAATGGGTACTAACCAACCAGATTTCCTGGACTCTCTGACCATGAGATCCAGAATCTTTTCCATTGGTGTAAAGGCACTAGTTTTAAACCATTGGTTTAAGCATGGTGTAAAAATAACAATTGAGACTAGATGCATTTGGACTGCACAGTGGACTGCCTGAGATCCAATCATTTCATTAGCCTCAAGTAACACAACCACAAAGTTTACTAAATTGAATTTTTTGGTGATTACCTTTTGGCAGTAACTCATTGTAATACCAACCAAGACATGTGAAACTCTGTGTTCTTTCTTTTGTCTAATAAACCTCCCACACTATAATTTTTCTAATATTTATTTTTTTTAAATCTTGAGCAATGTTTTCTATATATTTTCCAAAAGTATTTGCTGAATGCATTTTAGCTGGCCACCCAGTTATTTTACATGTATTTTTTGTTTTATTTTAGATGTACTATTTCAGTCATTTATTCTATAGTAGGAAGAACAGCAAAAACCTGTGTATGTGGGTTTTTCCTTAGAAACCCTCAAAAGAGGCTTCTAAACATTTTTCATTAGGTTAGACGCAATTTGTGAATGACTAAATTGAGTATTGCATGACCTTAAACATTGCTAAAAAATTGTACAGGTTGTCCTCAGGTTCTAAATACTAAATTGTTAATGCCTAGTTTACAATAATGGCTTCATACAGTTATTAGCCAAGATCTCTAGCAAAACATATTCTTAGAGCAAGGTTCATTTTTTATGATAATGTATATAAATCCATATTTCAAATTGTTGTCTTGATAAATTCTAATTTTTTCAATTTCATGACAGGCCTGACTACATTGTCTAGAGCTCTACATCTGAGGAACTATTACTAGAGTTAGGGGAATTCCAGCCCCGCCATTTTTCTTGTTCACTGTGCTTAATTAATTGGTATTATCTTTAATCTGTGGTTTGTTTGCAGATCCAGGTAAGCTGCAGTACTTTGCCATACCCGAAGCATGAATTAAGGGGGGAATTTGCATTCGTCAACACCTCTGCACCATGGAACTTGGGCACCTCCATTAGGAGGCCTTGCACTCCAAAAGCCTCTGACGTATGCTTTGAAAGAGCATGCCAGGACAGATACCATTGATATCAATGATTCATTTCTTATTTTTGAATAATAATAAATAACATTTCCTTCACACATCTCAATGTACAGCCCCTGGGGTGGGTGCATCATATTAGAAAACTGGCGGTCTAGTATATTTGGGGAAAAATGGCTCACTCCAGCCCTAATAAATGCTCGTGGCTCTTTCTTTCTGGGCTCCTTGCCACACATACTGGACATCACCACCTTCCTTCATTTCCCCAAAGCAACAGGAAGACAGAGTGATTACGTAAAGTGAAAGTTCACTTAAGGTTTCAGGGTAGCTGGAGGTAATGAAAACACAAGTCAGTAAATAATGCCAAATTTGCTGCCAGACATTACCATTCCTAGGGATTTATCAAACATCCCCTATAACAGGGAATTTCTCACAGGCATTTATTTCTCTTTGTACCCTAACCCTTTACTCTGTCGTTAGGCCCTCTCTCTATTTCCTACCTCTTGCACCAGCTGCCAGCTGACAACCCTCTTAATATTATACTTGTACACAGAGAGGTTCAGTTCTTCACATGTTCATTTCCCCCAACCCCAAGTTTGCTCTGGACTGACCTTTGCATAAAGAAACATTCGCTAAAGTGCTCTGCTTAATGAAAGATCAACCATCGTGGTCTCTACTGTTAACAACTCAAAAGCTGCCACAAGCTTTGAAATTAAAAAGATTTAAAAAATTGAATATTTTCAGCCAATGCTTACACAAGATTCATACTGCTCCCCTCTTTTCCCAGTCATTAGACACCAGAGTTAGCTGCCCACTATCCTATGCTTCCACAATTCGTAGTTCACACCTCCCCTAAATACTACTAGACTGTATTTAATAATGTATTTCTATTTCTTTCTCCCTAGGTTACTAACTTGACTTATTCATTTCTGAGTTTCAATATCTACTACAAATCCTGGCGCAAAGAAGTCACTGAATACATGTTTTTGTTTATAAATGAATGAATGAACAAATAAGTGAATTTATAGACCAGAATGTCTCAATTCTCAGAAGTTATGCTGTGCACAAAAGATTATATTATTTCAAGATCCTGGCAAGTATATTATGTAGCATATAATATATACAATTTGAAATTAAACTACATCTCATAATCTATTTATCAGCTCCACAGGTGTTCCCTCTGATTCAAAGGCGTATAACCTCTGTTCAAATCCATTTTGCATGGTGCTCTGAGGATAATCCTCTCTAAACACTACTTTCAACATCACTCCTTTACTTCATAAAATAATCATGTACTTCCTCTTTCTTTAGGTCTGAGTTCCTCTATCTACATTTTTTCCCCCAAAATTCTTCTGTGAAGCTTTGGCTGATCTTGGCTCCCATCTACCCACTGAACCCATTTTTCTGGGCCACCATCCTGGCTCAGTTCCTTAATGCATCATCTCCAGACTGTTCTCATGGGTTTATAGCTTCCCCACCTCAATCCTTCCTATACACTGCTGACATATTAAATTTCCTAAGCTACATATTGGAATATGCCACTACAGTGCTCAAAAAAATTTAGGGGTATCTCATTCTCTACTCAGTTAACTGCCGAACAATACATTTTGTCATTCCACATTTTTTCAACCTTCTGTTTAATAATAATTCTCACCATTCCTCTATCGCAGTGGTACCTAACTTTTTTGGAGAGTGTCACTGATTCCTCTGAAAATCTCCCTTTGAAAATCTCATGAACGCAATCACCCCAGGGATAAAACCATCAAAATGTTATATATAATGACAAAAGATTCTTGGATACCTGACCATGCTCCATGCTTTAGCCAAATTCTGCTTCCGCTCATACTTTTTGTTTGTAACAGCCATTATTATAACTCTTGCTATCAAAATCATGCATTCTCAGCAGTCCATCTAATGTGCTATCTTCCCCACAAAACACATTTTTGTCTCCCTAATTAATTATGATCTTTTTTCCCCTCGAAATCCAAACCACATTCAGTTTATGTTACCTATGTTACACTTCCTTATGAGGTTGTCTTATCTCCCTGATGGAATTAAAAATTCTGTGAGGTTAGGTATTATAGTTTATTTATCTGTTGCAGCCTTCTGCAGGACCCAGCATGGTAGTAAAAGTATAGGAAGAATAAATATCAATAAATGTTTAGTAAATATTTATTGTAATTTTCAGGGCTGCTACATTGCAAAACTCCAGCAGACACTGTTCAAAACATCTATGAATTTATTTCTTAGTACATGTCCAAATCTCTTCGCTAAAACCTTTTGAGGATATGTTTCAGAATTCAGAATTGTTTAGATTTTAGATAGTTGAGCAATACTTCATAATAAAACACATTAATACTTATGCAGAAAAATGTATGAATATTCACACAGCCCATAAAATATGAATTTGGGTCAGGTTCTGCTGCCGAATGAATTCAGGTCAGGTCAGATCAGGTAATTACTGACAAGGGACTAAAACAAAACATTTGTTTGCAGGTCTTTTTGGATACTGAGATCATGATGAGGAATTGTGGGCCTCTATCAGTTCTTGGTTCCATATAGTCAGGCTGAATTCCTTAATTCATGATGCAGGGAGACCTCAGGCTTTCCTCCTGAATATTTTTGCCTTAAGTGTCACCTTTTGTTGGTCTCTTTCAATTTCCTTCGGTGCCTGAAGGTGAAAAGTGGTGCATTACTGCCACTAGATAGCACTAGGGGAGCAGAGCCCAGCTCATGCTAGGTAGAGCTAGTGTGGAGAGAAGTCAGGCACTAGGTAGATGTGCAAGAGTGGCCTCTTCAGGAAATTCTTGCTTAAAGAACAAAACATATCATCATAACATATCCCAACAGTAAGCAGTTTGGTGTATTTTTTTTTCAGATAGTTTTCTATATATAGTAATATCAAAAGGGTGAAATTATTTTTACCCCAAATGATATTGTTACTTGCTTTTTCACAAAATCATATATTTAAGATGCCTTTTCAATCTGAAATATAGACAGCTAGCTCATTCTTTTTAATGTCAGTGTATTTTATTGCAAGGGTATATCATAATTTCTTAATCTATTAACAGACATTTGAACTGTTTTCATTTTCTCAGTATTGCAAATAATGTGGTACTCAAAATCTACCTAGAGGTATTTCTACACATTTCTAGAGTTCTTTTAAGGACCAGTTTCTAGAAGTAGAATTGTTGGGCCAAAGTAACGAATACTTTTAATAGATAATATCAAATTGCCCTCCAACTTTCAAATGGCCATTATTCATTGTTTTATCATTCTGATTGTTGGCATACCCACTATTATTTTAATCAGTAATAATTATTAGCACATTGGACATTTTTCATCCCTCTATAGACTATGTTTTGTGAATTGTCTTTATATCTTTTGTTCATTTTTCTTTTTGGCTGTTCATCTTTTTTTCTTTGTAAGAACATTCTGCATTTTAGCAATAACATTCTTTTGATTTATACATGTGTTACAAATAGTTTTTCAATTTGTCCCTTGACTTTGCTTTTTGCCTTATAGAAAAAAGTTTGAAATTTATTTATGTAGCAAAATGGACCAAATTTGATTTTGAATTCTGGACTTCATGTCAATATTAGAAAGTTTTGCCATTCCAATATTATAAATACATACCTCCATCTTTTCTTTCCAGGCTTTTGAATCTTTTTCCTTCAAAAAAAACACTTAAATTGTTGACCCACCTGAAATTTTTCTTTTGTATAATAAGCCAGTACTTCCAAGACCATTTATTGAATAACCCATCTGAAAATGAAAGCTTCTTAACTCCTAACCTTTATCTATTTTTTAAAGGTTGTGAATATCCTAGTGTTTCCGATAAATCACCTTTTCTAACTATTACAGGACAAAATAAATAAGCTCTTCCAGCATTACCTACTAGTTTTGGTAAGTTACTTAACTCGTGAGTCTCTGCTCAGATACCTAAAAAGTGGGGATAAGAAGAGAAATAATAAATATACAGCATTTAGCATGATTTCTATTACACAGGCCGTCAGTAATGATAGATATTGGTACCTTCTTCCCTGATGCACTTCAGCACTCCAAGTCTGCATCAAAGAATTTAATCAGACACTAAACTGTAGGCTGCCCACAAGCTCCTTGAAATCAAGGACTGTACCTTCTACTGTACAGGCTGCAAGGACTCAGGAAAGAGTAAGAGCATGAGCTCCAGGAATTGAGTTCTGCCCTACTTTTCACTAACTCAATGAACCTTATCTGTGAAATGAGAAAAACAGAACCTGCCTGAAAGGATTGTTCTGAGGGTTAAATAAGTTAGTACATGTAAAAAAAACTAGGGGAGTGCCTAAATTTAGTAAACACTTAATAAATAATAACCATTATTTTCACACTTTAATTTTTATGTCTCCTACAAATGTTACACCACAATATTGAGCTCATTGTCCATACTCACTACTTGTTTATTCAATTTCATAAATAACTCACTGTGTCATACAAGAGAAAAATAACATAGGAAGTATTTTTTCCCTTAAAAAATAATGATTATTATTGAGTACTGTGTTTCAAAAAAGATTATACGATTTCTTAAAATGTTGTATAAAGTACATAACACCAAAGGCTGTAGTAGCAGTTGTGAACGAAACCAGAAACCTAAGTTAATTACATTTTTAAAAATTTGGGCATGAAAATTTACTTCTTTGCTTTGTAGAAGTCAAAGTAAAAAGGAAAACACAATAGGCTGATAAATTTGGTGAAGTATGCATTATGTACTTTATTACATGAAGGTCATCTAGCAACAAGAAGGAGATTGTGTTCATCTACCCTTCCACAAATTAGGTAGGTATGGAAGATGACAGAATATGTGATTTTCTAATGTTGTAAATGAGGATAAAACTTAAAAATCCAGGCAAGTAAAAAATTTGTGTTCCTGTTTTGGAGTCTCTGTCTTAAGTATCAATTATTTCAATCAGTCCTTTAAAGAAGTTATTGCTGAAAGATTTCCTGCAGTTACTTTGTTTTGCTGACAAAAGATAGAGCTCTATAATTCAGATGTGATTTTCATGTGACAATGTTGATATTCTGTTAGAATACTGAAGAGGTAGATTTGAAATCTTGACCAAATGTTCATCCTATCTTTGCACAGATGTCAAAAAGTTTTCAGCAAATAGAGTCAAGAAACTGTGTAGTATTGGCTCAAGTACCAGAATAAACACTTGACTGCGGCCTGAGGGTTTCCTGTCATAACGCAGCGGTATTGAACGAAAATGTTGGCAGAGAATTCTTTGTTCAAATAAAATCTTAAGTGGAAGAGTCAACCAAGTAAACAGACAAAAGCGGAGCTCTTCTGGGCTAAGAATGAATGGGACTGAGTTGAGGAGCAAAACTTGAAAACCAGTCCCCCATAAAATATCACGTTTTTGTTTGAAAAATTATAAAGTAATTAATATTTGTTCAAGTACAAAACAATCTGGAGAGACAGTGTAGAAGCACACAAAACATAGAAGTTGGAGTCAGATGCCCTGTGTTTGAATCTTGGTCCCTACACTGTGTAGTGACCTTTCTGTATACTCACCGGTGAAGTACAAATAATGAGAGTACCTCCACCTTATGGGACTTTTGGAGGAATTAAATGACTTAATATAGTAAAGCACTCAGAACAGTGCCTGGTCATAATCAAGTGTAAGTGCAGTGTTCGTTAAATGAATAAGCTTCTTACACAACATTAGGATATAATAGGGGAAAAAACTCCAATCCTTCTAGATTTCTCTAACTGAACCCTAGGGTGGATCATGCATGGCTTTGGCATAACTCATATCAATGTATTCTCATGTTCACTAATTGACTGACAGGATTTTTGTTTTTGTTTTTGTTTTCTTCTTGGTTTTGTACATGTCAAAGACATGGACTGCATACACATTCATCTTTGTATTCCCAGCACAAGTAACTTTTAAATGCAGTAAGTATCAATACATGTATGTGGAGTGAATAAATTAATGAATTAAATCATTTTAGCAGCATGAAGCAAGCTAATCATTTAATTCATTTAGATTTATTTTAGAGTATCAAAATACTTAATTATATTCTAGAAAGAGGAGTAAGGCATGTACCCAAGCAGACAAGAACAAAAAGTGCTTACTCAAGTAACGGCAATGCTAAGAGGGTTTTCATCTTATAAAGTATTATGTAATAGTTAAAAGAACAAGCTAGGAATATGTATCAACATACAGGGCTTCAAGTCATTGTTTCATGAAAAAAATGAGGAGTGATACACAAATTGTGATATATGATACCATTTATGTATCAACATATCTAAAACAACATATTACACACATATACACAAAATTGTAAAAAACTGAGATAGAGGTATAGAAGAATGGTAGGGAAGGGAACAGATTAGAGGTATTGATAAAGAGAATTTAAGTCTCATTGGTGATGTTTCGATTTTTTTTAAGACGAATGTATTTTTGCACTACTTGAGTACTTAAAGTACAACAACTTAAAGGCTGGAAAAGGGCACTGTTAGCATTGGCATGGATGTCTTCATACCAATACTTCTCCTTCATGTTCCTGCAGTAGGATTAAGAACCCTACATAACCAAATATTGAGCTGATGATACCAAAAGCCATCTTTCTCACCATTTCTTTTCAGTAAAGTGGAGGCTTATATCAATGGATCATAATGCAAAATTGTGCTTAAAATCAGCTTACTACTCAGGCTAAATACTAAACTGAGAGACCTGCAGCTTGAGAATAAATTATCCAATTTATTATCTATTAATAATAGTATTTATTATTATTTATAGAGTTTAGAAGTGAAGTCCAGTGAATTACTACATGTTTATTTTTAGAGTAACAGGAAAACTGCCATAGGGTTGACTCTATGGAGAGAAAATTAAATTAAATAAGATTATTGGCAAATTATCTTCTCAAGAGCCCAAATATAAATCAAAGACGTTTTGGTGGAAGGGATTGTTGGATAATGTTGTGGACTAAAAAAGATGGAGAAAGCACTATAGAGCTCTAAAGACAGCAAAAATAATTCATGAGTTTGTCCAAAAAAAAATTTAACAAACAAAGGAGACTTCAAAGCAAGGGAAGTTATTAGGCATAAAGAGGGGCATTACATAATGATAAAGGGTACAATTTTCCAAGACGACATAACACTTCTTAATGTGTATGCATCTAACAACAGATCATCAAAATTTTGTGAGGTAAAAATGATAGAACTGCAAGGAGAAATAGATAAGTCCACTATTATTGTTAGCCACTTCAACACCTCTCTATCGGAAATAGATCCAGCAAGCACAAAATCAGTAAGGACATAGTTGAACTCAACAACATCAACAGTCAACTAGACATAACCGACATCTACAGACTACTTCATCCAACACAGCAGAATACACCTTCTTCTCAAGCTCACGTGAAATATTCATCAAGATAAACCACATAAAACACACCATAACACTAGGCCATAAAACACACCTTAACAACTTTAGAGAACAGAAATCATTCAATGTCTGTTCTTAAACCACAAAGATACTAAACTAGAAATCAATAACAGAAAGACAACTGGAAAATATCAAAGTACATGGGAATTTAACAACACACTTTAAATAACACATGATTCAAAGAAGAAATCTCAAGAGAAATTTAAAAGTATTTTGAACAAAATGAAAATGAAAACACAAATACCAAAATCTGTGGTATACATCAAAAGCAGTGCTTAGAGGGAAATTTTTAGCATTAAATATATTAGAAAAGAAAATATTTTGCATTAAATATTATATTAGGAAAGAAAAAAGATCTAAGGTCTATCTTCTAAACTTTCACCTTAGGAAACTAGAAAAAAAGAGTAAATTAAGCCATATGAGTAGAAGAAAAGAAATAATAAATTAGATCAGAAATCAATGAAATTGAAAAAAGGAAATGAATAAAGAAAATAAACAAAACCAAAAGCTGGTTCTCTGAAAAGATCAATAATATCAATAAGCCTCTAGAGAGGATAACTAACAAAAAAAGAGAGAGGACACAAATTACTAATATCAGAAATGAAAAAGGAGACATCACTATAGATTCTATAAACATTAAATGAACAATAAAGAATACCATGAACAACTCTATTCTTACAAATTTGATAACCTAGATGAAATGGACCAATGCTTTGAGAGTCACAATCTGCCAAAACTCACATGAGAAAAAATAGACAATCTGAATAGGCCTTTATCTATTAAGGAATTTGAATCAATAATTAATACTTTCCAAAACAGAAAGCACCATGCCCAGATGGGTTCAATGATGAATTCTACCAAATATTTAAGGAAGAAATTGTACCAATTCTCTACATTCTCTTTCAGAGATGAAAACAGAGAGCATGCTTCCTAACTCATTCTATGAGGCCAGCATTATACTAATACAAAACTAGACAAAGACATTACAAGAAAAGAAAACTATAGACTAATATCTCTCACGAATATAGACGCAAAAAACCTCAACAAAATCTTAGCAAATCAAATCCAAAAAAGTATAAAAATGAATTGTACATCATGACCAAATGGGATTCAACCCAAGTATGCAAGATTGGTTCAACATTTGAAAATTAATGTGTTCCATCACATTAACAAGCTAAAAAAGAAAAATCACTTGATCATATCAACAGATGCAGAAAAAGCATTCGACAAAAGCCAACAATCACTCATGAAAAATCTATTAGTGAACTAGAAATAGAGAGGAACTTTCTCAACTTGATAAAAATATTTACAAAATACCTACAGCTAATGTCACACTTAATGGTGAGAAGCTAGAAGACTTTCCATTAGATTAGGAACAAGCCAAAGATATCTCCTCTCATCACCCATTTTCAACACTGCAGTGGAAGTCCTACAAATGCAATAGGACAAAAAAAGAATATAAGAGATATACTCATTGGGAACAAAGAGATAAAACTGTCTTTGTCTGCAGATGATATGTTCTTCTACGTAGAAAATCCAAAAAGAATTGACAGAACAACTCCTGGAAGAAATAAGCAATTATAGCAATGTCACAGGATACAAGACTAATATACAAAAGTCAGTTGCTTTCCTATGTACCAGAAATGAATAAGTGAAATTTTAAATTAAAAACACAATACATTTACATTAGCACCCCCCAAAAATGAAGTACTTAGGTATAAATGTAACAAAATATGTATAAGGTTTATATGGGGAAAACCATAAAACTCTAATAAATGGGCTAAAAGAACTAAATAAATGGGGAGATATTCCATGTTCATGGATAGGAAGATTCAATATTGTCAAGATGTCAGTTCTTCCCAAAACGATCTACAGATATAAGCCCAATCAAAATCCCAGAGGTCATTTTATGGATATTAACAAAAGATTCTAAAGTTTATATGGAGAGGCAAAAGACCCAAGATAGGAAACACAATATTGAAGTTGGAGGACTGACACTACCTGACTTTAAGACTTATCATAAAGCTACAATAATCAAGACATTGTGGTATTGGTGAGAAAGAACAGACTAATAGATGGATGGAACAGAATAGAAAGCCTAAAAATAGAACCACATAAATACAGTCAACTTATCTTTAACAAAGGAGTAAAGGCAATACAATGGAGAAAGGACAGTTTATTCAACAAGTAGTGTGAGAACAACTGGACACCTATATGCAAAAAAGTGAATCTAGACACAGACATTACACCCTTTACAAAAATCCACTCAAAATGGATCACAGAACTAAATATAAAATGCAAAACAATAAAACTCCTAAAAGAAAGATAACATAGGAGCAAATCCAGATGACCTTGAGTTTGGTGATAAATTTTTAGATATAATACCAAAGTCATAATCCAGGAAAGAAAGAACTGAGAAACCAGATTTCATTAAAAGTAAAATTTTCTGCTAAGTGAAAGACACTGCCAAGAGAATAAAGAGACAGAGTGGGACAAAATATTTGCAAAATACATATCTGATAAAGCCTGTTATCCAAAATATACAAAGAAAACAAAAAACCCTCTTAAAACTCAACAGAAAGAAAACAACCCAATTAAAAAACAGGCCAAAGACCTTAACAAACACTTCACCAAAGAAGATATACAGATGTCAAATAAGCATATGAAAACATACTTCACATAATATGTCATCAGGGAAATTTAAGTCAAAACAATAATGAGCTACCACTACACACCTATTAGAATGGCCAAAATCTAAAGCACTGAGAAACACAAATGCTGGCAAGGACGTGAAACAAGAGGAACTCTCATTTATTGAGAGTGGGACTATAAAATGGTACAGCCACTTTTGGAAGACAATTTGGTGGTTTCTTACAAAACTAAACATACTCTTACCAAGCAATTGCACTCCTTGCTATTTGCCCTAAGGAGTTGAAAATTGATGTGCACACAAATACCTGCAGACAGATCTTTTATAGCAGCTTTATTCGTAATTGCCAAAACCTGGAAGCAACCAAGATGTCCTTTAGTAGGTGAATGGATAAATAAACTGTGGAATATCCAGACAATGGAATGTTATACAGCACTAAAAAGAAATGAGCTTTTCACATGCAAGAAGGTTAAATGCATATTGCTAAGGGAAACACCTAATTTGAAAAGGCTTCCTACTGTATGATTCCAACTATATGACATTCTGGAAAAGGCAAAATACTATGGTGACAATATAAATATTAGTGGTTGACAGGAGTTGGGGAGGAGGAAGGGACGAATAGGCAGAGCACAGAGGATTTGGATGGGCAGCAAAAATACTCTGTATGATACTCTTAACCATGGATACATGTCATTATACATTTGTCCAAACCCAATGAATGTTACAAAACCAAGAATGAACCCTAATGTAAACTATGGACTTTCGGTGATTATGATGTGTCGATATAGGTTCATCAGTTGTACCACTCTGGTGGAGGACTGTGATAATAGGGGAAGCTATGTATGTGTCATGGCAGGAGGTACATGGGAAATCTCTGTACCTTCCTCTCAATTTTGCTGTAAACCTAAAATTACTCTAAAAAATAATAAAACCTTTAAAAAATTTGAATGTTCATTGTTTCTGTTTTGGAAGTCATACCAGGGAGAACGATGCTGCCAAGTCAGTTTTCATTTTTAGACGATGACACCAACTCTACTCAACTTCAGAAAGAAATATGTTTTTCTTGAAAATACTTCATTTCTATTCAGTTTCTTCTGCGGTCTGCTTATGATGGTGTCTTTCTAATTCCAAAAGACTTTTCCCACCATCCCCAGCTTCTATCAGAAGGGTCAATTCTCTAGTTGTCCAGGCATAACCCATTCATTTAGCACATCTATAACTTGATACCTGCATGCTAATTGATAGAATGTCCCTTCCCTCCACTACACTAAAAACTCCACTAGTGCTGCAGCCAGTTAGGTCTGTCCTGTTTTACTGCTTTTCAACTAGCACCTAGCATAGTGCCAGGCATACAGCAGGTGCTCAATAAATATTTGGTTAATGAATACATGAACAAAAAATTAGATGAACATAGAGTAAATTATGCTAAGTGAAATAAGCCAGACAGAGAAAGACAAATACCACATGGTATCAGTTACATGTGGAATCAAAAAAATAAGTTGAATTCATAGAAACAGAGAGCAGAGAAGTGGTTACCAGGGGCTGGAGGATGGGGAAATAGGGAGAGGTTGGTAAAAGGATACAAACTTTTGGGTATAAGGTGAATAAGGTCTGAGGATCTAATGTATAATATCGTGACTATAATAGATAACATTGTACAGTACTGTATAATTGAAATTTGCTAGGAGAGTAGAACTTAAATGTTCTTGCCAAAAAGAAAGGCAAATAAGTGAGGTGATAGATACGTTAATTAACCTGATGGGGGGTGGAATTCTTTTACCATGCACATATACATCAAATCATCACATTGTACACTTTAAATATCTTACAATTTTATTTGTCAGTTATACCTCAATAAAGATAGAAAAAATGAGGCTAACAATGTAATATAATTAAAAATCCATCAATACCTACTTAGCCTAGTGTCTTCTAAATCGTATGTTTCAACTGTATTACAATATTTCCCAACCATATTCCATCCAATGTATTCACTACAAATGCTGTCACAGTGTAAAACATGCAAAGAATAATAGCTTGGCATCATCTGTTATGACTGGTTCATTTAGCAAACAGTTATATACTGAATGTTTAGTATATTCCTAGCACTGAGCTAGTACAGAGGTAAGCCAGTGAGAAATGATCTTTTCCTTCTTAATACAAGGCCAGTAGCCTGCATTTATAGGACTGGCAGGTCATGATGACTTCTCCTTGAAAGGTATTAAGGCAATTTCTGACCACTTCCTGGTTCAGTCCTAGTATTAGTAAAGGAATGCAATGGGCTATTCAACCGATTACTTTTTGGCTAATTCATTTTTTTTTTTTTTTCTCAGCTTAAGAGAGGTCATTTCTCCCCACCCCATACCCCTACTTCCTGAGTGGTATCTTTTTTCTCTGCCTCTTCTCTTTTCTGTCTCATACCAAGGGAAATCCAGTTTTCCTGGGTGACTTCTTCATAGGCATTATTGTCTCCCACTTCTAACTTGGAGGAGAGGTGGGGAAACTGCCTCTTGGCCCCTAACTGTGTCTTCTCATTGCTGCCTTAAATGTGGAGTTAGTATCACCCATCCATTTACGTCACACACTTCTAATCACCCTTGATCTTGAATTCTCCATTAGGATTCATTTTTACCTTCCTAGATGTTTTATCACTTGGCTCACATTTTTTTCCTCCAACCCTCTATTGTTTCTTTTTGGAATTTAAACTGAATTTCCTATTATGAGAAAGGAAGTATAGTGGTGGAGGTCACAGATTCTGGAGTCACACCCCTTGGATTTGAATCCTACTCCACCACTTCTTAACTGTGATTAAGGCAATTTAACATCTCTGAACCTCAGTTTCCTCATTTGTAAATTGAAAGTAATAATAATGTCTACATTATAAGGCTTAAATGAGTTAAGACCCATAAAACACTTAGTCACTGGCACATAGAAAGCACTTCAGAATGCCAGTATTATCATTATCCTTGGTAACATTAATATCCATATTTTTGACTATTGATTTTCAATTTCTGGACATATTGGCATCCACACATAGTTCTACCTTGAAGCAGCTTATCACACAGCCCTACTTTTGAAATACCAGATTTCAAACCTGGTATTTTTCTCCAATTACAAAAATTCTTCTCCTCATCTTTCTCACTCTTGAAAACTCCCAGAACATTCTATTTTCTTGCCTTAAATCACTGATTCAAGCAAGCACTGGCAATCAAACTTCCTAATCTTTACCTAATCTTTAACTCTAATAATTTTCTAATATGAATCTTTGAGTCTTAGTCAGTCTAATCTTAATCTCTTCACTCTTCCTTGAACATATACACTTACAAGCTCTCCTCAATGTCCAGAGATCAATAATCTTACTTGTCCTTTAATAGCCAAATGAATGATTTATCAACATCTATCTTGAGCTCCTCTTTGTAAATATTGCTGAATAAAGGTACTTCGTTTCTATTACTCAAAACTAAAACAGAACCACGCCAACAGTAGTGGTCCAACAAATGCTCTCTAAGAGTAAATTTGGGGAGACTTCCTTTATGTTTAGGATGCTATTCTGATAATAATGATGTGAAAGCATTTGTATTTTAATTAGAGTATTCTTGGTGCTATATGCACTTTTGAAGTAACTTTCAAGAATGAAGTAGCATTTGTCATATATCTACTTTTGCATACCATCTCTGATTTATAAGCATTGCAATTAAAGAAAATCTAACCTATGTTGACTAACAATCAGCTACCGACTAGCTGTATGCTCTTTAGAAACTCATTATGTCTTTGGGACTTGTGTATCTGTAAAATGAGGGAGCTGGGCTAGAATAAACTGGCTTTTAGAGGACTCCAAGGGGGTCATTCACTTAAGAATTAGACTAAGGAGACTGTAAGCATAAAGAAAATCATATTAATGCAGGGGGGAATGTTCAAGAAACCAGAACCAAAGTCAGATGGGAATAGTAATTCCAATTACGCAACGGAGAATTGACTCTTCCACACAAAGGACTTCAAACTGTAACTATGACTAAATGATGTCAGTTGGAAAGTTAAGGTTACTGTCAGTTGTCCCGTTTTCTCACATAACCTCTTGTCACAGTACCTCAACTAATTTAAAATGCAATTAAAACCCCCTGAAGCTGAATATATATGTTCAACATCAGTTAAATATATTCATCCTTTGGGGAGAAAAATCATGTTCTAGAAATACACAAAGCGATTATTTTTTATGAAGAATTAATTTCAGTAGGAGGGGTACACATACCATTAATAAATAGTTGGGAATCATTTTCATCAAAAGGGCATAGCAGTTGTAAAGAATTATATGTTAGCTATCTACAGGGAGAGTGAATTTTTTTGTTAAATGTCTTTTGGGTTAATATTCTTTCGGTGTAAATGTGTATTAAATATGCATGTCAACTCCTTTGAACTCTCCGTTAAGGTAAAAACTCCCCACTCCCTCCTTTCCTGCTCATAAGTAGAGGGCTCTTGAAATTAGAGAATTCACAAACAGGGAGCAAAAAAGCAGACATTCAGATCTTTGGTTCCTTGTCTAGGTGTGATATCAGAACTCCAGAGAGAACCCTAAACTCACGTCAGCTTGTTATAAAATACACTTATTGCTAGAATTCAAATGTGAAATGATGTTTAAATGTATTTCTGTCTTCAGATACAAATGTGTTTGGCTGCTTAGAGTTGAGTGTAGATAGAAAGAGAAATTAAAACATATATTCTATGAAAGTTCAAGTCTGAAATACACTATGCAAGTCAATACAAAATCATTAGGTAAATATGTAATTTAGATGATTTTAAAAACATGAAAGCCTTACTTAAAGCAACACACTTCTTCAGAAATTATATAACTGTGATGTCTAAATTTTTCTTTTGCTTTAAACTGTTTACACCTATTTCCTATACACTTACAAAAATATACTAAACAAAAAGGGAACTTTTAAACTTTGTTTAGAATTACCATTATATAATTATTAAATAAACATGCATGTAGGGAAAAGACAAAATCATGTAGAAAATTTGTAACTGCATCATATATATATGTACATATAGAATTTTGACAACTTTTACCGTTTTTCTTTTGAAAGAAAATTTTAATTTCGTATATATTATATATAATATATATGATAGAAATGTAAAAATACAATCAGAACAAATCTGTTTCTTTAAAGTTAAATAGTTAATGAACAATGTTCGCATTGTTCCCAAGATTAGTATGACTTGTGTCTAATATTAAAAGCGTTAGTCAAATAGTATGCAATTATAATATCCAACCCCATTCAATATGATTATAAATAAAATATATATTGTTAAAACATCATCATATAAGTTATACGAAAATATCACCATTTCTTAGAGGAAGCAAGGGCTGATTAAAATCTATAAAATATTAGATGGTCTCCATTTACAATTAAACCAACAAGAAAGGATCGGGGAAAGGAGCCTACCTTCCATTGCCCTTTTAAAGAAGACCTTACAGCTCCCACAGGTAAGGACACCATAATGACAGCCTGATGCTTCATCCCCACAGATTAAACAAATCTTCTGAGGTAATGACTCGAAGCTGTACTGTGGGCTCTGGCTGGCTTCTGAATCCGGCCTTGAAATGCAAAACAAAGTACTCCATTTATTTTTAGGTGCACCACTATCTAATACTAAAGTTTTCTTAATCCAGAATTGACAGAGTGAAAGGGTTTTTAGAAAATAGAAGCGAATACACTTGAAAGACATGCAAACTAAACTTCATGTACTACCTGTGACTGGATTCATCAGACTGGCAAAGTTATTAGCCTTTCATCAGGAGCACCAACACGAAAGAATAATAAAGAATTAATATATAATTTTATATCCAGAAAAACATCTTTCTACAAAACTCCTTATAGAGAATCAGTCTTTGACAAATCAAATGTTTTGACCTTGTACGCTGGGTAACGATAAACGTGGTTTTGCTTTCAGAGTACAATCATACTTAGAGATGCTACTGAGTTTTTAACACTCAACTCTGTAATTAAACAAGAATAGGTGTTTGTCATTTTAAAGTATTGTTCAGTATACTGCCACTGTTTTGACTATTCACAAAACAAGATTCCAAACCGAGAGCATTTTTTTTCTTTTTTCTTTAAAATTCCATTACTCCCGTAGGTAAATTAAAATGTTTTTTAAAACCTGTGTGAAAAAAAGTTGCAGCGAACTCGAAACAATATTAGAATACAAGGTACTGCAGTGATTGATGTTTCAATCCATAATGTAAACATATTACACATAAATTAATTTTAATCTTGAGATTCGTATGAAAATGAAGCGGTTGAGTGTCCAGACCCCTGAGACGGTTCTGCTTTGGTTTCTGGCCCGCTACCCAACATCCAGTGCCACCCCTCCCGGGAGAACGGGACGTTAATGTCTCCTCTCCAAGACAGACATTCCCAGTAATCGTCCTTCTACGAAGAAAAGCATTTTATAAGGCCCCCGACTCGCCGCACCCCTTCCGCTCCGCGGGGCTACAGCGGACCTAGAGTGACGCTGCACTTTTAGAAATCACGGCTGGTCTCGTCTTGGGATCGCGCAGATCTGAAAAGTTTAGAAACCTATTTTCGGGGAGGTACGCTCCGGAAACAGCATATTCTGCGCCCCCTTGGTGTCCCCCCAAAAAATGAGGAGAAGAGGTAAGGAAAAGGAAGCCAACCTGCGCTGTGCCCCGCCCCGGCCACCCACCCCTCGCGGCTACTCGGGGGAGCCGGAGCCGGAGCCGGAGCCGGAGCCGGAGCCGGGCGCTGAGGGCCGGGAGCTGGCGGCGGCCAGCGGCCGCACCGCTATTCTCGCGACGCGCCGGGCGCGCCCCGCCCCGGGCCCTCACCTCAGGTAGTTGAGATAGGGCTGGTAGACCTGCGGCAGGCCCTCCTTGAGCACTGCGGCCTGGTAGCCGAGCTGCGGGAGCCCGTTGAGGCCGAGCGGCGGGTAGAGCGCTGGGGCCGCCCCGGCGGCGGCGGCGGCGGCGGCGGCCGAGGCTGAGGTGGACTGCAGGCCGTCCCGCGGCAGCAGGCAGGCGCCTGCGCCCGGCCCCTTGCAGGGGGGCGGCGCGAACGGGCCCTGCTGGGGCGGCGCGCCCTCCGCCTTGTACAGGATGCACTCCAGGGTCGACCCCGACGAGGACGCGGACGAGACAGACGCACCGAGAGGTGCGCCGACGGCCGCCCCTTCCCCGGGTCTGGACGACGGCGCTCGCGTAGGCAGCGCCGGCGGCGCCAGCGGGAAATCCGGGAAGACGGCGGGGTTGGTACCCGCCACCAGGTACGGCCGCGGGGAGCGCGCGGCTGCCTCGGCGCCTTCCTCCTCCTCCTTGATCTTCAGGGCGGGCGGCTGGAAGTCTCCATAGAGCGGGAATGCGTCGTCCTTGGGCTCGGCGTCGGGCTGGTACGCGCAGTCGGGGAAGTCGCCGGCCGCGATCTGGGCGGACGAGGCCGAGGGCGGGCACCGCGGCGGGGCAAAGGCGCTGACAGCCGCGGCCCCGCCGTCATAGTTATCCCCCTCTAGCAGCTGCCGGGTGCGGGCGGCCAGGAAGGCCGAGTTGAGCGGCAGGATGGGCACGTGGATAAAATCCATCACCGTAGTGGCCAGCGGGGAGCGCCCGGGCGCCGCTGGCGCGTCGTGCTCCGCCAGGGCGACCCTGGGCGCCGTGAAGCGGGAATCTTCCTTGGGGACCAGGGCGACGCCTCCTGCGGCCGACCCTGGAGCAACGGTCGCGGCTCCTCCTCCGGCCGCCGGGCCTCCCGCAGGCCGGAGTTTGCCCTTCAGAGGCGGACCCACGGAGCCCTCGGACTCGGAGCCATCCTCCTCCTCTACCTCCACCACAGCGGGCTGCGGAGAGGGCTTCACTGCGGCCCCGGGCCAGTGATGGCTCCCGGCCGTCGGGGGCAGCAGCTGCCGGGACGGTGCCAGGCCCCTGGGCAGCACTTTCTGGGCAGCTGCCGTCCCGGAGCTGTCACCAACCTTGCCTTCTGGTCGGCTCATGAGCGGGGGCAATACCCCCTGGGTGGCAGGGGCAGCCCGGGCGTCTTGGGGAAGCTCGGGGCTGAAGAGGCACCAAGGGCTGGTGCCCTCGCAGACGGGCGGGCTGGCGTGGCTCTGCCCAGGACCCGAGGGCGCCAGTAGCGTGTCCAAGACACTGTCCAGCAGTCCGCTGTCCTTTTCTGGGGGTCTAGAGGTGCCACCTCCAGCACCCTCTGTGGCTTCAACTCTGGAATACGCCCCCTCCACGTCTGACAGCGACTGCTGGTCCTGAGTCTTCCCGTCTGGGTCCTGACCCTGGCAGGGCCGAGGGAAGAGCAGCCCGTCCAGGGAGAGGGGTATGACCGAGGCTGCAGGCGACGCGTCCGAGGTCTCGCTCGCCTGAAAGGGGCCTGTGTCCCGGCGTCCCAGCAGAGGGGATCCGACCTGGGTGGGGGAGGACGCTCTGCCCGCCACGTGGGGAGCCCGGGGATCCTTTGCCTTCCGCTCAGTCATGACGACCTGGACTCCCCTTTTCTCCTCCCCTGTCTCTGGGGAGGAGGGATAGGGGAAGGACGAGGGGGTGTCAGGAATACAAGAGCAGCGGGGGGAGGAAATAGGTGTTGAATTTGGCTGGACCGGACGGTGGAGAGGGGGGTGAAATCTCCACCTCTTGGGTCGGAAGGGGGCGGCACCGATCAGCTACTGCCCTTGCCCTCGGTCCGGTAGGCAGGGGAGGGGTGGCAGTTGCTCCGTCCTTGAGGCAGGTGGGGAGAGCAGGCGAAGGCAGTTGTAGGGATCTCGCTTCCTGACTGGGAGAGTTCTCCAAGAGAGTTCCCCGACTTCAGTCTGCGGACAGGAGACGCAGAGTACTCACAAGTCGGCACTCGAGTGGCGGCGGCTTCGAAAGCGATGCAAAGCGGCTCTCTCTCTCGACTGTTTCTCCCGCTTCAGTGCCGTGTTGCTCCCAATCCCCGACTGCATTCCACTTCCCTTCTCACTAAAACCCTGGGGCTACTTTGGCCTCTCGGCAGAGCCCATCCTCAGGAACAGCCTTGTTTCTGCCGGCTGCCTATAGCTGGCGACAACCATCTCTCCAGCTCTCACATTTCTCGGCAGTCCGGGGGGACGAAACGCCTGTAGTTGCAGATTCCACTCAAATGCCAAGTGAAACTAGTTCTCACTGAGAATGCTGCTCACACACCAGACCCTCGCTCACTCAACTATTACTAGGCTTAACTGGAGTAGTGACAGCCAGTAGACGAGCCCCACAGCTTTCTAACAACGCCTCCTCCCTATCTGGAGGCCCCGCCCAAAGTCCCTCCCTGCCTCAATTATGGACCAGATCTGAAATTGTGGAGTTGGTATTTCCAACCGCTAGTCTGAATAACAGGTACTGTGGGATGGAACTTCATAAGCATATTAGATTTTGTACGACCAATTAAGAATTATGCCCAATCTAACTGGAAAAGCGAATGGATTCTATCAGAAGCTGAATTCTCAGGATTTCAGTTTTGTAAAGATTTTACATAGAGGAAAATATTTGGCTATGTGTATTATTTTTTAGAATAAACGTATCAAGGATGATCCTGAATAACGTGAAAGAGATTTTCTCTCTTATGACTTCCATAAAAGTGAGTATTTTCAAATTTCTCTTGCTACAACCAACATGTCCTGCTCCTCGTGAACAATCCTCAATGTGGCAGAGAAATTTGGGAGTGGGAGATAGTTGATAACACTTACCTACGTGTACAGGAAGTTTGGATGTTGTGTGTCACACTTTGATTTGTCCTAAGGAATGCATTCCAACTTTTAACACATAGCACTTTAAGGAAAGTTTTCTTTAGCTCCAGCTTATATCCTGTGCTACATCGTAAATTCCTCAATAGAGATGTTAAATTGTATTTTTCTCCCCTCAGCGTTCTTATTCTTAAAAATAATCTTTGAGTTTTTTAAGCAGATCACCTCTTGCCTCCTAAGATATGGTAGAGGGGGAGTAGTGCAATATATTTGAGATACAGAGTTATAAGGTAACAATCTCTGTGCTGAACCCAAGACCGTTGGGTATCCTGACATCATCTTAAATATACCATGTTCAAAAGTGAATTAATCATTTGGAAAATTCCTCGAAGTTCTGTCTGTGCTGTTGCCCCACATATTCTCTCAGCCAGGTATAGAGAATACACTGGAAGACTCCAAGACTCCAGGATGGGCAGAGCTACTAGAGGTAAGGAGCCTGGATCCCTGAATCACCTGGGGAGGGTCTACATGAGTGAGAAATACATTTTATCATGTTAGGCCACTGGATTTTGGAATCCATTGTTCCAGCCTTTAGCTTACTCTGACTGACTAATTTTAAATATAAAGGAGTTAGGTGGGTAGAGGAGGGGTGAAGAGAACTCCAGGAAGCAGATATAGTATGTTCACAGGACATCAAATAGGAAGACATAATATGGGGACTGCAAGGAGGCCATTATGGATAGAACATAGAGTACATGTGGGAATGGAAGAGGATAAGGCTAGAGAGATGACTAATTTATTATTATTAATACTGTTATTGTTGCTTTTGGGCTTCCCTTTTCCAATCTATTTTAAACCACTTAACATGCCTTTATTTGATATAATTCACATACCTTAGAGTTCACCTGTTTTAAAGTTACAATTCAATGGTGTTTAGCATATGCACAGTTGTATAACTATCACCACTATTAATTTTAGAACATTTACATCACCCCAAAAAGAAACCCCACACTCATTAATAGTCACTCCTCATTTTCCCTTAAAACCTTTCAACAACCTCTGAATCTACTTTCCTTCTCTCTGCATTTGCCTATTCTGGACATTTCATATAGAATCATACCATATGTGTTCTTTTTTGCTGGCTTCTTTCACTTAACATAATGTTTTCAAGGTGCAGCCACATGGTAGCATGTATCAGTACTTCACTCCTTTTTATTGCTAAATAATATTTTATTGTATGGATATACTGTTTGATTATCCATTTAGCAGTTGTTGGACATTTGGGCTGTTTCTGCTTGTAGGCTATTATGAATAATGTTGCTATTAACATTCATGTACAAGTTTTTGTGTGAACATATATTTTCATTTCTCTGGCATATATACCTAAGATTAGAATTTCTGGGTCATATGCTGACTCTAGGTTTAACCTTTTGAGGAACTGCAGACTGTTTTCCAAAGTGACTGGACATATGACATTTACACCTGCAGTGTAGGAAGGTTCCAATTTCTCCACATCCTCAGAAACACCTGTTGTTGTCTTTTTATTATAGCCCTCATAGTGTGTGTGAGTGAAGTAGTATTTCACTTTGGTTTTGATTTACACTTCCCTGATGATTAGTGCCATAGAATCTGTAGATTTTGTAGAATCTGGATAGCACTGCCAGGTAGTCTTCTATGACTTTTACATGTGTTAACTTATTTAATCCTTCAACAGTCCCATGAAGTAAGTACTGTTATCTGCATTTCATAGTTGAGAATACTGAAGCTCAGAGTTTCCCAATATTATTAAGATAATAAGTAGCATAGCCATATTTGATCCCAGGCAATCAAATACCTCAAATACCAGACTTCTTAGGAGTGTGATTTTTAAATAGCAAATGGCTCAGAATGTGGGTTCCAGGTTGCTGTAGCCATAAAATTGGCACTAAGTCTCATTTTAAATGACAGACTATATTTGGCTTAATTTTGGTTGACTATAAAAATTCCCTCAAACCAGACAAGTCTGACTAGGATATTTCCATAAGATTGAAAGTCTTGAAGTAAGGAAACAATAATAAAGATGCTCAGCATATCCTAAATCACCATTATGCCATGAAATTTGATGCTGGGTGATTAGCATTGTTGGCACAAGAATTCCTAAAAATATGAATCTTTGAGTGAAACAAAGTCACTAGTTAAATATACTGGTTAAAAATAGAATTACCATATGATCCAGTAATTCCACTCTTGGATATTTATCCGAAGAAAACACAGACACTAATTAGAAAAGATATATGTACCCCTATGTTCATTGCAACATTACTTACAATAGCTAAGATATGGAAGCAACCTAAGTGCCCATTAATAGATGAATGGATAAAGATGAAGGTGTGATATATATATATAAGTATATATAAATAATAGAATATTACTCAGCCATAGAAAAGAATTGAATCTTGCCATTTGCAACAACATGGATGAACTGTGAGGGCATTATGTTAAGTGAAATAAGTCAGACAGAGAAAGACAAATACTGTAAGATTTCACTTATATGTAGAATCTAAAAGAAGAAAACAAATGAACAAACGTAATAAAACAGAAACAGAGTTATAGACACAGAGAAAAAACAGGTGATTGCCGGAGAGAGGGGGATGATGGTGATGGGGTATGAAAGAAATAGGTGAGGGAGATTAAGTGGTACAAACTTCCAGTTGCAAAATAAATGAGTCAGGGATATGAAATGCACAGTGTGGGGAATATAGTAATTATGTAATATTTTTGTATGGTGACATATTGTAACTAGACTTATCATGGTGATCATTTCGAAATGTATAGAAACATTGAATCACTATGTTGTGTAACAGGAACTAACATAGTGTTGTAGGTCAATTATACTTCAAAAACAAACCAACAAACAAACAAACTCATATAAAAAGAGATCAGATTTGTGGGTACCAGAGGCAGGGGGATGTGGAATTGGATGAAAGCAGTCAAAAGGTACAAACTCCCAGTTATAAGATAAATAAGTACTAAATAATGTACAACATGATAAATATAATTAACACTGCTTATGTATGAAAGTTGTTAAGCAAATAAATCCTGAGTTCTCATCACAAGGAAAAATATTTTTTTCTATTTCTTTAATGTTGTATCTATATAACATGTGGATGTTCATTAAACTTATTGTGATAATCATTTCATGAAGTATGTAAATCAAAGCATTATGCTGTACACCTTAAACTTATACAGTGCTGTATGTCAATTATATTTCAATAAAACTGGAAGAAAAAAAACTCACTTGTTAAATTCAGGTGTGATAGGGCTAACTCCAAATATTCCTACAGACTATTTTTTAAGAAGATAGTTCAAATTTGGAAGGTTTTTTTTTGTTTGTTTATATTAGAAAAAGGCTTATTAAATTATAATTGTCATACCGTAAGCTGCTTATATTGAAAATGTACACTTTGTTAAGTTTTGACATAAGTATATACCTGTGAAGCCATCACCACAAAAAAAGATGATAAGTATACCCTTTTCCTCTAGAAGTTTCCTCATGTCACTTTTTAATCCCTTCCTTTTTCTATCCTCTCCTATCCTTGTCATTCCTTATGGATCGCTGGGCAACCACTAATCTGCTTTTTGTCACTATACATTAGTTTTTTTTTTTTAACTTTATATCTGATTTATTAAATGTATTAAATTATATACACATAGATTTTTAGGACTGTGTCTGCTTTAATTTTTTAATTAATAGACTTTACTTTTTAGGATACTTTTAGATTTACAGAGAAACTAAGCAGATAGTAGAGAGTTCCCGTATATCATCTGCATAGTTTTTCTTATTACCATCTTATGTTAATATGGTATATTTGTTACAATTAATGAACCAATATTGATACATTATTAATAACTAATATACATAATTTATTCAGATCTCCTTAGCTTTTACCTAATGTACTTTTTCCTTTCCACAATCTCATCCAGGATACCACATTACATTGTTGTTATGTCTCCTTAGGCTCCTCTTGGTTATGACAGTTTCTCAGACTTTCCTTGTTTTTGATGACTTTGGCAGTCCTGAGGCATACTGTGGGATGCCCCTCTATTGGAATTTCATGTTTACCTCATGATTAGACTGGGGTTATGGGTTTGGGGGAGGCAAATTACAGTGGTAAAGTGCCATATTCATCACAACATATCAAAGGTATACACTGTCAACATGACTTATCACTGTTGACGTTGACCTTGATCACCTGGCTGAAGTAGTATTTGTCAGTTTTCTCCTCTGCATAGTTACTCTTTTTCCCCTCTTACCATATTGTGCTCTTTGGAAGGAAGTCACTATGAACAGCCCACACTTAAGAACGTGTGGGCGTGTAAGGAGTTACTAGTTCCCTCCTTTAGGGTAGAGTATCTACATAATTAATTTGGAATTCTTCTGCATGGGAGATTTACCTCTTCTCCACCATTTACTAATTTATTCAGTCTTTTATTTATATCAGTATGGACTCATGGATATTTATTTTATACTTTGAGTTATAATCGATTTTATTTTTTTGCTCAAGTTGTTCCAGGCTTGAGCATTGGGAACTTGTGTGTGTGTTTGTGTGTGTGTGTTCATGTGTGTGTTTGAACATTTTCTTAATTTCTGGCATTACAAGATGCCCTAGACTCATCTTGTCTATTTACTGCCCCAGTCCTAGAATCAGCCATGTATTGGAAAATGATATTAGAAATGAATATCTGAGTGCTAAATGAGTTCTACATTTACTTTTATTTCTTACAATGTTGTACAGTGTAGTGTATGCTTTTTTCGTCTAGCTTCTTTCACTCAGCATAATTATTTTAAGATCTATATTGTAGTATATCTCATTAGCTCTATTTTTTTTATTGCTGAGTAATAATCTATTGTATGGATATACCATAGTTCATTTATCTGTTGATAAACATTTGAATTTTTCCCAGTATTTTAATATCACAAGTAAAGCTACTATGAAAATGTGTGTATAAGTCTTTGTATGGACATATGTTTTTCTTCCTCATGAATAAATCCCCAGAAGTGAAATGGCTGGATAAATTAGTAGGTGTACATTTAACTACCAGATAATTTCCAAAGTAGTTGTACCATTTTACATTCCCACCAGCAGTATATTACAGTTCTAATTCTTCCATATCCCGGACAACAATTGGTATGGTCAGTAGTTTTAATTTTAACAATTCTAGTAGATAACGTAGTGGTATCTCATTGTGATTTTAATTGCATTTCTCTAATGACTAATGATGTTTATCATCTTTTAATGTGCTTATTTGCCATTTGGTATGTCTTTTAAAATATTTTGTTTGCTTTTTAAAAGTTGAATTATTTTCTTATTATGGAATTTTGAGAGTTCTTTATGTATTCTGATGCAAGTCCCTTGTTATATATGTGATTTGAAAATATTTTCTCCTAACCTGTGCCTTATCTTTAAGTTCTCTTAAGAGTATCCTTTAAAGAGCAGATGTTTTTAATATTGATAGTCTAATTTGTCAATTTATACTTTTGTGAATTTTGCTTTTGGTGTCAGTGTCGTAATTAAAATTCTTTGCCAAACTCAAGGTCACAAAAGTTTACTCCTGTGTTTTCTCCTGTTTTTATAGTTTTTAGTTTTACCTTTACATCTGTGAATCATTTTAAGTTATGTTTTTAATGTTGTGTGAGGTATAGATCAAAGTTCTTTTCTTTTTTTTTTTTGCATATGGATATTCAGTTGTTCCAGCATCATCTGCTTAAAACAGTATTCTTTCCCCACTTAATTGCCTTTACACCCTTGTAGTAAATCAGTTACTCATATATGTGGGGGTCTCTTTCCAGATTCTCAATATTGTTTTGTTGTTCTGTCTGAGAGTCTTTATGTCAATAGCACACTGTCTTGATTGCTGTCACTGTGTGATAGGTCTTGGATACTTGAAGTGTTAGTACTTCAAGTACTAACTTTATTCTTCTTTTTCAAAATTATTTTGCTTATTCTAGGCCCTTTGCATTTTCATATAAATTTTAGAATTAATTTCTACAAACAAGTCTGCTGCAATATTGATGGGGATTGAATTGAAATAGATCGTTTTAGAGAGGAATTGCTGTCTCATCAACATTAAATCTTCCATCTTCCCATGAAGATGGTATATATCTCCATTTCTTTAGGCCTAATTTCTCTCAGCAATGTTTTGAAGCTTTTACTGTAGAGATCTTTCAGATTTTTGGTCAGATTTATTTCCAGTTATTTCATATTTTTGATGTTATTGTAAATGGTATCTATATAAGTTTTCTAATGCTGAGAAATAAATTACCACAAACTTAATGGTTTAAATATCACCTAGTCATTATCTCACAGTTTCCATGGGTCAGGAATCTAGGCATGGGTTAGTTGGATCCACTGCTCAGGGCTCACATGGCTGTATCAGTGCATCAGCCAAGACTGCATTATCATCTGGGGCTCAGCCTGCTCTTCCAGGTTCATTCAGGTAGCGGCAGAGTTCAGTTCCTTCAAACTCATGGTGGCTTCCATCTTCTTCGAGGTCGGCAGGAGATAGTTATTCATGCTTTTTAAGGGCTTCTGCCTGATTAAGTCAGACCCACCAGATAATCTCCATTTTGATTAACTCAAAATAAACTGACGTGGGATCTTAATTATAATACATCAGCAAATATCCTTTTGCCAGAAATGTAACGTAATCATGGGAATGAAATCCATCCTTTTGACCACCTCATTCACATTCAAGGGGAGGAAATTATACAAATCATGTACACTGTGGGGAGAGAATTTTGGAGACCATTTTATAATTATGCCTAATTTTTGTTTTATATTGTACATGTCTAGAATGATGGACGGTGGATGTCCTTGGTAGTTCTCTGATTTTATTGGGGAAAGCATTCAGTCTTTCATCATTAAGTATGATGTTAGCTGCAGAGTTTTTCATAGATTTCCCCTTATCAGATTGAGGAAGTACCCCTCTATTCCTAACTACCTCTCTTTGCTGAGACGTTTATTAGGAGTAGATGTGCTTTTTTGTCAAATGATCTTTCTGTTGAGATGATCTTACGTCTTTTCTTTATTAATTTGTTAATATGGTGAATACATTAATTGAGTTTTTAATGTTAAGCCAACCTTGTATTCCTGGGATAAATCTTACTTAGTCATGATGTAATTTTTATATATCACATTTGATTTGTTAAAAGCTTGGTAAAATTGTTAAGTCTTCGTTTATGAGCAATATTGGTCTGTTGTCTTCTCTTATAATGACTTTGGTTTTTGTATCATGAATTCCAAGAAATAAATGGCACATTTTCATATTTATAGAATAAAATTAAAAGTACAATAAAATTTATTTTCTCCACAAATACATGTAGTTTGGTACCAGCTGTTCTTTTGTGTTGTCTCTCCACTATGGCTGTGGATATAACATGCAAAGAGAGCCATGAAGCTTTTTTAAACTTGAAAAGATGATTGACTTTTGACAAGTTTAATCCAGTTTTTATAGTGAACGAAGGAATCATTAATCCATTTTACAGACATCTGCCTTCAGAATATCATTAAACAGTTTGCTTTGTATGTTATTTTACTATATATGTACATATATATACATATGTGTGTATATATATATATATATACACACACATTTTCTACACTATCACATATAATGCTCAGAAAACTTCATGATATAAGTATTATTGTCTCAATTTTGCAGATGAGAAAATTGAAGCCTGGAGTCTTAGACCTAGTAATTAGTAGAGTCAGAACTCACTACTATGGCTTTTAATTTCAAATCTAGTGCTCTTTTCACTTTACATATTGTTTCTCTATTTTTTTACAGTTTATAGTGTTGGTAGTTGACAAGGTTCATGGAATAGTGTAGAAATGTTTGCTTGATCTGAGGCCTTAGAAATATGAACACATTCAGAATGGCATGTCAGG
This sequence comes from Balaenoptera ricei, assembly GCF_028023285.1. Lineage (NCBI taxonomy): Eukaryota > Metazoa > Chordata > Mammalia > Artiodactyla > Balaenopteridae > Balaenoptera > Balaenoptera ricei. The sequence continues at coordinate 35,142,676 of NC_082646.1, read as the reverse complement.
CCACTTAGACCTATGATTTGGTTAGTTTGGAAATTTTTATTGTTTATACAACTTTGAGAGCTAGAATTCATCTGTATTTACAAAGGGATGATTGTAGGTCCTTGAAGTGAGTACACAAAGGTCACTTCTGTAACCTGCTTGACACATTCCCCTCAGTTCTGAATCCAGTGCTCCATACAACTCTTGGGTTATTCAGGCCCCTCCACAGATGTACTGACCACCCACTAGATAATACCTGCTTTTTACACCCATGTCAGGTAGGATATATTTTGGCTCCAAGTAACAGGGTACTCAATAAAAAGTGACTTATATAACAGATACTTATTATCTCACATGCCAGGAAGTCTAGAGGAAAGTAGTTCTAGGGTTGGTTAATCGTGGCTCAGTAATGTCCTCAGGGTTCCAAACTCTCATCTTTCCAGTCAGCTGGCATCAGAGGCTTGGGTTTTATCTCTTTCTTGTCCCCTAGTGCCCAAAGATGGCATCAGAGTCTCACATAACTGCATCCAAAATTAGGAATAAGGAAAGTTTCTCCTGGCATGTTTTTTCTTTAAATCAAGGAAGAAAACCTTATCCAGAAGCTGACCCCATAGACATCCTATCAAGACTTATTGGCTAGAACTGGGTCATCTGTGCACCACTAAACCAATTACTCAAAGGGAAATTTGATTAGATTAATTGTGATTCATCTCCTGCAGCTGAGTCCACTGTTCTGAGAACTTTGCTACCAAAATTGGGGTTTATGTTAGAAAGGAACAGAAGTTGGGATGGGAATTCAACAAATAACATCTGACATTATTCAAAGTCTCATTTTGCTCAGAGTCCTAAATGATACTTAATCTAAACTGAGAAAGAAATTCACACTCAGGTATGAATGAATTTAATAGCCTACTTATTTTTGTAAATATAACTTCACAATTTATCTTAACAATAATTATTTTTCATGCATACATTTATACACACTTGTGATTCTAATATAATATTTTTAAATGACGATCAACTCCATATATCCTTTTGTGTACCTTGAATTATTCTTCAACTTTATGCACTAATTACTGCCTCTGGCACTCATTTTTTTGGTTCTACAGTTTAGCCTATAGTTGTCCAGAGTTCACACATAGGTGCATTTGTTACATTTTTCTGTCCTTGGAACTATATACACTTACATACATCGCTTATATTACAGTTCTGAAATATTTAATTTTTAATTTTACAGTCTAGTTTTCTCTCCTTAATGTAATGATTATTAGGAATTTTTCCAAATTACCATTAAAAATCTATATTTATATGGAATGATATAGGATGAGAAATGATTGGCAGATACAGGTACTAAAGGTCTATCATAGTTAACCTATAGTTGATACTGTTTAATATGTCATTCGTTAAAATTTTTATTAATTTTATAAACTTCAAATTTATCTAAAGGGGAAAGGAATATAGTACTGCTCTGGGTAATTTTGCTAAAATAAACAAGAACAAATGCTGTATAAAATAGCTGTCTTTCCTACATTAAACACCAGAAATAATACTTTCCTTATGAGGTTGATCAGAAGATTAATAGTAATTGTATAGTTGAAGTTAAAATAAGGAGCTATGGGGCTTCCCGGGCTTCCCTGGTGGCGTAGTGCTTAAGAATCCGCCTGCCAATGCAGGGCACACGGGTTCGAGCCCTGGTCCGGGAAGATCCCACATGCCGCGGAGCAGCGAAGCCCGTGCGCCACAACTACTGAGCCTGCGCTCTAGAGCCCGCGTGCCACAGCTACTGAAGCCCGCGCACCTAGAGCCCATGCTCCGCAACAAGAGAAGCCAGCGCAATGAGAAGCCCGTGCACCACAGCGAAGAGTAGCCCCTGCTTGCCGCAACTAGAGGAAGCCCACGCGCAGCAACAAAGACCCAACACAGCCAAAAATAAAATAAAAATAAAAATAAATAATAATAAAAAAATAAGGAACTATGGTAAGTTTAAGTTTAAAGCTATAATATGTGAAACATAAAAAGGTTTTCTCTATTAGTTTTGCAGCTCTACTACATATAAGTATTATCAACATTGAGAAGGACGTTGGAGCGGATCCCTCCACTCTACCCCCAAGAAGTGTATTTCCATATAATCCATATAACTTGCAAAATATACAGTAAATGAAATACAAAGTGCAAGATCAGGTGCAACAGTAAAAGGTTCCTACTTGATGCCTGACCATTTCCGGAACTGCAGGCGTTTTTTCAGTTGTGAGCCAAACTCATTCCTCCCAAAGACAAACTTCATTTGTCCATTATTTTGACTTTTAAAAAAACTAACCGATTCATTGAAAATGAGGAAATCTAGGCTTAAAGAAACCATTATCTTTTTAGAACACCAATTATTGTGAAAGCACAATATAAGCAGCGTACCTAAATTTAGAAAATAGAAATCACAACAGTATTCCTCATGATAAATAGTAACCTAAGCAGAAATAAAAGAGAAGACAGGATCTCAGACTAGGATGGTCATTTATGTTTTATTGCTATAAGGAATCCTACCTCCCTCGCTTTTGTATTATTGATACTTTTTTTTTCTCTGTGCTGCTTCTCAGTCTGGTTCCTGCATTTAAGGCAAGAACTCTACTCTCCTAGATAGCTATTTTCAAAGGATTTTGGTCCTCTGCCAGTTTTCATTCTATCACATATTCTTCTCATCTCTCTTCCCAAAGTCTTCATCCTTATTCATGAAGAAATGAGAGATAGTTTATTACTAAATACTGTACTTATAAAAAATGTTTGATGTGAGATAGGCTTTGAAGTAAATTTTTTATAATAAAAAACTTTAAAGAATTAAAAATTCTTAATGTAAACCATGGAAATAGCCACAGATTTTCTCTTTAAGTCATATTTTTAGGATTTATGAGAAAATGATGGTGTAAACTACTTATAAAGGACACTAATTTTGGGAATTCCCTTGCAGTCCAGTGGTTAGGGCTCCAGGCTTCCACTGCAGGGGTCACCGGTTCGATCCCTGGTTGGGGAACCAAGATCCCACAAGGCATGCAGCTTGGCAAAACAAACAAACAAACAACCCCCCCCTAATTTTAATATTAGAATTCAAATAACATATCAGTTAGAGATGGTTGTATCTTCTTCCTTCTTCCTTTTCTGTCTTCTACAACTCAACTTTATTCAGTAGTGTTACCTTTCCTAGTGTTTCTTATTGTATTATTTAATATGTTTTTACTTATATTTGATTTTCAGCTTTATTCTTGGGCTCTTCCTTATATAAATAGATCAATCATAGAGCATTTTCTATTTTTTACCTTTCATCCCTATTCTCTTTTAATTTATATCATTCATAAATATAACATTCTATCCCATAACTCTTGTCTCAATGTTTGTTTTCATTTTAGATTTTCATTGGTTAAAAATATCTAATGCTCACTGCTGAAGATTCTACAGCCATATCCTGGTTTCTTTAAGTAGTTTCCAATAGGTGAACATCTTCCCTAAATTCTTACGTGTTCAAAATTGTTGGTCTTCTTTTTTTATGCTTGAAGGAGTGCTTGGCTGAATACAAAATCTTGGGGACTTATTTTTCTTGTGTTTCTTATAGGTGCTGCTCCCTGACAGTGGAGAAGTCTGATGCCCCTGTCTTTTTCTTTCCATTGTAAGTTTTTGTCTAGTTGCTGAAAGAACCTTTCTTTATCGCTGAAATCTAATAAACTTCCCAAGATAAATATCATGTTGATGATTCTGTATCAGATTTTGTGCTGTATGGTGTGCTGTTTCAATATGTAGATTCAATTATTTTCTGTTTTTAATTATAATTTAAAATATTTATTCTGTGTCAGTGTTATCTTCTTCTTTGGAGATTCCACTTTTGCAAATATTGGGTCTCTTTTGCCTGATTTATATATTTATTTTCTATTCTTTTCTTGTCTTTCTTTTTGATATTTACCATCTATAGCCCTTATTGTATTTTTCATGGTGTATTATATTAATTTCCTAGGGTTGCTGTAACAAATTACCACAAATTTGGCATCTCAAAACAACAGAAATTTATTCACTTACAGTTTTGGAGGCCAGAAGCCTGAAATCAAGGTGTCAGCAGGGTCACGCTTCATCTGACGTTTCTAGGAAAGAATCCTTCCTTGCCTCTTCCTAGCTTCTGGTGGCACCCAGAAATTCTTGGCAGTTTTTGGCTTTTATCTGTATCACTCTCATCTCTGTTTCTGTTTTCACATGGCCGTTCTCTTTGTTTGTCTCTCTATGTCCTCTCCTTTTCTTGTAAGTATACCAGGCATGAGATTTAGGGCCCACCCTAATCCAGTGTGATTTCATTTCAAGATCTTTAACTCACTACTTTGCAAAGATCTTATTTCTAAATAAGGTCACATTCACGGATACCAGAGGTTAGAATCTGAACATGTCTTTTGGGCAGAAGACAATTCGACCCACTACACATAGTGTCTATGTTCTTTGTTTTCCTTCAGTTAAAAAAAAAAAGACCTTTTCACTTGGAAATAATTTCAAATGTAGAGAAAACTTTCAATAAGGGTACAGAAAACTCCCATATACCCTTCACCCAGATTCCCCAACATTTTGTGCTGTTTGCTTCATTGTTCACTTAACCTAATCTAATCTAATCCATCTATCTAATCTGCGGCATTATATCTATTTGTATATCTATTGATATAGATACACATTTTTTTCTGAACCATTTGAGACTAAGTTGCACAAATCATATATCTTTACTCCTAAATACTACTGTGCGTATTTCCTAAGAACAAGGACGTTCTCTTACGTGATATGATTATCATCTTCAGGATATTCACCATTGACACAACACTTTAATCTACCATCATACTCCTAATTTTGTCAACTGATCAAATAATATTCTGTATAACATTTTTTTCTCTAGTTCAGGCTTATATGTTACCTTTAGTTGTCAAATATCTTTAGTTTCCTTTAACCTGGACTAGCTCCTCAGCTTTTCTTACTCTTTCATGACTTTTATATCTTGAATATGCAGGTACTTTTTAAAAAAGAGAATATTCCTCATTTTAGTTATTCTGATGATTCCTTATGATTATATTCAAGTAAAGCATCCCTAATTGGAGGACTACAGAAATGATATCGTGTCTTAAGAACATCACTTTTGGATGGTACTCATGGCTCATCTGCCCCTCATTGCCGTATTGATTTTGATCATTTGGTCAAGGTAGTGTTTAGTTTATCCACCATGTATTTTCTATTTTCCTCTTGCAATCCTTATTATTACAGTTGAAATATTTTTATTTTCCTACTCCACCTTTTATCAGTCAGAATTTTCCCTCCACCTTTATCAGTCAGAAAAGTTCTCCCTTATTCATTCATTCATTCATTCATTCATCTACCTGCCCAACCTATTCATTATCAAAATGAATTTAAAAATTCCTATTTTTTAAATTTAAAACTGTTATTTTTCAATACTGTATTTATATGAGTACTCGTATTGTACCAGATTTGGCCAGTGGGAGTTCCTGTAGACCAGCTCCTTTGTCCTTTTTACATGCCCCAATAATTTACTTTTAACATGCCCCAATAATTTACTTTTAACATTTTCTTACTTTATGGCTTAATAATGTTCTAGGATCACTTTGCATACCCTGTTCCAGCCATTGAATCATCCATTTCTCAGAGGAAACTTGGTTCATTTTAGTGGAAAATGCAATTAGAAACCAATACCTAGGTCTTCAATGTGCTGATTGCTACTGTAGTATCATCTTTGCTTCTAGGCCCTTTCAGCAGACAAGAGTTAAGAAATGTGTGTGTGTGCATATATGCATATGTAATCTATTATACATACATGATCTGTATAATATATATGTATAATGTACTATATAATCTAATCATCTATCTATGAAGATATCAGAAATCATTTGTTCTTACTGAAATCTCCAAATCCAATCCATCTCCATAGAGTTTTCCTTGCCTGCCCCCCATTCTACATTTGTATCTCCCTTCTTCCACAGTGATACCACTATAAAACTACCTACAAAAAATTCAGGGTTTTTTGGTGTTCCTTCCCATCTCTCCCCTCCTTCCTCCAACTGAAGAGATATAGTTAAATACCATGTTTAAAATGTGTTTGGATTTGTTCCTTTATTTTCTTTTTAGCATTATTGTAATTCATTTGAAATATAGTTGTATACCTTGGTTTCAGTTTGCTTTTAGTTTTAGTTTTAATTTTTTGTTCCTCCATCCCTTGGTGATTTATTTTTATTTCTAGAATATGTAGAATATTAACATGCTTCCAGAAGTCATAATTACAAGAAAGTTATACTTACTCAGAGAAATGTCATGCCCTCTTTTGTCCCTTTCACCTTCATCATACTCCCCTGTAGGTAACCAACTTTATTGTCTCCAGGCTTATCTTCCTGTGTTTCTTTCTGTAAACATAAAGAGATAATTTAGATTTTTTATTTCTCTTTATTTACTATATGAAAGGTATCTCTCTTCACTTAATATTTCCTGGAAATCACTCTATATAAGTTCATACAGATCTTTGTAATTAGTAGTTACAGCTGCCTAGTACTCCACTGTGTGCACGTAAACTGTAGTTTATTCAAACAATGTTCTATCATTATTCTTATTTTCTCAAAAGTGTTTAATGAGAATGAGTTTGAATTTTGTCAAAGGCTTTTTCAGTCTCTATTTTCCTTCAAATTTAGTCTTATTTCAGAAATTTTTTGGCCTTTTTTCTTCTATTTTTTCACCCCAGTTTTTCAAGTTCTTGATTCATCTCCTCCTGTTGTCACATCATTACCTACTGTTTTCTGGCCATTTCTTCCCTGAGTTTTTGTATTTCTGATTTGTGATCTTCCTTCAGAATAGTGATTGCTTCATTATTTCTCCAAGAAGTTTTGGTTTCCAATTTTCATCTGATTAATGGTAATATTTTCTGAAGAATTTTTTTCTATAAGAAAGTTTTATTGCTTTTTTCACATTTTTAAAACATGGTATTGTTGTGTGCATGTGGTGTCTATTCCTTTTCTGTTTCTCACACTTGATTAAATTTTATTTTCTGGGGCCATCTTTTTACAAGAAGCACATGTTGGGGAAAAAGAAAGACTGTCTCCTCTACTTCTTGAACCTGACTTAATTCAAGGAGGTTTCTATTGCCATACCTAAACTTCTACAGGTTCTACTCTGCTGTTGCCATGAGGGGACAGCACCTGCCTTTTGGGGATTCCCTAAATTTAAAAGATTTGTTTTTGATTATTTTATGATCTCCTATTCCTCTGTAGCCTCTAAGCCCTTTCTCTGCCTCCCATTGTGCTCCTCAACCCTGCTCATAGTAGTTCCCATTCAGAATGGGTCCTTCTTCAGGTCTGCTAGTCTGTTTTCCCAATGTTTTTCCTATTCCTACCCTTGACTTTTATTATACCCCATCACAGTTTTCTGCAATTCTCTGTTACCAGTTCAGAGGTGGGCAGCATTTATACACAAAATTTGTAGTTTGGAGATGTTTTTTGCCTTCTGCCTTTGTTGAAAATGAAATTTGCATTTTTCTTATTGTCCTTGTTTCCTTATGGCCTTTTGGAGAAGTGGAATTATTCATAACTAAGCTGCCATCAAGTTTTTACAGGAAGTTGAAACCTATTTTACAATATTTCCTCTGTTTTACTTGTCATATGACTCTAGACCAGTTATTTAAATTCTTTGTACTGCTGTTGTCTCATCTTCAAAGTAGGTTAGATAATATCTATTAAGGTTCATGTAGGAATACATTGAGATACTAAAGTTGGTATGATATCTGGTATGTGGTTTACTAGATTGTAACTGCTTAATAACAATAATGGATGAAGATGATGACGATGATAATCCTGGAAGTCCAAGTCTATGGATACTTACTGGTAGAGGAGTAGAAGACCTGGTTTGAGTTAGTATGACATTTTTAGGAGGCATATTATAAACTTTCCACTCTGCCAGTCTCCCTTTTCCTTTCGTTAACTGGATCTACAAATACTTGGTTTGATTGGGTAACAATAATACTGCAAATATGACTATTTAATAATTGTGGCTAATTACCATGTAGAAATATAAAAATTAAGCAATAATTAAGAATGTCCAATTATTTTCATTATTTATTTGATTATAGTACTAAATTTAACCAGTTTATGTCACCTTGCTTGGCTCAACTCCAGTTATGATATATGCCTTTTCAGAATTAAGAACAAAATGAGATGTCTGTGCCTACCTTTATTATGACTTTTAAAAACAATCCACAATTCATGATGATTTGAATACCTGAACCAAGAAAATTATTTTCTTCCCCACTGGGATGCCTTCCAATCTTTTTTTTTTTGCCAGAACATTCACCAAACTCATTTCAAAGTCACTCGCTTGTTTTCAGTTATTCTTCCCCTTTTTATTTATATTTATTTATTTATTTTTATTTTTGGCTGTGTATTTTCGCTGCATGCAGGCTTTCTCTAGTTGCTGCAAGCAGGGGCTACTCTTCGTTGCTGTGCATGGGCTTCTCATTGCCGTGGCTTCTCTTGTTGCAGAGCACGGACTCTAAGGGTGTGGGCTTCAATAATTGCATCATGAGGGCTCAGTAGTTGTGGCTTGCGGGCTCTAAGGTGCACTGGCTTCAGTAGTTGTGGCACTCGGGCTCAGTAGTTGTGGTGCACAGGCTCAGTAGTTGTGGTGCACGGGCTTAGTTGCTCTGCAGCATGTGGGATCTTCCCGGACTAGGGATCGAACCCGTGTCCCCTGCATTGGCAGGCAGATTCTTAACCACTGTGCCACCAGGGAAGTCCTATTCTTCCCTCTTATGCTAAGTATTTCTCAAGAGATTTGGAAGTGTGTCTGTGTTTGGAATGGTTGCATATATTTTCTGTTTTTATATGTAATTTTAATTTAAACATTAGAAATTCTCTATAATTCCATTGGTATCTCATCTTAAATAGACGCATCATTCCTTTTACTCAAAGACTTAATCAAATATCACTTCCTCTGTGAAGCCTTCCTTGATTTTCCCAGTGCAATTAGAGAAGTTTATTTTCCTACTGGAGCACTTTCCACATTGTGCTGTGTTTTGTGCACAGCACATGGCATTTAGAACAGAATGAGAAACACTTGGATTTCAACTCGATTCTATGTTTCTGGGGAATGCTTGCTGTATCTTTTCACATCCTCAGAACCTGGCATAATGCCTGGCATTGAGAGACACTCAATAAATATTTGTCATATGAATGAATACATTGCTGGAACATTCCCCTAAAAGTAATTTTGATTCATTAAAATTTCTTCTCAGTAAACGTCATTATAACATTGAAGGTATGATTCTCAACTCTAAAACATTATAACACTAGCTAGATATGTGAACCAGGCAAAGCAGTGCAATCTCTATGGCCTTCATTTATTCATTTATAAAATGAAAGGTTTGGTTAATGTGATCTCCTGAGATCCTTACATCTCCAAAATTGTATAACTTTATGATGCTTAAGAATTGAATAAATGGGAGAGGGTGTTGTAAGCACATGTTTTCAGCCCTACTTTCTCTGTCAACTGCTTTCTGGAATGACAATATTAAAATAAGTCCACATGTGTTGACTGGAAAAATCTAGATGTCTATAGGCGATGAAATCTAGGGAAAAGAGAGCATATATAGGAAGGGAGAGTCAAGAACCCCCTTAAAAGTGGTTTGAATTAATTGTGAGACTGACAAATTATGTAATATGCAGCTATTAAAAATTCATATAGAGACCACAATAAGATATCATTCCATGCCCATTAGAATGACTAACTTTAAAGAGACTAGTAATACTAAATTTTGATTAGAATGTGGAACAACTGAAACTCTCATTTATTGTTGGTAAAAGTATAAAATGCAACATTTAACCACTTTAGAGAAAAGTCTGGAATTTTAAAAAATTAAACATACACCTACGCTATGATCTGGCACTTTCTCTCCTACATATTTTTTTAAATTAGCATACAATAAAGTTGACTTTTTGCCATAGAATTATATGAATTTTAGCACATAAATGGATCATGTAATCAGTCCACAATCAAGGTAAAATTGTAACACCCAAATCTCCTTGTACTACCCCTTTGTTGTCACTCCCACCCCCCTAACCCTACCCTTGGCAACCACTAATCTGTTCTCTGTCATATCATTTTGGTTTTTTTTCTAGAATATCATATAAATGGAATAATACAGTATGTAACTTTCTGAGAGAGGCTTCTTTCACTCACCATAATGCCTTTAAGAGTCACCCAAGTTGTTGCATGTATCAATAATTCTTTTTTTTTAACTTCTGAGTAGTATTTCATTTTCTGGATATCCTACAGTTCGCTTATGCATTCACCCATGAAGTATAGTTGGATTCTTTTCAATTTTTGGTAATTATAAATAGAATGGCTGTAAACCCTTGTGTACAAGTTTTTGTGTAAAAATACATTTTCTTATAAACATTTCTCTAGAGTAAATACCTAGGAGTGGGATTACTGGGTAAGTATATGTTTAACTTTATGAGAAACTGCCATTCTCTTTTCTAAAATGTCTACACTATTTTGCATAACCACCAGCAATGGATGGGAGTTCCAGTTGTTCCACATGCTTGTCCACACCTGGTGTTGTAAGTATTTTTCTATTTTAGTTATTCTAATAGGTCTATAGTGGTTCTCATTCTGGTTTTAATTTGCATTTCCCTAGTGGCTAATAGTATTGAACATTTAAAAAATATACTTATTTGTCATTCATATCCTCTTGGTGGAGTGTCTCTTTAATTTTAAGTCTTTGGCATACTTTTTAATTGGGTTGTTTATTTTTTTCCTGCTGAGTTTTCAGAGTTTTTAATATACTCTGTTCTTTGTTGGTATGTGATTTGTGACTAGTTTCTCTCAATATGTCATTCGTCTTTTCATTTTCTTAAAAGTATCTTTTACAGAGCAAACATTTTTATTTTGATGGAGCAAAATTCATTTAATTTTTATTTTATTGATTGAGTTTTTACTTTAACCTCAAATCACAAACATCTTCTCCTGGAAGTTTCATAGTTTTAAGTTTTATATTTAGAACTATGGTTAATTTAGAGTTAAATTTTGCATAAAATGTGAGGTATCAATCTAACTTGATTTTGTTGCTTTTGGATGTCCAATTGTTCCAATGCAATTTATTGAAAAACTATTCTTTCTTCTTTAAATCGTCTTTGCATCTTTGTAAAAAATCCATGGGCCATCTTTGTCTGGGTTTAATTTTGTACTCTATTCTATTTCATTGATTTGTGTATTTATTTTTTAACAATACAACACTATTTTATAGACTATAGTAATTCTGAAAATCAGGTGGTATGATTGCTCCAACTTTATTCTCTTTATTTTTTCCAAAATTGTTTTGGACATTCTAGGTTCTTTGCCTTTTCATTTAAGTTTTAGAAGCAGCTTATTTATATGTATAAAAACCTTGCTGGGATTTTGATTAGAATTGCATTACATCTATAAACTAATCTGGGGAGAACTGTCATCTTTATCATATTGAATATTCTAATCCATAGACATAGTATGTCTGTCTTGATTTAGATCTTTTTTGATTTGTTTCATCTATTACATAGTTTTCAGAATTCAGATTCTGTACATTTTTTTTTTGTAGAATTTAGACCCAAATATATGTTATTAACAAAAGTATTTTAAAAATTTGGTTTCCAGTTGTTCATTGCTAATATATAGAAATACAATTGACTTTTGTATGTTGATCTTGTATCTTATGATATTTCTAAATTTATTTAATACTTCAAATAGTTTTTTTTTATAGATTCCATTGGATTTTCTAGGTAGGTAGTTTTATCATTTGTGAATAGGGGCTGTTCTATTTCTTCTTTACCAATCTGTATACCTTTCTTCCCTCCCTTTTACTCCTCCTTCCCTCCTTTCTCTCTCTTGTTTGCATTGTTGCACTGGCTAGGACTTCCAGTATGATGTTGAATAGGAGAGGTGTGAGCAAACATTCAACAAGATAAAAGTAAACCCAAGCAAGGACAAGGGAGGAAATAATAAAGATAAGAGCAGGAATCAATGACATTGAAAACTGCAAAACAATACCTTGACAGGTTGCCTATTTTAGGAGGATAGCACTGTCTTTTACTGTTAAGCATGATGTTGGCTGCAGGTTTTTTGTATGTGCTCTTTACCATGATTTTTCCACATCAATTGATAAAATCATGTGATTTTTTTCTTCTTTAGCCTTTTAAATATGTTAGATGGCTTTGATCAATTTTCAAATATTGTATTGTCTTGCTTTTCCTGGATAAGCCTCACTTTATTGTGGTGTACTATTATACTTATTTATTGTGGAATTTTATATGCTAGCACTTTGTTTAGGATTTTGGTCTATAGTTTACTTGTACTGTCCTTATTTGGTCTCAGGGTAACACTGGCCTATTATAATGAGTTTCGAAATGTTCCCTCTTCTATATCTTGGGGAAAAAGTGAATAGATTTTGTGTTACTGCTCATAAATACATCTGGGTCTAGAGATTTCTTTTTTATAATATTTTAAGTATGAATTAAATTTCTTTAATCATTATAGGACCATTCATGCTATCTATTTTCATCTTGGTTGAGTTTTGTTAGTATAAAAGATTCCTGAGGAATTGGTTTATCTCATTTAAGCTGTTGAATTTATGCATGTAGTTGTTCATAATATTTTTTATTATCCTTTAATATCTATTGTATCTGTAGTAGTATCCTTAATTTCATTCCTGATATTGGTAGTTGGTATCTCAGTTCTCTGTTTCACCTCAATCTTGCTAAAGGTTTACTAAATTAATGGATGTTTTAAGGAACTAGCTTTTGGTTTCAGTGACTTTCTGTTTTATTTCTCAGTTTTAAGTTTCACTGATTTCTGCTCTTATCTATATTATGTCCTTTCTTGTCATTGGTTGGAGTTTATTTTTATTTTCTTGTATTAGTTTCTTAAGGTGGAAGCTTAGATTACCTGTGACCTTCCTTCTTTTCTAACATAAGCATTTAATGCTATAAGTTTCCCTCTAAACATTGCTTCAGCTGCATCTCATAAATTTTGATGTGTTCCATTTTCATTTTCATTGAGTTCAAAGTATTTTCTAATTTACCTTGAAACTTCCTTTTTGACCTATAGATATTTTAGAAATATGTTGTCTAAATTCCAGGTGCTTGAGTATTTCCCTGTTATCTTTGTGTTATGATTTCTAGATTGATTTCATTATTGTATGATTTTAGTTCTTTTAAATATAAGTCTTATGACTCAGGATATGGTTAGGTGAATGTTCCAGGAGCAGTTGAAAAGAATACATATCCTGCTGTTTTTAGATGCATGACTCTATAACATTTCAGCTGGTTGATGTTGAGTTCTTCTACATCCTTGCAATTTTTCTGACTACTTCTATTGATTATTGAGGGAGGAGTGTTGAACTCCAACTCCAGCTCTCCAACTATATCGTGGGTTTGTCTATTCCAGAACTAGAGAGATTCTCCTGGAGCTCTCTCTGTATGCATCCTGTCTTCTTCTACTTCTGGTTTCAGGCTGTCTTGCATCCAGACTGGAGGATACTGAAGTAAAAATGGGAAACCCGCCTCCAGTTTGGTGGTGCTTCAAGTTTTGTCTTTTTTTCCTTCAACCTTCCTGATGCTACTTACTTTTCAAAGTCCTCAAATAGATGCTCCGTGCATTCTATCAAGATTTTATGGCTTCATTCAGTGGGAGATACAGGGTGGAATGTGCTTAGTCTACCTTGTGGAAGAGGCCACTGCTCAGTATTTACCCAAGAAAATGTATGTTCAAAAAGAGTTTGCAGTTATGTTCACAGCAGCCTTATGTATTCTGGCCAAAAGCTAGAAACAGTCCATTGTCTGATGAACAACTGCAGTATAATCATTCAATGAAATATTACTTAGCAAGCAAAAGGGACAAATTACTGATTTATGTTTTTAGTACTTAATATCTATGTGTGTGTATATATATATATATATACAAATAATATAATTATATATTATATATAATACATATGGTTTATCTATTTAATTATGTAGATATATATTATCAGATCTATCCATCCATCCATTTATCTATGTATCTCACAGGGCCAAGCACCTAGTAGGCATTTAACATCTATTCTGGAAGAAAAAAAGGAAGTATAAACAGACCATTCAAGAATTTTGATTGAAAAGGGGAAAGAATAGTAAAAACTACAAGGTTTTATATTTTTGTAAGAAGGAGCAACTTGAAGATGTGTATAGCATGAGGGGAAGGAGCCCATGGAAATTGTAGAGGTTGAAAATATCAGGGGAAGAAGGAGTAAGATCCTGGAGCGTATGGGAAGGAAGGGGAATTGAAACCATAGGTGGAGAAATGGCTTTGATCACTCTCTGCTGTGGTACACACACTCCACTCCAGTCGTTTCTGTTTTCTGCCTGGGCTTTTAAGGCATTAAACAATTGGACTAAACATTCTATGTGGTATTTTCTAGCTTTGTGTACCATGATTTTCGGCCAGCTTCCCTGAAGATAATATTTGTTAGAAGAGCACTCTCTAGTCAGGGGTAACTGGACACAAAGGGTAAATTTAGAAGGGAGACCAAAAGAGAGCTTCTCCTTTCCTTCTGCACTCAACTACTAGTACCTTCCTAGACATCATATATTAAATTCTTTTATTTTTCTGCACAAAGCACAATCTCACTAGATATCTGTTTTCCTGTACTATCAAATTTTGAAATAAAAGTGAGTTACTGCCAAAACAAAGTAGAAAGAATTATTTTGTACTAATCTTATTCAGTCTAAATTATGTGTTGCTAAACTATATATGGAAAGCTTCCCATTTATAGATAGATGTTTTCAACTATGAGTATTAGAAATTATGTACGAAACTAATAGAGGATATTGGTATGATTCAGAAGAAATTAATTTTTTTAGTACCTAGAAAATAAAACCAACTGTTTAAAAATTTTTATTACGTAGTCTAACTTTATGTACTGTCTTCCTATTCTCAGAATGGACTGTGTTGACTAGTGAAATTTAACTAAGCTTTAAGAGAGGAATACAACTCTTCATATAATTTAGGCCCAAGAAAGATGCTCTTTCATCCAGGAAGGCCATCCTTGCAATGGTAGAGTGGAAGGGCAATTAGACCAGCTAAATCAAGATCATTCTCATAGTTTTTTTTGTTTTTACTACCTACACATAACTTGTTTCACACAATTATAAGACGAACATTGCAAATATGATGTATTATATGAAGTCTTACTAGCCTTATTTTTACTTTTATATAATATGCCAGGGTTTTGGATAATTTGCGATATTTTAAAAATAGTATATTCTACCTTTATAGCATATAGCATATTTCCCAACTAATTCATTGGTCTTGGTTGGTGCATATGTATTTCAATTGGAAATTTGAATTTTAACCATAATTTTTATGAATGGTTTTAATCACCATCTCACAGAAGAAAGATATTCACGTGAAAAATTGATCTGTATTCAGAGCTATTTCAGAATTCTTTGAAGATTATAATCTCGAAAATTATTTTTCCTCAGTCCGCTAACATACACCTTCTTAGTAATTGCCGGCTATTAACTTTTTTACCGGCTATTAACTTTTTTCCTCACTCCTTTCTTTCCTTTATTAAGCTGATTTTCATCTTTACCAAAAAAGCTCAAGACTTTGGAGAGGATGATGAGAAGTATTTGGGCAAAATGATAACTGATTGAAAACTCAAAGTGAAACTGCCTTAACGTGGAGCAACAAAAATGCAGAGGCCAGACTGAAAAGGAACAAATGGGGAAGGGAAAGTAAGAGAACAAGAGAAGGAGGTAGGCTTGTATGGATTCCTCCTTAGCAATAAAGCCCAAATAGATTGGAGCTCTTTCTTCTTCTGGGACTTTTATTACTCTGTGTGAATTGGTATGTGTAGGTAACTATATATAATGAGGAATTATCTTTTATTTCCTATTTTTATATATTTGCTGCATTTGTTAAATTGAGCTTTCATAATAATTGGAATGATGAGGAAATGATGACTCCTTCCAAACTCAGATAATATAATTTTAAAGAAATGATCTAGTTTTAAAAAGAAAAAAAATAGTAGACAAATATAGTATATCTTTGTAAATAATGGGTTGGGCAAGGGATTTGAAAGATTTTGCAATTAACTTTATTTGATCAATATGAAATTGTATATCTTGTATTTTCTTTATCTTATAAATTGCTGTTAATATGAGTACGTTCTTTGTTTTTCAACAATAATATATATGTATATTTATATTTATATTCATGGAAAATTAAGAGGGATAGGCTTTATTAAGAATTTTTTTTTTTATTTTGTAATTTTTTTTAAACATCTTTATTGGAGTATAATTGCTTTACATTGTCATGTTAATTGCTGCTGTACAACGAAGTGAATCAGCTATAAATATACATATATCCCCATATCCCCTCCCTCTTATGTCTCCCTCCCACCCTCCCTATCCCACCCCTCTAGGTGGTCACAAAGCATGAGCTGATGTCCCTGTGCTATGCGGCTGCTTCCCACTAGCTATCTATTTTACATTTGGTAGTGTGTATATGTCAATGCCACACTATCACTTTGTCTCAGATTACCCTTCCCCCTCCCCATGTCCTCAAGTCCATTCTCTAAATCTGCGTCTTTATTCCTGTCCTGCCACTAGGTATTTCAGAACCTTTTTTTTTTTTTTTTAGATTCCATATGTATGTGTTAGCAGACGGTATTTGTTTTTCTCTTTCTGACTTACTTCACTGTATGACAGACTGTAGGTCCACCAACATCACTACAAATAACTCAATTTCGTTTCTTTTTATGGCTGAGTAGTATTCCATTGTATATATGTGCCACACCTTCTTTATCCATTCACCTGTCGATGGACACTTAGGTTGCTTCCATGTCCTGGCTATTGTAAATAGAGCTGCAATGAACATTTTGGTACATGACTCTTTTTGAATTATGGTTTTCTCAGGGTATATGCCCAGGAGTGGGATTGCTGGGTCGTATGGTAGTTCTATTTTTAGTTTTTTAAGGAACCTCCATACTGTTCTCCAAAGTAACTGTATCAATTTACATTCTCACCAATGTGCAAGAGGGTTCCCTTTTCTCCACACCCTCTCCAGCATTTATTGTTTGTAGATTTTTTGATGAAGGCCATTCTGACCAGTGTGAGGTAATACCTCATTGTAGTTTTGATTTGCATTTCTCTAATGATTAGTGATGTTGAGCATCCTTTCATGTGTTTGTTGGCAACCTGTATATCTTCTTTGGAGAAATGTCTATTTAGATCTTCTGCCCATTTTTGGATTGGGTTGTTTGTTTTTTTGATAGCTGCATGAGCTGCTTGTATATTTTGGAGATTAATCCTTTGTCAGTTGCTTCGTTTGCAAATATTTTCTCCCAATCTAAGGGTTGTCTTTTCATCTTGTTTATGGTTTCCTTTGCTGTGCAAAAGCTTTTAAGTTTCATTAGGTCCCATTTGTTTATTTTTGTTTTTATTACCATTACTCTAGGAGGTGCATCAAAAAGGATCTTGTTGTGATTTATGTCATAGAGTGTTCTGCCTAAGTTTTCCTCTAAGAATTTTATAGTGTCTGGCTTTACATTTAGGTCTTTAATCCAGTTTGAGTTTATTTTTGTGTATGGTGTTAGGGAGTGTTCTAATTTCATTCTTTTATATGTAGCTGTCCAGTTTTCCCAGCACCATTTATTGAAGAGACTGTCTTTTCTCCATTGTATATTTTTGCCTCCTTTTTCAAAGATAAGGTGACCATACATGCATGGGTTTATCTCTGGGCTTTCTATCCTGTTCCATTGGTCTATATTTCTCATTTTGTGCCAGTACCATACTGTCTTGATTGCTGTAGCTTTGTAGTATAGTGTGAAATCAGTGAGCCTGATAACTCCAGCTCTGTTTTTCTTCTCAACATTGCTTTGGCTATTCGGGGTCTTTTGTGCTTCCATACAAATTGTGAAATTTTTTGTTCTAGTTCTGTGAAAAACGCCATTGGTAGTTTGATAGGGATTGCATTGAATCTGTAGATTGCTTTGGGTAGTAGAGTCATTTTCACAATGTTGATTCTTCCAATCCAAGAACATGGTATATCTCTCCATCTATTTGTATCATCTTTAATTTCTTTCATCAGTGTCTTATAATTTTCTGCATACAGGTCTTTGTCTCCTTAGATAGGCTTATTCCTAGGTATTTTATTCTTTTTGTTGCAGTGGTAAATGGGAGTGTTTCCTTAATTTCTCTTTCTGATTTTTTGTTGTTAGTGTATAGGAATGCAAGAGATTTCTGTGCATTAATTTTGTATCCTTCTACTTTACCAAATTCATTGATTAGCTCTAGTAGCTTTCTGGTGGAATTTTTAGGATTCTCTATGTATGTATTCTCATGTCATCTGCAAACAGTGACAGTTTTACTTCTTCTTTTCCAATTTGGATTCCTTTTATTTCTTTTTCTTTTCTGATTGCTGTGGCTAAAACTTCCAAAACTATGTTGAACAATAGTGGTGAGAGTGGGCACCCTTGTCTTGTTCCTGATCTTAGTGGAAATGGTTTCAGTTTTTCACCATTGAGAACGATGTTGGCTGTGGGTTTGTCACATATGGCCTTTATTATGTTGAGGTAAGTTCCCTCTATGCCTACTTTCTGGAGGGTTTTTATCATAAATGGGTGCTGAATTTTGTTGAAAGATTTTTCTGCATCTATTGGGATGATCATATGGTTTATATTCTTCAGTTTGTTAATATGGTGTATCACGTTGATTGATTTGCATATATTGAAGAATCCTTGCATTCCTGAGATAAACACTGATTGATCATGGTGTGTGATCCTTTTAATGTGCTGCTGGATTCTGTTTGCTAGTATTTTGTTGAGGATTTTTGCATCTATTTTCATCAGTGATATTGGCCTGTAGTTTTCTTTTTTTGTAACATCTTTTTCTGGTTTTGGTATCAGGGTGATGGTGGCCTCACAGAATGAGTTTAGGAGTGTTCCTCCCTCTGCTATATTTTGGAAGAGTTTGAGGAGGATAGGTGTTAGCTCTTCTCTACATGTTTGATAGAATTCGCCTGTGACGCCCTCTGGCCCTGGGCCAGTTTGTTGGAAGATTTTTAATCACTGTGATTTTTAATCACAGTTTCAATTTCAGTGCTTGTCATTGTTCTGTTTATATTTTCTCTTTCTTCCTGGTTCAGTCTCAGAGGTTGTGCTTTTCCAAGAATTTGTCCGTTTCTTCCAGGTTGTCCATTTTATTGGCATATAGCTACTTGTAATAATCTCTCATGATCCTTTGTATTTCTGCAGTGTCAGTTGTTACTCCTCTTTTTCATTTCTAATCCTGTTGATTTGAGTCTTCTCCCTTTTTTTCTTGATGAATCTGGCTAATGATTTATCAATTTTGTTTATCTTCTCAAAGAACCAGCTTTTAGTTTTATTGATCTTTGCTATTGTTTCCTTTATTTCTTTTTCTTTATTTCTGATCTGATTTTTATGATTTCTTTCCTTCTGCTAACTTGGGGGTTTTTTTGTTCTTCTTTCTCTAATTGCTTTAGGTGTAAGGTTAGGTTGTTTATTTGGGATTTTTCTTGTTTCTTGAGGGTAAGATTGTATTGCTATAAACTTCCCTCTTAGAACTGCTTTTGCTGCATCCCATAGGTTTTGGGTCGTCGTGTTTTCATTGTCATTTGTTTCTAGGTATTTTTTGATTTCCTCTGTGATTTCTTCAGTGATCTCTTGGTCATTTAGTAGTGTATTGTTTAGCCTCCATGTGTTTGTATTTTTTACAGTTTTTTTTCCTGTAATTAATATCTAGTCTCATAGTGTTGTGGTTGGAAAAGATCCTTGATATGATTTCAGTTTTCTTAAATTTACCAAGGCTTGATTTGTGGCCCAAGATATGACCTGTCCTGGAGAATGTTCCATGAGCACTTGAGAAGAAAGTGTACTTTGTTGTTTTTGGATGGAATGTCTTATAAATATCAGTGAAGTACATCTTGTTTAATGTATCATTTAAAGCTTGTCTTTCCTTATTTATTTTCATTTTGGTTGATC
This sequence comes from Balaenoptera ricei, assembly GCF_028023285.1. NCBI lineage: Eukaryota > Metazoa > Chordata > Mammalia > Artiodactyla > Balaenopteridae > Balaenoptera > Balaenoptera ricei. The sequence continues at coordinate 35,122,629 of NC_082646.1, read as the reverse complement.
TGTCCATTGGTGAAAGTGGGGTGTTAAAGTCCCTTACTATTATTGTGTTACTGTCGATTTCCCCTTTTATGGCTGTTAACATTTGTCTTATGTATTTAGGTGCTCCTATATTGGGTGCATAAATATTTACAATTGTTACATCTTGTTCTTGGATTGATCCCTTGATCATTATGTAGTGTCCTTCTTTGTCACTTGTAATAGTGTTTATTTTAAAGTCTGTTTTGTCTGATATGTGAATTGCTACTCCAGCTTTCTTTTGATTTCCATTTGCATGGAATATCTTTTTTCATCCCCTCACTTTCAGTCTGTATGTGTCCCTAGGTCTGAAATGGGTGTCTTGTAGACAGCATATATATGGGTCTTGTTTTTGTATCCATTCAGCCAGTCTATGTCTTTTGGTTGGAGCATGTAATCCATTTACATTTAAGGTAGTTATCGATATGTATGTTCCTATTACTGTTTTCTTAATTGTTTTGGGTTTGTTATTGTAGGCCTTTTCTTTCTCGTGTGTTTCCTGCCTAGAGAAGTTCCTTTAGCGTTTGTTGTAAAGCTGGATTTTTGGTGCTGAATTCTCTTAGCTTTTGCTTGTATGTAAAGGTTTTAGTTTCTCCTTCGAATCTGAATGACGTCCTTGCTGGGGAGAGTAATCTTGGTTATACGTTTTTCCCTTTCATCACTTTAAATATGTCCTGCTACTCCCTTCTGGCTTGCAGAGTTTCTGCTGAAAGATCAGTTGTTAACCTATGGGGATTCCCTTGTATGTTATTTGTTTCTTTTCCTTTGCTGCTTTTAATATTTTTTCTTTGTATTTAATTTTTGATAATTTAATTAATATGTGTCTTGACATTTTTCTCCTTGGATTTATCCTGTGTGGGACTGTTTGCACTTCCTGGACTTGATTAACTATTTCGTTTCCCATATTAGGGAAATTTTCAACTATAATGTTTTCAAATATTTTCTCAGACCCTTTCTTTTTCTCTGCTTTTCCTGGGACCCCTATAATTCAAATGTTTGTGCGTTTAATGTTGTCCCAGATGTCTCTGACACTGTTCTCAATTCTTTTTTTTTTTTTTTTAACATCTTTATTGAAGTATAATTGCTTTACAATGGTGTGTTAGTTTCTGCTTTATAACAAAGTGATTCAGTTATACATATACATATGTTCCCATATCTCTTCCCTCTTGCATCTCCCTCCCTCCCACCCTCCCCATCCCACCCCTCTAGGTGGTCACAAAGCACCGAGCTGATCTCCCTGTGCTATGTGGCTGCTTCCCACTAGCTATCTGTTTTACATTTGGTAGTGTATATATGTCCATGACACTCTCTCACCCTGTCACATCTCACCCCTCCCCCTCCCCATATCCTCAAGTCCATTCTATAGTAGGTCTGTGTCTTTATTCCCATCTTGCCACTAGATTCTTCATGACCTTTTTTTTTTTTCCTTAGAGTCCATATATATGTGTTAGCATACTGTATTTTTTTTTCTCTTTCTGACTTACTTCACTCTGTATGACAGACTCTAACTCCATCCACCTCATTACAAATACCTCCATTTCATTTCTTTTTATGGCTGAGTAATATTCCATTGTATATATGTGCCACATCTTCTTTATCCATTCATCCGATGATGGACACTTAGGTTGCTTCCATGTCCTGGCTATTGTAAATAGAGCTGCAACGAACATTTTGGTACATGACTCTTTCTGAATTATGGTTTTCTCAGGGTACATGCCCAGTAGTGGGATTGCTGGGTCGTATGGTAGTTCTATTTGTAGTTTTTTAAGGAACCTCCGTACTGCTCTCCATAGTGGCTGTATCAATTTACATTGCCACCAACAGTGCAAAGGGGTTCCCTTTTCTCCACACCCTCTCCAGCATTTATTGTTTCTAGATTTTTTGATGATGGTCATTCTGACTGGTTTGAGATGATACCTCATTGTAGTTTTGATTTGCATTTCTCTAACGATTAAGGATGTTGAGCATTCTTTCATGTGTCTGTTGGCCATCTGTATATCTTCTTTGGAGAAATGTCTGTTTAGGTCTTCTGCCCATCTTTGGATTGGGTTGTTCGTTTTTTTGTTATTCAGATGCATGAGCTGCTTGTAAATCGTGGAGATTAATCCTTTGTCAGTTGCTTCATTTGCAAATATTTTCTCCCATTCTGAGGGTTGTCTTTTGGTCTTGTTTATGGTTTCCTTTGCTGTGCAAAAGCTTTTAAGTTTCATTAGGTCCCATTTGTTTATTTGTGTTTTTATTTCCATTTCTCTAGGAGCTGGGTCAAAAAGGATCTTGCTGCGATTTATGTCATAGAGTGTTCTGCCTATGTTTTCCTCTAAGAGTTTGATAGTGTCTGGCTTTACACTTAGGTCTTTAAACCATTTTGAGTTTATTTTTGTGCATGGTGTCAGGGAGTGTTCTAATTTCATACTTTTACATGTACCTGTCCAATTTTCCCAGCACCACTTATTGAAGAGGCTGTCTTTTCTCCACTGTATATGCTTGCCTCCTTTATCAAAGATAAGGTGACCATATGTGCGTGGGTTTATCTCTGGGCTTTCTATCCTGTTCCATTGATCTGTATTTCTATTTTTGTGCCAGTACCAAACTGTCTTGATTACTGTAGCTTTGTAATATAGTCTGAAGTCAGGGAGCCTGATTCCTCCAGCTCCATTTTTCGTTCTCAAGATTGCTTTGGCTATTCGGGGTCTTTGGTGTCTCCATACAAATTGTGAAATTTTTTCTTCTAGTTCTGTGAAAAATGCCAATGGTAGTTTGATAGGGATTGCATTGAATCTGTAGATTGCTTTGGGTAGTAGAGTCATTTTCACAATGTTGATTCTTCCAATCCAAGAACATGGTATATCTCTCCATCTATTTGTATCATCTTTAATTTCTTTCATCAGTGTCCTATAATTTTCTGCATACAGGTCTTTTGTCTCCTTAAGTAGGTTTATTCCTAGATATTTTATTCTTTTTGTTGCAATGGTAAACGGGAGTGTTTTCTTAATTTCACTTTCAGATTTTTCATCATTAGTATATAGGAATGCAAGAGATTTCTGTGCATTAATTTTGTATCCTGCAACTTTACCAAATTCATTGATTAGCTCTAGGTGTTTTCTGGTAGCATCTTTAGGATTCTCTATGTATAGTATCATGTCATCTGCAAACAGTGACAGCTTTACTTCTTCTTTTCTGATTTGGATTCCTTTTGTTTCTTTTTCTTCTCTGATTGCTGTGGCTAACACTTCCAAAACTATGTTGAATAAGAGTGGTGAGAGTGGGCAACCTTGTCTTGTTCCTGATCTTAGTGGAAATGGTTTCAGTTTTTCACCATTGAGGGCAATGTTGACTGTGGGTTTGTCACATATGGCCTTTATTATGTTGAGGAAAGTTCCCTCTGTGCCTACTTTCTGCAGGGCTTTTATCATAAATGGGTGTTGAATTTTGTTGAAAGCTTTCTCTGCATCTATTGGGATGATCATATGGTTTTTCTCCTTCAGTTTGTTAATATGATGTATCACGTTGATTGACGCGTATATTGAAGAATCCTTGCGTTCCTGGAATAAACCCCACTTGATCATGGTGTATAATCCTTTTAATGTTCTGATGGATTCTGTTTGCTAGTATTTTGTTGAGGATTTTTGCATCTATGTTCATCAGTGATATTGGCCTGTAGTTTTCTTTCTTTGTGACATCTTTGTCTGGTTTTGGTATCAGGGTGATGGTGGCCTTGTAGAATGAGTTGGGGAGTGTTCCTCCCTCTGCAATATTTTGGAAGAGTTTGAGAAGGATAGGTGTTAGCTCTTCTCTAAATATTTGATAGAATTCGCCAGTGAAGCCATCTGGTCCTGGGCTTTTGTTTGTTGGAAGGTTTTTAATCACAGTTTCAATTTCAGTGCTTGTGATTGGTCTGTTCATATTTTCTATTTCTTCCTGGTTCAGTCTCGGTAGGTTGTGCATTTCTAAGAATCTGTCCATTTCTTCCAAGTTGTCCATTTTATTGGCATAGAGTTGCTTGTAGTAATCTCTCATGATCGTTTGTATTTCTGCAGTGTCAGTGGTTACTTCTCCTTTTTCATTTCTAATTCTACTGATTTGAGTCTTCTCCCTTTTTCTCTTGATGAGTCTGGCTAATGGTTTATCAATTTTGTTTATCTTCTCAAAGAACCAGCTTTTAGTTTCATTGATTTTTGCTATTGTTTCCTTCATTTATTTTTCATTTATTTCTGATCTGATCTTTATGATTTCTTTCCTTCTGCTAATTTGGGGTTTTTTTGCTCTTCTTTCTCTAATTGCTTTAGGTGCAAGTTTAAGTTGTTTATTCGAGATGTTTCCTGTTTCTTGATGTAGGCTTGTATTGCTATAAACTTCCCTCTTAGAACTGCTTTTGCTGCATCCCATAGGTTTTGGGTCATCGTGTCTCCCTTGTCATTTGTTTCTAGGTATTTTTTGATTTCCCCTTTGATTTCTTCAGTGATAACTTCGTTATTAAGTAGTGTATTGTGTAGCCTCCATGTGTTTGTATTTTTTACAGATCTTTTCCTGTAATTGATATCTACTCTCATAGCGTTGTGGTCGGAAAAGATACTTGATACGATTTCAATTTTCTTATATTTACCAAGGCTTGATTTGTGACCCAAGATATGCTCTATCCTGGAGAATGTTCCATGAGCACTTGAGAAAAATGTGTATTCTGTTGTTTTTGGGTGGAATGTCCTATAAATATCAATTAAGTCCATCTTGTTTAATGTAACATTTAAAGCTTGTGTTTCCTTATTTATTTTCATGTTGGATAATCTGTCCATTGGTGAAAGTGGGGTGTCAACGTCCCCTAGTATGATTGTGTTACTGTCGATTTCCCCTTTTATGGCTGTTACTATTTGCCTTATGTATTGAGGTGCTCCTATGTTGGGTGCATAAATATTTACAATTGTTATACCTTCCTCTTGGATTGATCCCTTGATCATTATGTAGTGTCCTTCTTTGTCTCTTGTAATAGTCTTTATTTTAAAGTCTATTTTGTCTGATATGAGAATTGCTACTCCAGCTTTCTTTTGATTTCCATTTGCATGGAATATCTTTTTCCATCCCCTCACTTTCAGTCTGTATGTGTCTCTAGGTCTGAAGTGGGTCTCTTGTAGACAGCATATATATGGGTCTTGTTTTTGTATCCATTCAGCCAGTCTGTGTCTTTTGGTGGGAGCATTTAATCCATTTACATTTAAGGTAATTATTGATATGTATGTTTCTATTCCCATTTTCTTAAATATTTTGTGTTTGTTATTGTAGCTGTTTTCCTTCTCTTGTGTTTCTTGCCTAGAGAAGTTCCTTTAGCATTTGTTGTAAAGCTGGTTTGGTGGTGCTGAACTTTCTCAGCATTTGCTTGTCTGTAAAGGTTTTAATTTCTCCATCAAATCTGAACGAGATCCTTGCTGGGTAGAGTAATCTTGGTTGTAGGTTTTTCTCCTTCATCACTTTAAGTATATCCTGCCACTCCCTTCTGGCTTGCAGAGTTTCTGCTGAAAGATCAGCTGTTAACCTTATGGGGATTCCCTTGTGTGTTATTTGTTATTTTTCCCTTGCTGCTTTTAATATGTTTTCTTTATATTTAATTTTTGATAGTTTGATTAATATGTGTCTTGGCGTGTTTCTCCTTGGATTTATCCTGTATGGGACTCTCTGTGCTTCCAGGACTTGATTGACTATTTCCTTTCCCATATTAGGGAAGTTTTCAACTATAATCTCTTCAAATATTTTCTCAGTCCCTTTTTTTTTCTCTTCTTCTTCTGGGACCCCTATAATTCGAATGTTGGTGCATTTAATGTTGTCCCAGAGGTCTCTGAGACTGTCCTCAGTTCTTTTCATTCTTTTTTCTTTATTCTGCTCTGCAGTAGTTATTTCCACTATTTTATCTTCCAGGTCACTTATCCGTTCTTCTGCCTCAGTTATTCTGCTATTGATCCCGTCTAGAGTATTTTTAATTTCATTTATTGTGTTTTTAATCATTGCTTGGTTCCTCTTTAGTTCTTCTACATCCTTGTTAAATGTTTCTTGCATTTTGTCTAGTCTATTTCCAAGATTTTGGATCATCTTTACTATCATTATTCTGAATTCTTTTTCAGGTAGACTGCCTATTTCCTCTTCATTTGTTAGGTCTGATGTGTTTTGACCCTGCTCCTTCATCTGCTGTGTGTTTTTTTGTCTTCTCATTTTGCTTATCTTACTGTGTTTGGGGTCTCCTTTTCACAGGCTGCAGGTTCGTAGTTCCCGTTGTTTTTGGTATCTGTCCCCAGTGGCTAAGGTTGGTTCAGTGGGTTGTGTAGGCTTCCTGGTGGAGGGGACTAGTGCCTGTGTTCTGGTGGATGAGGTTGGGTCTTGTCTTTCTGGTGGGCACATCCACGTCTGGTGGTGTGTTTTGGGGTGTCTGTGGTCTTATTATGATTTTAGGCAGCCTCTCTGCTAATGGATGGGGCTGTGTTCCTGTCTTGCTAGTTGTTTGGCATAGGGTGTCCAGCACTGTAGCTTGCTGGTCGTTGAGTGAAGCTGGGTCTTGATATTGAGATGGAGATCTCTGAGAGATTTTTGCCGTTTGGTATTACATGGAGCTGGGAGGTCTCTTGTGGACCAGTGTCCTGAAGTTGGCTCTCCCACCTCAGAGGCACAGCCCTGATGCCTGGCTGGAGCTCCAAGAGCCTTTCATCCACATGGCTCAGAATAAAAGGGAGAAAAAAATAGAAAGAAAGAAAGAAAGAGGATAAAATAAAATAAAATAAAGCTATTATAATAAAAAAATAAGAAAAAAAATTATTAAGAATAAATGTATTGAGAAAAAATTTTTTTTAATTTTTAAAAATAGATTTATTAATTTTTTATAAGAAAAAATTAAAAAAAATTATTAAGAAAAAACATTTTTCAATTTTTTAAAATAAAAAATATGAAAAAAGATATTAAAATTTTTTTTTTATTTCTAAAAATAGAAAATAAGGAAAAAATTATTAAGAAAACATTTATTAGGAAAAGAAATTTTTTAAGTAAAAAAAAAAAACAAAAAAAACGGACGGACCTAACCCTAGGACTAATGATGAAAGCAAAGCTATACAGACAAAATCTCATCCAGAAGCATACACATATACACTCACAGAAAAAGGAAAAGGGGAAAAATTAATATATCCTGCTCCCAAACTCCACCTCTTGAATTTGGGATGATTCGTTGTCTTTTCAGGTATTCAACAGATGCAGGCACATCAAGTTGTTTGTGGAGCGTTAATCCACTGCTTCTGAGGCTGCTGGGAGAGATTTCCCTTCCTCTTCTTTGTTTGTACAGCTCCCGGGGTTCAGCTTTGGATTTGGACCCGCCTCTGCATGTAGGTCGCCTGAGGGCGTCTGTTCCCCACCCAGACAGGACGGGGTTAAAGGAGCAGCTGCTTCGGGGGCTCTGGCTCACTCAGGACGGTGGGAGGGAGGGGTACGGATGCGGGGCGAGCCTGCGGCGGCAGAGGCCAGCATGACGTTGCAGCAGCCTGAGGCGCGCCGTGTGTTCTCCCGGGGAAGTTGTCTCCGGATCACGGGAGCCTGGCAGTGGCGAGCTGCACAGGCTCCTGGGAGGGGCGGTGTGGAGAGTGACCTGTGCTCGCACACAGGCTTCTTGGTGGCGGCAGCAGCAGTCTTAGCGTCTCCTGCCCGTCTCTGGGGTCTGCGCTGATAGCCGCGGCTCACACCAGTCTCTGGAGTTCGTTCAGGCGGCGCTCTGAATCCCCTCTCCTTGCGTGCCGCGAAACAAAGAGGCAAGAAAAAGTCTCTTACCTCTTCGCTGCAGACTTTTTCCCGGACTCCCTCCTGGCTAGCTGTGGTGCGCTAACCCCTTCAGGCTGTGTTCATGCTGCCAGCCCCAGTCCTCTCCCTGCGATCCGACCGGAGCCCGAGCCTCGGCTCCCGGCCCCCGCCCGCCCCGGCGGGTGAGCAGACAAGCCTCTCGGGCTGCTGAGTGCTGCTCGGTGCCGAGCCTCTGTGCGGGAATCTCTCCGTTTTCCCCTCTGCGCCCCTGTTGCTGTGGGATCCGCGCTGATAGCCGCGGCTCACGCCCGTCTCTGGAGTTCGTTTAGGCGGTGCTCTGAATCCCCTCTCCTTGTGCGCCGCGAAACAGAGGCAAGAAAAAGTCTCTTGCCTCTTCGGCAGCTGCAGACTTTTTCCCGGATTCCCTCCCGGCTAGCACCGAAGCCCGAGCCTCAGCTCCCAGCCCCTGCCTGCCCCGGCGGCTGAGCAGACAAGCCTCTCGGGCTGGTGAGTGCTGCTTGGCGCCGAGCCTCTGTGTGGGAATCTCTCCACTTTGCCCTCCGCACCCCTGTGGCTGCGCTCTCCTCCGTGGCTCCGAAGCTTCCCCCCTCTGCCACCCGCAGTCTCTGCCCATGAAGGGGCTTCCAAGTGTGTGGAAACCTTTCCTCCTTCACAAATCCCTCCCACTGGTGCAGGTCCCGTCCCTATTCTTTTGTCTCTGTTATTTCTTTTTTCTTTTGCCCTACCCAAGTACGTGGGGATTTTCTTGCCTTTTGGGAGGTCTGACGTCTTCTGCCAGCGTTCAGTGGGTGTTCTGTAGGAGCAGTTCCACGTGTAGATGTATTTCTACTGTATCTGTGGGAAGGAAGGTGATCTCCGCGTCTTACTCTTCCTCCATCTTCTCCATAGTTCCCCTCAATTCTTTTCATTCTTTTTTGTTTATTTTGCTCTGTACTACTTATTTCCACTATTTTATCTTCCAGGTCACTTGTCTGTTCTTCTGCCTCAGTTATTCTGCTATTGATTCCTTTTAGAGAATTTTTAATTTCATTTACTGTGTTGTTCATCATTGTTTGTTTGCTCTTTAGTTCTTCTAGGTCCTTGTTAAACATTTCTTATATTTTCTCCATTCTATTTCCAAGATTTGGGATCATGTTTACTATTATCACTCTGAATTCTTTTTCACTTAGACTGCCTATTTCCTCTTCATTTCTTTGGTCTGATGGGTTTTTCCCTTGCTCCTTCATCTGCTGCTTATTTCTCTGTCTTCTCATTTTGCTTAACTTACTGTGTTTGGGGTCTCCTTTTCACAGGCTGCAGGTTCATAGTTCCCGTTGTTTTTGGTGTCTGTCCCCAGTGGGTAGGGTTGGTTCAGTGGGTTGTGTAGGCTTCCTGTTGGAGGGGACTGGTGCCTGTGTTCTGGTGGATATGGCTGGATCTTTTCTTTCTGGTGGGCAGGACTGCATCCTGTGGTGTGTTTTGGGGTGTCTGTGAACTTAGTATGATTTTAGACAGCCTCTCTGCTAATGGGTAGTGTTGTGTTCCTGTGTTGCTAGTTGTTTGGCATGGGGTGTCCAGCACTGGAGCTCGCTGGTCTTTGAGTGGAGCTGGGTCTTAGCTTTGAGATGGAAATCTCTTGGAGAGCTCTTGCTGATTGATATTACGTGGGGTCAGGAGGTCTCTGGTGGTCCAATGTCCTGAACTCAGCTTTCCCACCTCAGAGGCTCAGGCCTGACACCTGTCTGGAACACCAAGACCCTTTCAGCCACATGGCCAGGTACATGGGGAGTTTTTTGCCTTTTGGGAAGTCTGAGGTTTCAACCAGCGTTCAGTATGTGCTCTGTAGGAATTGTCCAAAGGTAAATGTATTTTTGATGTATTTGTGGGAAGGAAGGTGATCTCCACGTCCTACTCCTCCCCCTTCTTGAAGATCCCCTGTGAGGATTTGGGTTGGAACTTGGTCATCAGGCGAGTTCCCAGGTCCCCTTGATGACCAGCCTGGTGACACTCTCAGAGTAGTAAAACCAGTTTATTGAGAATCTTATGCAATAAAGAAAAGTTCAATCAATATATCAAATATAAAATATATTTCAGACTTAAATGAAATTATATCTTCAATGGTACAATTTTTCTTTGGATTTATTAATTGGGTTCTTTGTTTTCACTTCTTCTCCTTTACCTTGGAAATATGGCACTTTAAAAACAAGTTTTGCCAAATGATTTGACTACTATTGACTCTGTTTAATTAGCAACCTTTAATCACTTTAAATAAATTTCAGTAAATTCATTTTACTTTAAAGATTCTTTCCTTGCTTATTTCCAACAAACTGGCACTTAAATATGGCTGATTCTTATTTTTGAGTTACTGTCTTTTTTTTTTTTTCTTATGGGGTCAAATTATTCCCCCTTATATTCCTTTACTTGTAAGATTCCACTGAAGTAGACAACCTCCTTAATGTATATGATCTTCAAACCATCAGGGACTGCTCTCTGTTGCTATAGTCTCAGGTCCCAGTGACTTTCCACAGTAGATTTTAATTTCTTACTCACTGGAAGTCTAATCAAGGTGTTTCTCATGCAGACAACATTCTTCATGGTCTTTCAAGGACAGATGCTCCTTATAATTTGTGACTCACCTACATTTTCTAAATTTTCTGAGTCCTATGTATTTAACCTCCAAAGGAGGGAAAAAATGGAGAATTTTACCCTGGGTTTTTGTGAGCAGGCCTGCCTATAGGTAGTGCTCATCATTTGTGCACACATTCCATTGTTCAGAACTTAGTCACATGGCTACACTTAGCTGCTGGGCAGGCTGAAAAAGGAGGGTTGGCTAAATGCCAGGAGGAAGATGTTATAGGTTTGGTGAAGAGCTTGTATCATGCCTTTCCTCTGCTTCTTTTCTTCTCTTAAAAATTGATCTCATTTTTTTTGTTTGTTTAATTTAATTTAATAATTTATTCAACAGATACCTATTGAAGGCATACTATGTGCTAGGCACGTACTAGTATTCTAGGCACTTGGGATATATCACTGAAAAACGTGGACAAAAACTCCTGCTCTTGTAGATCTTACATTCTAATAGATGGAGATAGATAATTTTATATAAATTAACTTAATAAGTAAACTATATAGAATTTCAGAAGATGACAATTTTAATGAAAAAAGAATTGACTTGGGGATGGAGGGAGCAGTTTGCCATTTTAAGTAGAATAGCCAGAATAGGCTACATTGAAAAAATGGCATTTGAGAAAAGATTTGAAAAAAGAGAGAGTGTTACCCAAGCAGGTAACTGGATGAAGAGTGTTCTAGGCAGAGAGAACAGCCTGTACAAAGGCCCTGAGACAGGAGCATGATTGGTGAGTTAGAGGCACAATCAGGAGGCCAATATGACTGGAATTAGAGTAAGAAGGGAGAGAGTATTAGAAGGCAAAGCCAGAGTGGTAACTGAGGAGCAGGTTGTGTAAGGCAGAGATCCTCAAACTTTCTTGTTTCACAAGTGTTCTTAGTGTCTACATAGTTTTTCACAGATCCTCTAAGTGAAAAGAAATACTTAATCATTCCATTAATTAATAAAGTCCAGACAGTTTAATGAGTGTTTATGTCTTAATAATTTAGTAACTCTCCGAAAAAAATACATATAGATTGAAAGAAAAAGTAATATTTTATTATTAAATAATCATAATTACTTACTAATAGTTTGCATGCACTTGTTGGATAGTGAACAGCTTCTCAAGTCTTGAAATCACATTAGACACTGCCATTGTCATTTCCTGCTCTTGTGGATTTTTATGTGACATTTGCTTTTAATCACAGCAACTGCTAAAATCCCAGCTTTGCAAAGATAAAACATCATCTGAAGGAGTGCGGCATGATCTACTGATGAAACTGTGAACTGTTCCAAACTAGAGGTTTGCATGTTGTCTGCCAGATGCTGCTGTATATCCGTTGAATGTTTAAAATATCCTGCAATATCCCAGGCACCCTTTTGAGTTTGCTGTAGTGCACCTCAGAGCATCTTAGCACACAGTTTGGAAACCATGGTAACCAGACCCAAAAGCACACCCCTATACCAAGTTAATACCACTGATATTCACTAAATATAAATGGTTCATTATACTCCATCATTGTCATATATACCAGTTGTTATTATATTTTCTAAAATATAGTGGTATCTCGGGCTCATTCCAATGTATTTAAATGACCTATATAAACAGGTCATAAATTTGCTAGTTTGCTAGTACACTATGAATTACTATGAATTACTAGTACACTATGTATGAATACTAGTACACTAGTATGAATTGCTATGAATTACTAGTACACTATGAATTCTTGTGGTTATTTTAAATGGTCATTTTGCCTTTTATTATATCACTTCTTGTGATTGTCTGTGTATCTACCCTTATACATTTTAATTTTACACTTCTAGGATACAATGAATTTCAGAACAAGATAATCAAGCTTGCTAGAATTGTATTTAAAACACTTTGTAAAAAGGAATTTGAAAAGTGCTTCTCTGAGTAAAATTTATGAGCTTTGTAAGATCATATTAGCTTTTTAGAGGCTTTTTTATACTCCTTCTTTTTTAAAAAAATTTTTATTGGTGTATAGTTGCTTTACAATGTTGTGTTAGTTTCTGCTGTACAGCAAAGTGAACCAGTTATACATATACATATATCCCCTCTTTTTTAGATTTCCCTCCCATTTAGGTCACCACAGAGCACTGAGTAGAGTTCCCTGTGCTATACAGTAGGTTCTCAGTTATCTATTTTATACATAGTAGTGCATATATGTCAATCCCAATCTCCCAATTCATCCCACCCCCCGATCCCCCCTTGGTATCCATAAGTTTGTTCTCTACATCTGTGTCTCTTTCTTAAAGTAATCTGAATAGCTTAGTCTTTGTAGGTTGTTATTTGATTATTAATAATGATTATTATAAATAGGTACTTGTTGACCTTAGCAACATGAAAAAACTATACCTATTTAGAGAAGTTTTTGTTGTTGTTGTTGTTGGGGGTGTTTAAGTATCTCTGAAAATACATATTTTCAAACCTTTTTATGGTGAGGGTGAATACTACATTCCTGGAAAAATTTCTAATGCCGTTGTCCTAAATGTTTGTACCTAGTTGCCTATGCTTATTAATAAACTTATATATTAGTTGCCTATGCTTATTAATAAACTTATATTATATATTTGTTAGTATTTTACCCCACTCAATTTATCATTTATACTCTATGTGTTTTTTTCCCTCAACCATTGGAGAGTAACTTGCATATATTATGACTTTATTCTTAAATACTTAAATGAATATTTCTTAAAAATAAGGGTATTCTCTTACATGACCACAGTATGGTTACTAAAGTCAATAAATTTAAAATATATGTAATAGTTTCAGCTAATGTACCATGCATATTCAATTTTGCCAGTTGACCGAAAGTGTCCTTTAGAGCATTTCTCTCTCTCCCTCAGAACCAGATAGTCTACTATCAGGTATTGCATTTATTTGTCATGTCTCTCTAGGCTTCTTTAAATTGGAATATATCCACAGACTTAGTCTATAATTGCGTTGACATTTTGAAAAATACAGTCCTTTTTTGGTTTGTTTTTAATAGAACATTTCGTATTTGGAGTTCGTCTGATATTTTTTTTCATGATTAGATTCAGATTATGTATTCTTAGCCAGATTACTACTTCTGGTTCTTTTATGCATTTTAAATTAAATATATTATTCCTTTTATGTTCTAAAAAGGACACAAAGCTTGGGAGTAGTTAAGGGAATATGAAAAATAAGGTTACATCACATTTGTGGGGAGTGTGTTGTCTAGTATTATGTAGTTAATTTAAGTATGTCTAGTAGATTCTATTTGACATGCCCATCTAGAAAAGAATATGTGAATATATTTTATTTATAAGTAAATTTTGCACAACACAGGTGCATTGATAATCTTAACAGTTGCTGCTAATAATAACATGACTTCATTTATATAAATACAACTTATTTTCCCCATATGTTAGGAAAGAGATGCTCTCATTAGAAGACAGTAGTATGTAAAATCTCTCTAGACCTGAGATTCTTCGATTTTAAACTTCTTCTGTTAGGCTATGAGCACTTGAAGTTAGGGCTCCAGTCTTACTTATGTATTCCTGGTATTTATTACAGTGCTTGAAGAACAGTAATAAAAGTTATAGCTAATATTTTTATGTACTACTATGTACCAGGTAATATTTAAACATTTTACATGTACAACTTTATAAAATTGATATTATTTTTAATCCCCATTTTAAGGTGGGAAAACTGAGGCACAGAGATTAAGTAACGTATCCAATGTCACACACCTAACAAGTGGCAAACTCAGTACTCAAACTCAGGCAGTCTGATTTCAGAGCCCATGCTCCTAATTTCTACACCACATCTAATTGCCACACAGATGAATGAAAAAAGAAAGAAAGAATGAATGAATGAAGAAAATAGAGAAGATAGACCAGAAGGCTTTAATGCACCTTCTGGATCAAGGATTTTTTTAATTCTGTGATATGATCACCTGTGACTTTGGGTTTTATTCCAGTTGGATTATAATGGATTTTATTCTAATTGATGAAAAATATTTACTTTATGCTGTTAATCATGTTTTACTTTTTAACTGTAGGTAAAAAGACTTGTAATGACCCATCTTATTATTTGTGTATTTATTTACTCATTATTTATTTATTCATCAGATGGATATTAAGTCTTTACTAGATGCCAGATCTTGTGATTAAAGCACTTAAAACAGCAACAGCAAAATCCAAACTCTGTGTATAGAGTTTGTAGTGTTGGGGGTAGATTTGAAATTGACTAAGTGAAATCATTTTAAGTGCTAGGTTAGCAAAGTAAAGATTTTTATTAAATCTTATTATGGAGGGATGTAACCTAATTTGGATAGTCAGGAAATGCTTCCTGAATAAGATTTAGAGTTGAAAGTTGAAGAATGATCAGCATGTGACCTGGGAAGGAAGAGTGAAAGAGTGTTCTAGGCAGAGGGCCTGAGAGCAGTCACTGAGGCCTGATGGGGTGTGATGCATGGATTCTTTCATTTCATTCAATGGGTATTGAATGTGCCAGACCCTGCACTAGGTGATGGGAATGTAGCAGTGGGCAAGACATCTTGTTCATATAAGGAGAGTGGTTTGAGATAAGACTGCATGGTATGCAGAGCTAAGATCATGCAGGCCCTTGAAGTTTATGTTATGGTTTTAGACTTTATCTTAAGGGCAATGGAAAGTGAGAATTGAGTCTTTTGAGCCACAAGAAGCAAATGTTTCAAGGAGAATGGTATAATATGCCTTGTATTTTTTTAAATTTTTATTTTGATAAGAACACTTAACATGAGATCTACCCTCTTGACAAATTTTTAATGCATAAAATATGTACAATACATATAGCACTCCTACGTTCATTGCAGTACTATTCACAATAGCCAACATGTGGAAACAAACTAAAATGTTCATTGACAGATAAATGCCTAAAGAAAATGCAGTATACAAATACAATGAGATACTATTCAACCTTAAAAAAGAAGGAAATTTTGCTTTATGTGACAATAAGGATGAACCTTGAGGATATTATGCTAAGTGAAATAAGCCAGTCACAGAAAGACAAATACTGCATAATCCCACTTATATGAGGTACACATGATATGATTGAATGGTGCTGTGAGGTCAAGTAAGATGGAAACTGAAAGGGGTTCATTGCATTCAGAAACCTGGAGGTCGCTGGTGACCTTAATGAAAGCAGGCCTTGTATTGGCAGGGGTGAAAGGAGATAAAGAAATGGAGACAATATAGTTTTGTTATTGATTAAAGTCATTTTAGCTGTTGTTCTTCCTCTGGTGGGGGTTTATAGTTGGACTCCTCACTTTGAATCCTTCATAGTCAGGCCTTACTCCAACTTTCCAGTGGCTAATGGACTTGCCTCATTGCTTATTGTGTTCTAGCACATGCCTTTAATTCTGCTTTATAGCTTGTTGGGTAAGAGCTTAGACTCTGGAATCAGAGTGAACTGAGTTTGACTTCACAATTTGCTGGCTGATTGACCATGAACATTATATAAACATGGTGAACCCTAGTTTTTTCAGAGATCAAATGGTAATATTAATGGTATCTCCCTCATAGGACTTTTGCATCATTAGCCATGGAATTGTTTCAAATAGTACTGCCCTTGGACACATATAATTTTAAAGTTTGTAATAGCCACGTCAAAAGAAAAGATACAAACAGATGGAGAGATATACCATGTTCTTGGATTGGAAGAATCAACATTGTGAAAATGATTATACTACCCAAAACAATCTACAGATTCAATGCAATCCCTATCAAACTACCAGTGGCATTTTTCACAGAACTAGAACAATTTCACAATTTGTATGGAAACACAAAAGACCCCAAATAGCCAAAGCAATCTTGAGAAAGAAAAACGGAGCTGGAGGAATCAGGCTCCCTGACTTCAGACTATACTACAAAGCTACAGTAATCAAGACAGTATGGCACTGACACAAAAACAGAAGTATAGATCAATGGAACAGGATAGAAAGCCCAGAGATAAACCCATGCACATATGGTCACCTTATTTTTGATGAAGGAGGCAAGAATATACAATGGAGAAAAGACAGCCCCTTCAATAAGTGGTGCTGGGAAAACTGGACAGTTACATGTACAAGAATGAAATTAGAACACTCCCTAACACCATACACAAAATAAACTCAAAACGGATTAAAGACCTAAATGTAAAGCCAGACACTATAAAACTCTTAGAGGAAAACTTAGGCAGAACACTCTATGACATAAATCACAGCAAGATCCTTCTTGATGCACTTCCTAGAGTAATGAAAATAAAAACAAAAATAAACAAATGGGACCTAATGAACCTTAAAAGCTTTTGCACAGCAAAGGAAACCATAAACAAGATGAAAAGACAACCCTCAGAATGGGAGAAAATATTTGCAAATGAAGCAATTGACAAAGGATTAATCTCCAAAATATATAAACAGCTCATGCAGCTCAATTTCAAAACAACAAACAGCCCAAGCCAAAAATGGGCAGAAGACCTAAACACACATTTCTCCAAAGAAGATATACAGATTGCCAACAAGCCCATGAAAGGATGCTCAACATCCCTAATCATTAGAGAAATGCAAATCAAAACTACAATGAGGTATCACCTCACACCAGTCAGAATGACCATCATCAAAAAATCTACAAACAATAAATGCTGGAGAAGGTGTGGAGAAAAGGGAACCCTCTTGCACTGTTGGTGGGAATGTAAATTGATACAGCCACTATGGAGAACAGTATGGAGGTTCCTTAAAAAACTAAAAATAGAACTACAATACGACCCAGCAATCCCACTCCTGGGCATATACCCTGAGAAAACCATAGTTCAAAAAGAGTCATGTACCACAATGTTCATTGCAGCTCTATTTACAATAGCCAGGACATGGAAGCAACCTAAGTGTCCAACAACAGGTGAATGGATAAAGAAGGTGTGGCACATATATACAATGGAATATTACTCAGCCATAAAAAGAAACGAAATTGAGTTATTTGTAGTGAGGTGGATGGACATAAGAGTCTGTCATACAGAGTGAAGTAAGTTAGAAAGAGAAAAACATTTACCGCATGCTAACACATATATATGGAATCTAAAAAAAAAAAAAAAAAGGTTCTGATGAACATAGGGTTAGGACAGGAATAAAGACACAGACGTAGAGAATGGACTTGAGGACACAGGGATGGGGAAGTGTAAAATGGGACGCAGTTAGAGAGTTGCCTTGAGAAATATACACTACCAAATGTAAAATAGATAGCTAGTGGGAAGCAGCTGCGTGGCACAGGGAGATAAGCTTGGTGCTTTGTGACCACCTAGAGGGATGGGATAGGGAGGGTGGGAGGGAGACACAAGGGAGAGGGGATATGGGAATACATGTTTACGTATAGCTGATTCACTTTGTTATACAGCAGAAACTAACACAACATTGTAAAGCAATTATACTCCAATAAAGATGTTAAAAAAAAAAGAAAAGCTACATAACAACAACAACAACAAAAAGAAAAGTACAAAGGAGTGGGTGAAATTTAATTTAACCCAATGTTTTGTTTATTTTATATTAATTTCATCTATCCATAGACTTATTGTTTGTGTCTCCCTCAAAATTCATATTGCAATCTTAACCCCCAAATTGATGGGAGGGACCTTCAGCAGATGACTAGGTCATAAGGGCAGAGCCCTCTTGAATGAGATTGCTGCCCTTGTAAAAGAGATCTCAGCAAACTCTTGTCCCTTTCCTCCATGTGAGGACACAGGGAGAATATGGCTGTCTATGTACCAGAATGCAGGCTTTCACTAGACATCAAATCTGTTGACATATATATCTTGGACTTTCTGGCCTCCAGAACTGTGAGTAATAAATTTCTGTTGTTTAAAATTCACCAAGTCTATGTAATTTGTTATAGAAGTCCAAATAGACTAAGACAACCTAACATATCAAAAATCACCATTTCAATATGTAATCAATATGAAAATATTAATAAGATATTTTACTTTTATTCATACTCAGAGTTTGAGATCTGGTGTGTACTTTACGTGTACATCACATCTCAATTCAGGCTAGCCACATTTCATATGTTCCATAGGTAGTGGCTGCAGTATTGAACAGTGCAGTTCTAGAGATGGATGGGAGCATCTGTCTTTATAGGCTGAGGAGGCAGGAAGTGTCATCTATAAATGCACTGAATTTTAGCTAAGAGGAAACCCTCATCCTGACATATTCTCTATGAGTTTCTTGCATTATTCATGACTCTGATACATTCTTGGCCAATTCAGTTCTTGTGCATTTATGCATATAATAAAATAACCTAATTCATTCATTCATTTACCAATATTTAAGGAAAATATTCTATATTACTGGCACTGATTTAGGTTCTTGGAATACCACAGTGAACAAAAGATTTTACCCTTGTGGAGTTTATGTCATAGCAAGAAGAGCCAGACAACAAATGCTAGTAATAAATAAGTTCATGACATGAATGTTGGAAAGTCATAGTGCTATGTCAGAAGGGAAAATTGGAGCAGCCTAAGGGGGTTGGGAGAGTGGGGTGAGAAGGTAGGTTGCAGATTTAAATAAGGTGGTCAAGATATGCCTCTGAGAAGGTAAAGAAATAGGTGATGAGACCAGAAAAGTACTGGGACCAAGTATACAATCCTATACTAATTGCTATCTGAGATCCATAGCCCCATTCTTTAAGGAGCTTATTGGGGGAAATTTAACAAGTAAACAGATAATTATGACACAATGCTAGATATAACAACTGTCATGAAAGAATTTTCAAAAGATATCATAGGAATTAAAAACAGAATTCGTAGAGGAGGCAATACTAACTTTAACACTGAAGGTTTTACATTCCGAGAAGCCACTCAGTCTTCTCAGTTTTAGCACTGAAAGTTCAATATCTGGAGAAGTTTCTCAGTCCAGTTTTACCACTAAAAGTCCACGCCTCAATTCCTGGAATCCCAAACAAGATGGTTGGTCATTCTAAGCTCTGTGACTTTGGGCAAAGTAGGTGAGGACTATATCCCCATAAATAAATTGAAAATAAAACCAATCTTGTGAGGTTGATCTAAGGATTATACATAAAATACTTGGCACATTGGAGGCAGTGAATGTATGGTATCTGCGATTTGATTGATGGGGTCAAGGAAAGACTTCATGGAAGATGTGGAGTTTGAGATAGGTGTTGAAAGATAAATGATGTTTCAGTTGATATAGGACAAAATATGTTTAACTGGCAAAATGGGTAGAGGTACAAAGTAGAGCAAAGGGAATAAGATGATCAAAAAACACAGGAAAAGCAGGAAATTGTGGGGCATCTTCAGGGAATTGGTGAATGTAGTTCACATTGGGACAAGCATGGGTATGATAAAAGAAACAATATAATAGAAGATCAGGGTTTAGAAAGATTGATTTAAGCCATCTTCCTGTGGACTATAAATGACAGAAAGAGGAGTTAAAATTCAAATTACAAATACTGTTTGATTTGCCATGCTTCATCTTTGTAAGTATACTTAATGAATGCTTGCTTATGTTGCTACTATGCCAGATAAGCCATGTTCAGAAACCAAATTTCTATTTTTTATGGAGTGTTTCAGAATCATGTTGTTCATGACTTACATGAAAATATGCTGAGTTGTGCTTATTTTTAGTTTGAAAATGTTGTAGCATGAAACTGTCACTTAGCCGTTTTATTTTCGTTGATGTTATCTAACATTTGGCATTAGAGCTAAGTGATTGATTACATAAAAATCCAGAGATTTTCACTTAAAATTATGGAAATTACTCCATGAGCACTGTTTTAAAATTTCACAGTAGGATAAATGATATTTGGATGGTATAGAAGAAATCAAATGATCCATAAACTTTTGGTTTTAAGAAAATTAAGCTTCAATTTCAGATTATATTAGGTGAGTAGCATGACTCTGCTGTGCTTTAATTTTCTTGTATGCCCAAGTGTTAGAAATGCCTAGCACCTTGTAGACAGAGAGTATGGTATAGAGATTAAGAGTAAAAACTCTTGAATCAGACTGTCTCGATTTGAAAACTGGCTCTCCTTTGTGTTGGACTCCTTGGCATGCTCCCAGATCTCCATTCAATAAAGGACCTGTTGCGTTAACTGCTGGGAGTGCAGTTAGCAAACAGCATTAAGCTACCAACCCTTCTGGATTGGCAAAGTTGCAGAGAGGCCCCCTGCCCAAGTTCACACTCTTCCCATGTTGGCCCACATCCACTTACTGATTAAGACAGTGACATAAAGGTCTGACCATTTTTGCTCAGTGCAGGACAACTCTCATGGGCCATTTCTGCTCCAGCATTTTCTTGTGAAGTCTGTTGTTGAACCTGCATTACAGATGAACTTCTCTCTCTGCTCACTTCTGATACCCTTCCCCTCTCTCCCACAGATATTGACATTAGGATATTCCCTAATAAACATTCTGCTTAAAAAACCTCATATCAGATTCTGATTCCCAGAGAACTCACTGTGCAACAACTGGTCCCTAGAGTGGTCTGAGAAAGTAGGTGATTAGGTTTTGGAGTGAAATCAGTTGATGCCTGGCTGGCAATGTCAACTCCATCACTGGAAATAGGTAGAACACAGACAGTCCTGGGCATATGGTGGTGGTCCGGTAGTTAAAACTTTTGCTGGCATTAAGTTGAGTTGGTAAATTGGTGGAAGAAAATGAACTAGCTGGATCTATATATCAAGCATTCAAAAAGTATGAGAGAAAAGTAATTATAAGGACAGCGAAATCAGATGGCTATTACTAAGTTCGCTTTACACTCTAAAAAAAAAAAAAAGGCTACAAAAAACTAAGACCAATTAATAGCCAATTGAAAGCCAGTGTGCAAGCCAGTAGGCTTCCTTTGTAACATACAAAGTGGCCTTTATCTCCTGCAGAGGGAGGTCAGACATAATACATAATCATCAGAGTAGCTGAACTTCAGTGAGGGTTAAACTCCCAATCAGTGCAAGTCTGCTGTGGAGGAATACGAACCTGATATATGTAGTGAGAACATCTGACTTGTTGCCCCAGAAATCTTAAATTCCTAGATTTCCGTGAAACCTCTGAGCCTGCAGAACTGGCCACCTTTCTCTGTACCCACTCACCTTTGATTGAAGACATGCCCCCCCTCACCACTACAAATATAATTAATTAGAATGACATAATAGCATAATCCAGCTGGGAAGTACTGAGACTGAAAAGGGAGGAAAGGGACTATACCCAAAAGAGCTGCATAGCCTCACTAACCTGGGAAGGCAGGATCCAGAGGAGTACATGCGAGACTGGATTCTGAGGGTGCTTGAGCAAAAGGACAGGCACATAAGAATGAAGAAAGGAGATTTTAATGATTTGGGAGTACACCCCAATATGCAAAGTTTATACCCTAGCCAGGACCCTAGGAGATGATGAAAAATTTCTATTAGAGAGACTTCTAGAAACATGGGGAAAGCAGTGGATCATGCTAAGTGAGGTTGAAATGCCAGGTTTCCTATGGTGGAATAAGGGATTTAAAGATCAGGGAAGTAGGCATGTAGAATGGATAGACTATGTAAGGCTGGAAAACGCATCAGATTAGGTCTTATTATTTAAACCTAGTATTTTATCCTTATAATTAGGTTTTATTAGTTTCTTTCTAATTCTTGAATTTTTTTATTCCCATAAGTTTTAGTTGTTTCTTTTTCAAATATATAACTCATTCTTTATAGTTTCTCATTCTGTATTTTCAAATTCATCATTCATTTTCTTAAACATAATAGGATGCTTGTTTTATACTTCACATCTGGTAATTTCCAATATCTAAAGTCTTGCTGAATGTTTTTCTATTTCTGCTGGTTTTTGCTCATGATGCCTTATTTCTTATGGTGTTATAAACTGCTGTAATCATTCATTTTGGTTGGAAAACTATTTATGAAAATTATTTGAAGCTTAAGAGAAGGTGGATTCCTCCAAGGAGGAAGGGACAGAGGATATATACCATTTATTAAGGCTATAAGGAATGTACTTACGGGAGGGGCACCAACATCACTAAAAATTTGAGAGGAGGTTCTCCTCTGTACACCAGGGCTGATGGTAGGAGAGACCATTGTAGAACGAGGCTCATCGACAGCAATGGGGATGATAGGAACCAAAACAACTGAGGCCAAATGGTAACACTTAACTTTAAGAAGCCAGTTGAATATAATTGTCATAAAGACCAGCAATGTCAGGGACTTCCCTGGTGATCCAGCTCCACGCTCCCAATGCAGGGGGCCCGGGTTCAGTCCCCGGTCAGGGAACTAGATCCTGCATGCCGCAACTAAGACCCGGCACAGCCAAATAAATAAATGAATAAATACATATTTTAAAAAACAGACCAGCAAGGCTAGAGTGGCAGCCAAGGGGGTATGATTCACAGACCATTATGGAGATTCTAAATAGAATCAGTATGCTAGGGGAAAAACAAGTGGACAGCCAACAAGGGTACTGCTCAACTTATATCCTCAGAAGAAATCAAGGATGGATGGTGAGGGAGACTGAGTGCAGTTTCCCCAACAAAAAGTCAGTCCATAATCACTGGCCAAGTTTTTGGACCAGAGCCAGTGTTTGGACCTGAAGCCCAATGATTGAAGAAGAGCATGGATTCTAAGGATGAAGGACCTGGTGATTTCACAGCAATAGTATGCTTCTCCAAGGAGACGATCATTCTCCAAAGAGAGAAACAGTCATGTTCTAGTTTAAATGCATACAGGGAATGAGTAATACAAAAATATTTTGAGGCTTGTTAGACGTAAGGTCTGAGTTGATATCAATATCCAGAGACTTAAAGTGTCAAATTCCACCCCTGACCCACATGGATGCTTATGAGATCCAGGGAATAAATGGAGTCCTGACCAAGGTCCAGCTCAAAGCAAGTCCTTTGAGATCCTCGAACTCACATGGTTGTCATTTCCCTAGTCACTGAAGTTATAATTTGAATAGGCATATTTGATAGTTGGTGCAAGCACTGCATTGAATCTTTAACCTCTCAGGTAGAGCTATCATAGTGGGAGAAGGCTAGATGCAACATTTTGCAATGGTCCCCCTTTCATACCTGGCCAAATTAGTGAATTAAAAAAAATATATATATATATATAATATTCCAAAGTAAGGGGGATAGCAGAAACTAATGCCATCCTTAAAAATCTAAATGATGCTGGAGTAATGCTCCCAGTTATATATCTATCTAATTCCCTGTGTGGACCCTGAAAAAATTAGATGGATCCTGGAGGATGACAGTTCACCATCATACATGTAACCAAGTAGCAGTCCAACCTGTAGCCACCATTCTACATGTGGTATCTTTGCTCGGTTGATTTCATGCCCTCAGGCACATGGTATGCAGCCATTGATTTGGCAAATTTATTATCTTCTCTCTATATCAGAAAAGAGAATCAGAAACAGTTTTTATTTATGGAAAGTACAAGAATCTGCATTTAACAGTTTTGCCTCACTTTCTGTCAAAATATAGTCTGAAGACATGAACTGTTATCTTGATAATGTCAAGTTAATTAGGCCAGGTAAGCAAGAAGTGCATCGCACATTGGAAGTCTATGTGAGACACATGTGCTTGAGAGGGCAGGAGACAAACTCTATGAAGATTCAGGATCTCACTACATCAGAGAAATTATTTGGGATCGAGTTGTCAGAGGCATACCAGGACATCCATCCAAAGTAAAGGACACTCAATACTCTGTAATGGCCTATATGGGAAAATAATCTAAAAAAGAGTGGATATATGTATATGTATAACTGATTCACTTTGCTCTACACCTGAAACTAACACAACATTGTAAATCAACAATACTCCAATAAAATTTAAATAAAAAAGAAAGAGAGGGGAAAAAAAACAAAGTAAAGAACAAATCATTTCATATTTTATTTCCCAGTACAAAGGAAATGACAGTCTTGATAGCCTTTTCAGGTTCTAGGTGTAGCATATTTCACATATGAGAATATTTTTCTGGTCCATATACTAGAGAATGAGAAAAGCTACACTTTAACAGGCCCCAAATAGGAAAGGGCTTTGTAGCAGGTATAGGCTGCAGTGTAAGCAGCCCTGTTTCTGAGGACTTGAAACACCTTGAAAACTTTATAATGTTTGAGGTATAAGTGCCCTCCTGTATTTATGGCAAGTTGCAGTGGGAAAACAACACAGACCCTTGGTATTCATGAACAAGGCCATATCATCTGCATTGGAGAATGATTACCTTTTGGAGAACAACTTCTAGCATGCTACCAGGCTCTGGTAGAGGGGACATCTGATTGTGGGGCACTAAGGCACTCAGGACTACTCATCATGATCTTGGTTTTGTCAGACCCAGCAAGTCATAAGGTTGGGCCAGGAACAACCCCATCATAGGATGGAAATGGTTCATCCAAGACTGAAAATGAACAGAATCAGAGAACACAAGTAAGCTATATGAACAAATAGTCCAGATCCCCTATGTTATCCACCACTTGCACCAGCCCCTCTTTATCAACTCACACCTATGAGCTGATGGAAGAGAAAAATGCCTGAGTTCAGTTCACACATGGATCAGCTTAGTATGTGGGTACAACACAGAACTGTTGCCTATTTGGGAAGATAGACAGTTAAATATGCTATATTATAGAAAAAAAATGATAGTTTTGGGAGAAGAAGAACATAGATGAGAGGCCCAAACTACTTAATCAGGGAAAGTTTACCAGAAAAAGTGATATCTAAGCTGAGATATGAAATATAAGCAGGAGTTGGCTAAGTTAAGAGATTTAACTCCACCCTCCAGCAGGATAGCACCAATCCCATGCCCAGCCCTCATCTCCCCATCTGCACAGACAGCTGTGCAGGGACCTGGCCCAGCTCAGCAATGGACCTGCAGCATCCCCACATTAGCTATGCAGGATCCTACCCTGCTCTCCAGTGGGCCTGCAGGCACCACATGAAGCACAGCCTTGTAACCAACTGAGTCTGGGCCAGCCTGCCTACCAGCGTGCTCATAGTAGTTGGTCCCACCGCAACAGAAGAGCATACACAGCTCACACATAGGGAACAGCCCTAGAACATATAGCTTTGGTGACCAGAAGGGAGTGTGCTGCTGAGCCCCATAGAACGTCTCCTACATAAGACCTCTTCTCTAAGATTGAGAAAGATAACCAACCTACCTAACACATTGAAAATAAACCTATAGAATTAGACAAAATGAGGAGACAGAGGAATATGTTCCAAATGAAGGAACAGGACAGAACCTCAGAAAATAACTAAAGTGGAGATAAGCAGTATATTCAATAAAGATGATTGTAATGATGATAAAAATGATAATGATCATAAAGATGCTCAGTGAATTCAGGAGAAGAATGAATGCACACTGAAAGTTTCAGCAAAGAGTAGAAAATATAAAGGACCAAACATAGCTGAAAAATAAAATATTTGAAATAAACAATACACTAGAAGGAGTGAACAGTAGATTATATGATACAAACAGATCAGCAATCTGGAAGACACAATAGTGAAAATCACCCATGCTGAACAGAATAAAGAAAAAAGAATTTTTAAAAAATTTTGATAGTTTAAGAGACCTCTGCAACAACATCAAGCATACTAACATTTGCATTATAGGGGTCCCAGAAGAAGAGAGAAAGAAAGGGGCAGAGAATTTATTTTAAGAAATAATAGCTGAAACTTTCCAAACTTGAGAAAGAAGCAGACATCCAGGTCCAGGAATCGCAGAGAGTCCCAAGCAAGATAAGTCCATGCCAAGACACATGACAATTAAAATAACAAAAATTAAAGACAAAGAACCTTAAAAGCAGCAAGAAAAAGCGACTAGCTACACATAAGAGAACTTCCATAAGGTGCTAACCTGACTTTTAAGCAGAAACTTTGGAGACCAGAAGCGAATGGCATGATATATTTAAAGTGATGAAAGGGAAAAACCTACAACCAAGAATATTCTACCTGGCAAGTTTATTATTTAGAATTGAAGGAGAGATAAAGAGTTTCACAGAAAAGCAAAACCTTTAAAAGTTCAGCACGACTAAATCGGCTTTACAAGTAATATTAAAGGGACTTCTCTATGCAGAAAATAAAAGACCACAGAAGAGATCAAGATGGAGGAGTAGGGGGATGCTGAGCTCACCTCCCTCCATGAACACATCAAAAATACATCTACCTGTGGAGCAATTCTCACTGAAAGCAAACCGGAGGTTGGCAGAAAGACTCTTCTACAACCAAGGCTGTAAAGAAAGATTCATATGTAAATGGGTAGGAAGGGAAGTGATCCAGTTGGGACATGCCCCTATAGGAGAGGACACAGAAGAGAAGGGGAATATCATGGCCTAGAGTACCTCCCTGAGGAGTGAGGGGTTTAAATAACATATTGGGCACCCCAACCCTGGGGTTTGACAATGGGAAGACAAGTCCTCTTGGCTGGTTTGAAAACCAGTGGGACTTACAGGAGGGCTGTAAGGAACCTAGATTCTGCTTGTGAAGTGAATGCACATGCTCATTTCCTCCTGGGAACAGGATGAAGGAAAGAGATTGAAGTTGCCAGGACTCTGGCTGATTTACCATGACCACCCCAGTGTGAGTCTCAGCAGGGACCAAACATCCCCTCCAGCTCCTCTAGCTCCAGCACCACTCCTCTTTAGGGCAAAGACTACCATTCCAAAGAGAGTGCACACCTGAGGGGGATGGAGCTGGCTCAGACCCAACAATGCAATGAATGGGGTGAGGGGAGCCATTGCAGGCACTCATCGAGGTGGTGGATTGTGAGCTTTCTTGAGCTCTGACTGCCATGCTGTAACTGTCCCAGTGTATGCCTTGGCCCGCACTGGGTACCTGCTCTGGCCACAGTTCCTTCAGCACTGCTCACCACTAGGGTGAAGGTGCCATTGCTGGGAGTGGAGAGAGCACACACTTAGACAGAATGGGACCAGCTTGGACCCAACCCTCAGGGCTTCTGCTCCAGCACCTTGGGACTCCACTCTGCCCCTAATAGGGCAGTGATGGCCATTGAGCACAGGAGAAACCCCAGATCACACATGGCTCAGGCTGTAGCCCCTCCATCTCCAGCCCCACCTCCCACCAAGGTGATAGCTTAGGGGAAGACGTGACCCATGCTCACTTCAGATCCACCTCTGCCACCAAAGGCACATGCAGACTGCATAAGGATGCTCCCACATAAGGATATCCCTTCAAGACTGAGATAAGTAACTGTTTCACCTAATTTCATAGAGACAGAAAGTTAAACAAAATGGAAAGACAGTAGAATTTGCTTCAAAACAAGAACAAGAAAAAAAAAAAAAACCTGAAAAAATAACCAACGAAACAGGAGTTAAATAATTTACCAGATAAAGTGTTCAAAGCAATTGTAATAAGAATGTTAACTGAACTTAGGAAAAGAATACATAAACCCAATGAGAATTTTAACAAGGAACTAGAAAATGTAAAGAAGAACCAGTCAAAGCTGAAGAATACAATATGTGAAATTAAAAACACACTAGAAGGAATTACCAGCCCACTAGATGATACAGAAGAACACATAAATCATCTGGAAGACAGAATAATGGAAATTACCTAACCAGAACTGCAAAAAGAAAAACAAATTTTAAACATGAAGACAGTTTATGGGACCTCTGGTACAGCATCAAACATACTAATATTCACAGTATAGGGGTCCCAGAAGGAGAAGAGAGAAAGAGGTTGAAAATATTTTTGATGAAATTATGTTGAAAACTTCCTGAACCTAAGGAAGGAAACAGATATCCAGGTACAGGAATCACAGAGTCCCAAACAAGGTAAACCCAAAGAGATCAACACCAAGATATATCATAATTAAAAAGGCAAAAGTTAAAAAGAATTCTAAAGGCAGCAAGAGAAAAACAAAGAGTCACATACAAGGGAAACCCATAAGGCTATTAGTTGATTTTTCTGCAGAAACTGCAGGCCAGAAGGGTGTGGCATGATATATTTAAAGTGCTGAAAGAGGATATTGCACTCCTCAGTATATATGCACCCAGTACAGGAGCACCCAAATACTAACAGACATAAAGAAAGAAATTGACAGGAATACAGTAATAGTAGGAGATTTTTTTTTTTAATTTTTATTTATTTATTTATTTATTTATGGCTGTGTTGGGTCTTCGTTTCTGTGCGAGGGCTTTCTTTAGTTGCGGCAAGTGGGGGCCACTCTTCATCGCGGTGCGCGGGCTTTTCACTGTCATGGCCTCTTGTTGTAGAGCATAGGCTCCAGACATGCAGGCTCAGTAGTTGTGGCTCACGGGCCTAGTTGCTCCGCGGCATGTGGGATCCTCCCAGACCAGGGCTCGAACCCATGTCCCCTGCATTGGCAGGCAGATTCTCAACCACTGCACCACCAGGGAAGCCCCAATAGTAGGAGATTTTAACACCCCACTCACATCAATGGACAGTTCTTCTAGACAGAAAATCAGTAAGGCAACAGAGACCCTAAAGGATACAATAGAACAGTTACACTTAATTGATATTTTCAGGACATAACACCAAGCAAACAAACAAACAAACCAGAAAATACATTCTTTTCAAGTGCACATGGGACATTTTCTAGGGTTGACCACATACTAGGGCACAAAGCAAGCCTCAGCAAATTTAAGAGTATAGAAATTATTTCAAGCATCTTTTCTGACCACAAATGCATGAAACTAAAACTCAACCACAGGAAAAGAAATGAGAACAAAATAATTACATGGAGACTAAACAACATGCTACTAAAAAACCAGTGAGTCAACGATGAAGTCAAAGAGGAAATTAAAAAATAGCTTGAGACAAATGACAATGGAAACCAAATGATACAAAATCTATGGGATGCAGCAAAAACAGTTCTTAGAGGGAAGTTAATAGCAATACAGGCTTTCCTCAAAAAACAAGAAAAACCTCAAATGAACAACTTAACCTACAGCCTAAAAGAATTAGAAAAAGAAGAACAAATAAAATCTAAATTCAGCAAAAGGAAGGAAAAATGAAGATAAGAGAGGAAATAAATAAAATAGAGATTAAAAAAGCAATAGGAAAAAACCCCAACAAAACCAGGGGCTGGTTCTTTGAAAGGATGAACAAAATTGACAAACCTCTGCCAGGCTCACCAAGAAGAAAAGAGAGGGTACCCCCCAAAAAAATGAAAAAAGGAGAAATAACAACTGATATTGCAGAATACAACAAACCATAAGAGAATACTATGAACAATTATATGCCAACAAATTCGACAACCTAGAAGAAATGGACAAGTTTCTAGAAACATATAGCCCACTAAAATTGAATCAAGAAGAAATAGATAATTTGAACAGGCTGATCACTAGAAGTGAAATAGAATCTGTAATAAAAAAAAAAAAAACTCCCTTCAAACGAAAGTCCAGGACCAGACAGCTTCACAGGTGAATACCAAACATACAAAGAAGAACTTATACTGATCCTTCTCAAACTCTTCCAAAAGATTGCATAGGAGACAATACTCCCAAAGACATTTTATGAAGCCACCATCACCCTGACACCAACACCAAAGACACTACCAAAAAAGAAAATTACAGGCCAATATCTTTGATGAATATAGATGCAAAAATTCTCAACAAAATATTAGCAAACTGAACCCAACAACACATGAAAAAGATCATACACCACAACCAAGTTGGATTCATCCCAGGGTCACAGGGATGGTTCAACATATGCAAATCAATCAATGTGAAGCACCACATCAACAAAAGAAAAAACAAAAACCACATGATCATCTCAATAGATGCAGAAAAAGCATTTGATAAAATTCAACATCTATTCATGTTGAAAAAACCTTATGAATGTGGGTATAGAGGGAACATATCTCAACATAATAAAAGCTATTTATGACAAACCCACAGCCAATATCATACTCAAAGGTGAAAAGCTGAAAGCCTTCCTGCTAATATCTGGAACAAGACAAGGATGCCCACTCTCACCATTTCTATTCAACACAGTATTGGAAGTCCTAGCCACAGCAATCAGGCAAGAAAAAGAAATAACAATTCTTCAAATTGGTAAGATAGAGGTAAAATTGTCATTATATGCAGATGACATATACTATACAGAGAAAACCCTAAAGACTCCATGAAAGTATTACTAGATCTGATAAACAAATTCAGCAAGGTAGCAGGATACAAGATTAACATACAGAAATCTGTTGCACTTCTTTACACTAACAATGAAATATCAGAAAGGGAATGTAAACAAACAATCCCCTTCAAAATTGCATCAAAAAATACTTAGGAATAAACCTCACCAAGGAGGTGAAAGACTTATATGCTGAGAAATACAAAATATTAATAAAGGAAATTGAAGATGATTCAAAGAAATGGAAAGATATCCCATGATCTTAGATCAGAAGTATTAATATTGCTAAAATGACCGTACTAGCCAAAGCAATCTACAGATTTATTGTGATCTCTATCCAATTACCCATGATTTTTTTCACAGAAATAGAACAAATAATCCTAAAATTTATATGGAACGATAAAAAATCCAAACTTGCCAAAGCAATCCTGAGAAAAAAGAACAAAGCAGGAGGCATAACCCTCCCAGACTTCCGACAATACTTCAAAGCTACAGTAATCAAAACAGCATGGTATTGGCACAAAAACAGACATATGGATCAATGGAACAGAATAGAGAACCCAGAAATAAACCCACACATTTATGGTCAATTAATCTTCGACAAAGGAGACAAGAATATACAATGGGGAAAAGACAGTCTCTTTAGCAAGTGGTGTTAGGAAAATTGGACAACTGCATGCAAATCAATGAAGTTAGAACACACCCTCACACCATATACAAAAATAAACTCAAAATGGCTTAAAGACTTAAATATAAGACAAGACAACATAAAATTCCTAGAAGAGAACATATGCAAAATATTCTCTAACATAAATCATAGCAATGTTTTCTTAGGTCACTCTCCCAAGGACAAATAAAAGTAAAAATAAACAAATTGAATTAATCAAACTTGTAAACTTTTGCACAGCAAAGGAAATCATAAACAAAATGAACAGGGACTGGGAGAAAATATTTGTGAATGAGGTGACCAACAAGCGCTTAATTTCCAAAATGTACAAACAGCTCATACAATTCAATAACAAAAAAACAAACAGCCCAATTGAAAAATGGGCAGAAGACCTAAATAGACATTTCTCCAAAGAAGATATACAGATGTCCAATAGGCACATGAAAAGATGCTCATCATTGCTTAGAGAAATGCAAATCAAAACTATAATGAGGTACCACTTCACACTGGTCTGAATGGCCATCATTAAAAAATCTACAAATAACAAATGCTGGAGAAGGTGTGGAGAAAAGGGAAGCCTCCTATATTGTTTGTAGGAATGTAAATTGGTGCAACCACTATGGAAAACAATATGGAGGTTCCTCAAAAAACTAAAAATAGAGTTGCTGTATGATTCAGCAGTCCCATTCCTGGGCATATATTCAGACAAAATTAATACAAAAATATACGTGCACCCCTATGTTCATAGTGGTATAATTCACAATAGCCAAGACATGGAAACAGCCTAAATGTCCATCAACAGATAAATGGATAAAGAAGATGTGGGATATATATATATATATATATACACACACACACACAAAAACACAATGGAATATTACTCAGCCAAGAAAAGAATGAAGTAATGCCATTTGCAGCAACATGGATGGACCTAGAGATTATCATATCAAATGAAGTAAGTCAGAAAGAGAAAGACACATACCATCTGATATCATTTGTATGTGGAATCTAAAGTACTACACAAATGAACATATCTATAAGACAGAAACAGACCAACAGTCATAGAAAACAGACTTGTGGTTTCCAAGGGGGAGGAGAGAGGGAGGGAAGGGTTGGGAGTTTGAGATTAGCAGACACAAACTGTTATATATAGGATGGATAAACAACAATGTTCTGCTGTATAGCACAGGGAACTACATTCAGTATCCTGTGATAAACCGCAATGGAAAAGAATATGAAAAATATATAATATGTATATATATATATAACTTAATCACTTTGCTGTACAGCTGAAATTAACACAACATTGTAATTAACCATACTTCAATAAAATAAATTTTTTAAAAAGTGAGTTGCACAAGAATTTTAAAAAAGTAAAGTGCTGAAAGGGAAAAATTTGCAACCTAGGACACTACCCAGCAAGGTTATCATTCATAATTGAAGAAGTGATAAAGAACTTCTAAGACAAACAAAAACTAAGAGGTTCATCAATACTAAAGCAACCCTAAGAGAAGTGTTAAAGGGTCTTCTCTAAGTGGAAAAGAAAAAGTACAACAAGAAGAATTTATAGAAAAAGAAAACTCCCACTAATAAAGGGAAATATATATGTAAAGGCTATGGATCAACCACTTAAATAAGCTAGTACAAAGATTCAAAGAGAGAAATTGTAAAAATCAACTATAACTACAATAAACAGTTAAGGGATAAACATGAAGATATAAAATATGACATACAAAATGGGGGAAGGGGAGTAAAAAAATGTATGCCTTTTAGAATGTGTTTGAAATTAAATGTCTATCAGTTTAAAACAAATAGATATAGTTATAGGTCAACATATATGGCATACATGTGGTAATCCCATTGTAACCACAAATCAAAAACCTGCAATAGATACACAAAAACTATGAGAAAGGAACAGAATCATACCACTAAATAAAATCATCAAACCACAAGGGAAGAAACTAAGATAAAAAGAAAAGAACAGAGAATAACTATAAAAGAAACCAGAAAATAAGTAAGAAAATGGCGATAAGTACATAGTATAAATAATCACTTTAAATGTCTATGAACTATGTGCTCGAAACAAAAGACATAGGATGGCTGATTGGATTAAAAAAAAAAAAAAACAAGATTGATCTATATGATGCTTACAAGAAACTTAGTTCAGAGCTGAAGACACACACAGACCAAAAGTGAGGGGTTGGAAAAAGTTATTTCATGCAAATGGAAACAAAAAAACTGGGGTAGCAATACTCATATCTGAGAAAGTAGATTTTAAAGCAAAGTCTATAAAAAAGAAAAAGAAAGGCATTATATAATGTTAAAAGAATGAATACAAGAAGAATATAACATTAGTTAACATATATACATCTAATATAAAAGCCCCTAAATATATAAGGTAAACATTAACAAACATAAAGGGAGAAATTGATAATAATACAATAATAGTAGGGGACCTTAACACGTCACTTACATCAATGGACAGATCATCCAGACAGAAAATCAATAAGGAAACAGTGACCTTAAATGACACATTAGACCAGTTGAACTTAAGAGATATCTACAAACATTCCATCCCAAAACAGCAGAATACACATTCCTTTCAAGGGTACATAGAACATTTCCCAAGATAGTTACATGCTAGGTCACAAAACATGTCTCAATAAATTTTAGAAGATTAAAATCATATCAAGAATCATTTCTGACCACAAATGTGTGAATCTTAAAATCAGTTCCAAGAAAAAAACTGTAAAATGCAGAAACACATGGAGTCTAAACAACATGCTAGTAAACAACCAATGGGTCACTTAAGCAATCAGAGGAAATAAAAAACATACCTCGAGATAAATGAAAAAGGAAACACAACTTTGTAAAATCTATGGGATGCAGAAAAGGCAGTTCTAAGAGGGACATTCATAGAAATACAAGTCTTCCTAAGGAAACAAGAAAAATCTGAAATAAGCTATTTAACCTTACACATAAAAGAACTAGAAAAGGAAGAACAAACAAAGCCCAAAGTTAGTAGAAAGCAGAAAATAATAAATCAGATTGGAAATAAGTTAAATTGAATAAAAAAAGATAGGAAAAAAATAAATGAAACTAAGAGCAGTTTCTTTGAAAGATAAAAAAAATTGAGAAACCTTTAGCCAGACTCATCCAGGAAAAAACCAGAAAGGCCTAAATAAATAAAATCAGAAAGAAAAGAGAAGTTACAAGCAACACCATAGAAATTCAAAAGATCATAGGAGATTACTATGACCAGTTGGGTTGTTTCTTCTTTTGTTGTTGAGTTTTATGAGCTGTTTGTATATTTTGGAAATTAAGTCCTTGTTGGTCTTATTTGCAAATATTTTCTCCCAGTCCATAGGCTGCTTTTTGTTCTCACTACTTTATTCAGCATAGTATTGGAAGTTCTAGCCACAGCATCAAACATGAAAACCCAATAAAAGAAATCCAATTTGGAAAGGAAGAAATAAAATTGTCACTATTTGCAAATGACATGATACTATAAATAAAAAATCCTAAAGATGCTACCAAAAAACTGTTAAAATTAATATATTAATTCAGTAAAATTACATAATACAAAACTCATGTACAGAAATCTGTTGCATTTCTGTATACTAATAACAATCTATCAGAAAGAGAAATTAAGAAAACAATCCCATTTACAATTGCATTAAAAAGAATAAAATACCTAGGAATAAATCTAACCAAGGAGGTAAAAGAGTGGTATTATGAAAACTATAAGACACTGATGAAAAAAATTGAAGATTACACAAACAAACGGAAAGATGCACTCTGCTCATGCTTTGGAAGAATTAATATTGTTAGAATGACCATACTACTAAAAGCAATATATAGACTCAGTGTAATTCCTATCAAAATACCAAAGGTATTTTTCAGACTAGAATAAACAATCCTAAAATTTGTATGGAACCACAAAAGACCCCAGTTAGCCAAAGCAATCTTGAGAAAGAACAAAGCTGGAGGCATTATGCTCCCTGCTTTCAAACTATAGTACACAGACTACAGAAATCAAAACAGTATGGTACTGACACAAAAACAGACACATAGATCAGTGGAACAAAATAGAGAGCTGAGAAATAAACCCACACTTATATGGTCAATTAATTTACAACAGAGGAGGCAAGAATATACCATGGAGAGAAGACAGCTTTTTCAATAAATGGTGTTGGAAAAACTGGACAGCTAAATGCAAAAGAATCAGACCGGAATACTTTCTTACACTATATCCAAAAACAAACTCAAAATGGTTAAAGACTAAATATAAGATCTGAAACTCCCAGAAGAAAACATAGGCATTAACACTTTTGACATCGGTCTCAGCAATATATTTTTTTTAATCAGTTTCCTCAGGCATGGGAAACTAAAGCAAAAATAAACAAATGGGATAACATCAAACTAAAAAGCTTTTGCACAGCAAAGGAAACTATCAGCAAAATGAAAAGGCCACCTAATGAGTGGGAGAATATATTTGCAAATGATATATCTGATAAGGGGTTAATATGTAATATATACAAAGAATGCATACAACTGAACATCAAAGAAAATCTGATTAGAAAATGGAAGAGATCCTGAATAGACATTTCTCCAAAGGAGACTTACAGATGGCCACTCAACACATGAAAAGATGCTAAAAATTACCAATCATCAAGGAAATGCAAATCTAGACTACAATGAGAAACAATTTCACACCTGTCAGAATGGCTATCATCAAAAAAACAAACAGACACTTGTAAGTGATGATGAAAAGGGATGAAAAGGGAACCCTTGTGCACTATTGATGGGATTGTAAATTGGGATTGTAAATTGATGGATCCTATAGGATCCATCAATTTTACTTCTGGGTATTTACCTGAAGAAAACAAAAACACTAATTCAAAAATGTATACGCCCATCAATGTTCATTACAGCATTATTTACAATTATCAAGATATGGAAGCAACCTAAATGTCTATCAACAGATGAATGAATAAAAAGAATATATATATATTCTCTTTACATATATATATGTATATATATATGTATTCTCTACACATATATAAATATGTATATTGACTAGTACTCAGACATTAAAAATAAATGAAATCTTGCCATTTGCAATAACATGGATGAATCTAGCGGGTATTATGCCAAGTGAAATAAGTCAGATAGTGACAGACAAATACTGCATGAT
Source organism: Balaenoptera ricei (assembly GCF_028023285.1). NCBI lineage: Eukaryota > Metazoa > Chordata > Mammalia > Artiodactyla > Balaenopteridae > Balaenoptera > Balaenoptera ricei. The sequence continues at coordinate 35,086,288 of NC_082646.1, read as the reverse complement.
CTCACTTATATGTGGAATCTAAAAAGCAAAGCAAACAAACAAAACAAAATGAAAACAGACTCATAGATAAAGAGTGGTGGTTGCCAGAGGGAGAGTGGTGGGGGTGAGCAAAATACATGAAGGAGATTAAGGGTTACAAACCTCCAGTTATAAAATAAATAAGCCATGGGATGTAATATACAGCCTAAGGAATACAGTCAATAACATTATAATAACTTTGTATGAGGATGGATGGTTACTAGACTTATTGTGCTGATCATTTCATTATGTATGTAAGTGTCAAGTCACTGTGTAGTACACCTGAAACTAAAATAATATTGTATGTCAACTATATTTGGATAAACTTTTTTTTAAAAGGAAGAGATTGGAGGTTTCAGAAAAGGAACAGAATGCACAGAGAAGCAGAGGAATCAGAACAATTTTCATGAAGCTGAAAAGCAGTGCAATCAGCGGGGAGTGCTGATAAAGGAATCCAGAGAAGTAAGCAGAGAACTGATCACTCATGAAGGACCTTGTATTTCTGTGAAGTGGTACCCAGGAAGTACCCTCTACTTTTTTCTAGGGCAATGGGAAGCCATTGCCAGGTTTTTAGTAGAGACATAGGTGATTGATACTTGTCTTTGGAAAGTTTCATTCTGGCTGCATGGTAGGTTATAGAGGAAGTTAGACCAAAGGTAGTGAGGAAGCTGTTAAAAATCATCCATGTTATAGGGGTTAGTAGTTCAAAGAAGAGGATCTTTGGGGGTAGCAAGAAGTGTACAGGCTCAAAGCATGTTTGAAAAACAATAATAATAGTACTTGGGGGAGTGGTGGGATGTGACATTGAGGCAAAGGAAAACAGGAATGCTGTGCTCAGTTCTGCAAGTGTTGCCTTGCACAGGGTGACTGCCAGGAAATGAGTGGATGCTGAAAGCTAATTTGAGCCCAGCTCCCCTGAGTGTGTGCTCTGACATGGCCTGTGTCCGCCAGGAGGAAGGAGGAAACTTTCCTAAATTCCACAAAGGTGCCGTGTGGGGTTGGTGGCCCTGGGGAACAGTCAACAATAATGCCAAAGTTTCTGGTTTGGACAGTTGGATTACTGGTGCTACCATTGGCTGAGACTGGGAACAGAGGTGGCAGTGGAGAGGAAAATAATCAATGCAGTTTTCACTTAAATCCTAATAAAAAACTTATGAAATAATATTTTTTAAAAAGCAGAAATTGAGTCTTCGAAAGGGTAAATGTTTTTCTCAAGGATGTATAGTTACTAAATGGTGAAGCTAGGATTCAGATCTTGATACTGTATTTTTCATTCCCCATATTTTCAAAAAAATAGGAAAGACAAAAATGGCATTAACATATTCTGGGGACTACTCCATTATGAAAATGGGTGTGTATTCATTTGGGAAATATACCTGAATAACTGTTAAATCATTTGTATATTTAAACTTTTGAATATTTAGAAACTATTAATTTTAATAACTGTCTTTGCCACTAAGCTTTCTTTTTGCTATTCCTCTCCTCATGCTTGCTGTTCTATTGCCCTCTTTTCTCTAAATCCTTTTCTCTTCTCTGTCTTGCAGGTTTTAACTGCAGCCTTACTTCCTTCAGGAATTGATTCTGAGCATCCTTCTTGATATAAATGTTTCTTTCATGAGCTCCCTGGCATCTTGTATATACCTCTTTTACATGAATTATCACAACTTCCCTAATAGTTGGTTTACTTTTAGTTTTGTATTCCTAGTACCTGGCAAATAGGTACTATTCAGTAAATGATGTTTGGTAAACTATTGTGTGAGTGAAAGCCCACCTCTTCTAATAAGCCTTTATTGATTTACTCAGTCGGTTCTCTAGTCCTGTGACTTGCAGACATGACTGAACATAAAAATAAAGAGGGGTTTGAAAAATTACATATTTCCATGCCCCTTTTCAGACCTACTGAATCCAGGACAAGGCCAAGGAATCTGAACTTCTAAAATGTTTCCCAAATACCTATGCAGTCAGCCCAGCCTTGGCATTTAGGAGACACCGCTCTAGTCTACCAGCACTGTTTGATACAACACTTTCACCAATGTGTGCTTATAGTTATTATATTTTATATTGTATTGATGTAATATATTTGTTATATCTTCATTAAATAATCTTAAGATAATTATCTGTATCAGAACTTTTTGATATAATGCCAGACACCAAGAAGGGTGATTATTACATTTTTCTTCATAGTCACAGGAGAGTATTTTTCTATTTTACATCTTGAATTTATTAATTTACTTGGAATCCTTTCATTTTAAAATCTCTGCACGTCACACTTTGGATACTAAATGAAATCTATACAAACATACACATGTCACAGGTATTTTTCTAGTTGTTGGTACAACATATATTTTTATTTGATCATATTACTATTTCAGAAAATACAAAAAACATTTTTATCTTGCCATCTGTTGTACACTTTATAAATTTGGCTAACGGAGAATGTCTGGGCTGAGGCCAACAGAACTGTTTTACTTCTGCCCTGTTTGTATTATTAACAACACAGCTAATGTCAACATGCCTTTATTTGCTCTTATTCTAAAAACGCTAACCAGAATCCATGGACATACCTTGTAAATCATCTACACTTTCTTCTGTGCCATTAAGAAAGTGTTGACATTTTTAAAAGGAAGTTTTTCAGACTACAGTATTTTTAACATTGAGCACCCAAATCATATTTAAGTTGACTTTATACATTTTTAAAAATGCTTTGTTCTAGAACACCATTTCTTTTTCAACAAGCAAAGTAGAATTAAATGAGAAACTTGCCTTGACTTAGCCTCATAAACTTCAGTGTCTTGACATTTTGCCATTGAAGTATATTATCATTTATAGGGCATGTTTTGTGCTTTGTTCCCATTTCCTTTGTTAGTAATCTGGAAAACCTAGCATTTCTTGATGCAATAAATGACTGAGTCAATAATGTAATCATAGTTTTCTGATGATTCCTCAACACTTGTGCAGCTAACGTGACGTCATTACAGATGCTTTTACTAAGTCTTATATACTCTCAGTACTTTCAGATCTAAGGTTTATCACTTGTTCTTCCTTCTACAAGTGTGCTGCTTCCTAGGGCTGAAATCGCTGAAGCTGTTCATGTTAATTGCAACATCCCAAGTTCTTCCTATGCATCTCTAAAGTGTGACATTTCTCGAATAACCTCACAGAAGCCCTTACATAAAATGCAAGCACTCTTCTGGAACCAGTTACCCATTTTTATCTAGCTGATATTTCCTGCATGGGATGGGTCACTGAACCTGTCTCTGCTAGTCACCTCGTGATCCTGTCATCTAACTGCCCATATCACAGCCTTGGTGTCCCTGCCTCTACTCTTCCTAATTCTACTCCATCCTCTAGACAACTGCCATGATAATTTTTTCAAACATTATGTTTAGGTCATTCTCCTGATAACTCCACTATAGAAATGCCTTCTTTCATATTAAACCAAATCTGAATTTCTCAGTCTGCACTTCAGAGCCCTCTGCCAATAGGCCTCCTCAAGACCATTCTATTTTACTGTTTGTTGTTGCCCATGTGCTCTTGATTTAAATTTCTGAACTTGTTCCCACTTTTCCATACTCTCAGTCATGTTCAATGCATTCCATCTTAATCACTTCCTTGCTTTGTGCTCCCTCAATATTTAGCAGTAGCTAAGGGAGAGTTGAATTTCTGAAAATATTTGTGAAGCTCTAAAATTGGCAAGACAAATCACAATTTGAATTCACTAGAGGGAGCTCAGTATTTAAAATAACTTTCCTAGAAATTATTCTATTCAAGAAATTAAAAGGGTCCTTTTAAAGATAAAAAAAATACTTTTTTCTGTTAATTTGAAGTTTTAGTTGCTGAGTTTTCCTACAAAGAAAGGGTATAGAATAATAAAAGTTTAATTTTAGGAGCTCATTTAGTCTTAAACACTAATTTTAAGGAAATGAGTTTCTATCATCTCATTAGTAGTTTATATTATGTTACTTATATGTTGCCTTGTAATTGATTTCTTACTATTTCATATCTTGTTTTCCTCCTTGCTTCTCCTGTATTTTCTTTTACAGTTAATCGTACTATAATCCATCCATTCAGTGGTCCAAGCCAGGAACTTAGAAGTCATCAAGAGCCACTCTCTTGCTCAACTCAACACTAGGATCCCTTTCACTAGACTATAACCCCCTTGAGAGCAGGAGAAGTGCCTGTTTACCATCCTATCTCCCATATCTAAATACAGTACCTACAAACAGGAGATAGTCAATAAATACTTCAATTAATGAATAAGATGACCCATCTCTCCTCCCTATATTTAAACCATTATCAAGTCCTTTTGATTTTACCCTCTAGGTAGTTATTTCATCTGTTTTCTTTCCTCACCCCTGTTCTGTTCAGGCTCTTGTCATCTTTTACCTAGGCTCTTGAAATAATCTCTGTATCAAACTTGTTCCCCACCCTGACCTACACCATTTTTCAAAATGATTCATCTTGAATTAAAATATGTCAACGCCACTATTTTCTAAATCCCTTCAATGGCTTTATATCACCCACAGGGTGATCTTTAAGCCCATTAGCACTGGGACAAGGCCTTCTGTGCCTGGCCTCCTCCTAACTCTTCAGCTTCAGCTCATGTCACTCTCTCACTCATTTTCAAATTATACTGATCTGATTTTAATTCCCCATATACATCATGAGTTATATTAATATAGCAGATGAGCTCTTAGCCTAGCCTGAAGAAAGAGTCAGGAGATCCCTGGAAAGGAAGACACATTGATAGGTCTTGAAAGATTAGTAAGATTTAGTGGGAAAGAAGGCAAAGCCTTAGAGAAAAAGTGTCCCTTTTATATTCTTAGTTACAATTTTTCAAATCTAGCAAATTTATTGCCTATACTTTATAGAAGTATAAGCCAGATGCTTCATGAAGTCTCTTTTTAGTTAGGTCATTGTGGCTGGCTGTTTGCGCTTTCAGTCATTTACTCATCCAATAATTATTCATTAAGTTCCTTTTACATGTCAAGCACTGTGTTACGCACTAAAGGTATAGAGGTAAGTAAATGAGGCATGCACCCTGATCTCATGGAATATAGACACAGTAATGACTGTGTTACCCTTCAAAGCCTAAGAGCTAAAAGCTTAATTGCACTAAGAGATAAAACCAGAAATTCCAGACATGAATCTTTAACCTCTTATCTACGTGAATGTTGTGCTAATTCAATAAGGAACAGATAACAATTCACCTCCTTGGTAGATGTGGTAAGAATAATGGATACTTTTAACTCTTTACCAATTATACCATCATATAGATGAATCACAAGAGATCAGTTTAGGAGTTATTGTAATAATGGCTAATGGATAGTTTTGCCTTCAAGCTTGGAGTCAGTCTAAGAAAAATCTTAAAAGTGTTTTAAATTCATGTCAGTATCATCACAGGAGTTCTTCTTTAGATAGGATTGACATTTACTATGCCCTTAAAGCAATAATATAGCACTGTAAGAGGCTTAAAACATCCTTAACAACCTCTTTTACCATCTTAGAAGTTCTGCTGTATACATGTGTTCAAGATATTGTGGTTTCAATGCTGTAAGTTTCAAGGTAGATCGAGAAACAAAAACTAGCCCTGAAAATTCCTGATTTTGATTAATCAAGGAGCTTTTGGATAACCTGAGATGTCATCTATGTAAACAATACAGATAAAGTTTAAAGCTCTCCTATGTGGCTAAACTCATTCAATATAGATTTTAAATTGACTAGCTGTTTTATGAATACCAAGAACATATCCAAATAATATATTTGCTGCTCTTCTGGAAGTATTTTCTTTCAGATCTGATATGATCACTTTACCATATTGTTTCAATTCCATATTTGCAATATCTAAAAATAAGTCTTTACTAAAATCTTTCTGTATTTCAATTCCTATTCAGTACTTGCTGAATTATAATTTTATTTCAATATTTTTATTTTTTAAATTTATTCATCTGGGAAATATGCCAAATCTTTTAACACTTTGTGTCCATTTTCTTCATGATGAAATTAAGCATATATAGCCACAATACTTCATAAATAAAATAAAAATTATGGGTGAACTATATTTTGTTAGGGAGAAAACAGCAGTAAGAGGGAGATGTAAACATGGGAAAGAAAGATGAAACAGAACCTATACATGTTCTCAGGTAAGGATCAGAAGCCAAATGTAGATAAAAAGACAAAGTAATTGTTTACTGGATGTCAGAGGAAAAAATGAGGTCCAGAAACTGGAGAATCAAATCCAGAGCCTGGTTAGTAAGTTTACCAAATGTTACCTTAACCAAGAGAAAGAAAGATATGAAAAATTCAGTCACAACTAGGAGTATATAGTATAAAAAATCAGTAAAAAAAAATTGCACTTGGTTAGAAAATAATAGGATTATGGCTTGGAAAATGAGAGAAAACTAAAATTACAGGAAAAACAACATTCTGTCATTAGAACCACTACCGCTACCATCACCCTTACTTTAACCCTTTTGGGGATGTACGTTTATTGGAATATACACATTGTAATGCTTAGATTTTAATAAAGGTGTTCAGTTTACTTGCTTTACATGTCAAAAGCACTTATCAGGCCCAGGCACCTGCCATTATAAACTAACAAAACTTTGTTAGTATTTTCTTTGAATTCCAAATCCTTCGAAGTAGTATTTTTTCATTCTTTTATAATTAGTTAGGATGAAATAAAATCTACTTGACCCAGAAAAGTTTCAACATTCTTACACTGAAATTGAAAGAAGAGTTTCCAACAAATTCAGTTTGTTGGAAAAGCTTATGATATTTGTAGTTGGATTTAGCTGAGAGCTATCCAGTCCAATGAAATCCACTAATGGTTATAAGGTTTTCATTGATATCAATGAGCTATTATGTTTATAGATGCTTTTAATGTCTTAGAGCATGGATCTGTTTCATATGTTCATGCTGGGGCTCTACAAGGAATAACATGGGAAGACTTGAAGAAATAAAACCAGGAGAGTGGTTCTGGAGAGAATCTGTTGTGTACTGTGGGTTAAGTGAACCAAGTATACCATCCAGTGAGGTTTCTATAAATGAAGAGAAGCAAGCCAGTTACATAGGCTTAGAAAAGCGAAAGATTAAATCTAAAAAAATAGCCAAGGCAACTTGAGTTTCTTATACACAGATAAGAGACTCTTAGTTCTGCAAATTTGAGCTAGCACGGAGTCTTAAAACTTAAGGTAGTTAACTGGAGAAAATAGAGGAAGATGTTCACAGGCTCAGACAAAAGTCTAGGCAAGAGTGGAAAATCAATCTTATAACACTATAGGAAAGTGAACATTAAGAGATATGGGTCAGGGAGAGGAAATAATGCATGCTGTTTCCATGTAAATAGAGATAAGAAAATAGATTCAAGTGAACTGTGTGACTATTGGATACCTAACCAGTGGAGATGGAGGAGTCAAAAAACACAAAAGTATTAAGCTTTGTGATTGGAAGAATGATTACAGAGAGAAGGGTTAGTGGAGCCAGAAGATTAATTCAGTTCAGGACCAATTTAAGAAGCAAGTTGGCTTAAGGATATGTTTATGAGAGCCTTAAATTTCAAATCAAGGTTTGTGTATTTTATTTTGTAGGCAATGAGGAACCAATGCAGGATGCTGAGCACTAGAATGATATGTGCAGGGCATTGTTTTGGAAAATTCACCATGCATTCATGTGCAAGATTAATTGGAAAAAAATACATATACATATATATTACACACATTTACTATAATACTATATGTAGTGTATACAAATATGTCAAAAAATTAGTTACACCCAATTTCCTTCTCCATTCTTCCAATTTTACTGTATCTTCTTCCAGAAAGAATTGAAAATGCTTATATTTTGTCATCTAGTTTCCACATTATTCTTTTCTCCCCAGTTGTTTGGCTTGTTTGACATTTTAACACAAATAAGCCAGGTGGAAATATAAACTAATATTATCTTTGGAAAAATGTTAATTTGTGTTCATCTGTTTGACTATTTTCACTATATCCTTTTATTTTAGCTATGATTTTGAAGGACCATTCATTATATACTTGAGTTTAAAGGTTGATTAAGAGTTTTGGACTGTGAGTGAGAACTTGAACAGGAATAGGATCTAATTTTTAGAATAAGATGTGGATTTTTTCCATGGAACTTAATGTTTACCACTACACATGAGTCAGTGAACACCTTGACTAGAGAAGTGGCAATTAAAATGGAGAGGAATTGATACATTGGAGAGGTAGCTTTGACTATGCATGTGGACTAAGTGGATTTTAGAAATATGGGAAAGCAATGGTTACCTTTGAACCTGGAGGTTTAGGAGAATGGTTTTAACTTTGTAAAGAAAGGGGAGGGATTGAAAGAAGATGAAATTTCATAGAAGTATTATTTTATATTTCTAATAAATTGAATTTGGTTTGGCAGTGGACATCAGAGTGGCAATATCTAAGCAAAAGTCCCTCGGTGGGGATTAATGGTGGCCATGTAGACTAGAGAATCATTTATATAGAGGCTGACAAATTTTCTGAGGGTAAAGAGAGTTAAAAGAAGACATATCTTGAAGAAAATGCTCCTTACCATTTCAAAATCTGTAGCAGAATCATTTCCCTGTTGTTTGAATTGACACACAGAGTCATTCTGATTACGGTAGAATTTGTGTAATAGTTTTTCATGTGAAAGCTGACATTAAGATAAGCAGTTGCATGCACCATGCATCATAGCAGTTCTACTGACACATATCTGTCCAGAAAAACCAGGATTTGGAAACAATAATGAAATTGTTCCATGTGTGTGATATGCTTCCGTGGCTGTTTTTTTATAAATGAGGTCAATGTAAGTGTAATTAGATTAACTCACTTCAATATACTTATCTCACTGTAACACAAAATATAGATTCAGGAATGTCAACTACTCTTACTCATTAAACATCAAATCTAGTTGTGTACTTTTTGTACTTATGCTTCAAAATAATGGGGGAAACAACAGGCAAAATTATTTCTTAATATACACACAAATGCCAGACTATTAAAAAAAGCCTTGATTTACTGTGACACAGTTTCCAAATTACCTTGCTTGATATATTTTTTGTACTTTATTATAACTTAACATAAATATTAAGATATATTCTGATTATATTCTGTGAATATCCTTTAAATAGTTTAATTTTTAAAACAAATTTTAGTGGTATTACTTAGTATGTACTTATTTAAATAATTTGAGATATGAGAACTTTAATGTGAGAGTATATTCTTAAACAGAATTATGGCTTGGCTACCTTTAAGAGGAAAATTTGGAAATTTTCTCATGAGGCCTATTTTTTATATATTTGATTGAAATGTACTATAGAAGAACATTTTTTCCATTTTAATAAGTGAATCATTACATAGCTACAATTAAGTATAACTGAAAAAATATCACATTATCTGTATGTATCATTTAGAAAGTTAAACTCAGTAGTAGGGATAAAGATCCACTTTGTTAATATTTGGGAAAACTAGATAATATGTCATTAAGAATGACACTAATCCAAAATTTAACAGTACTATATGATTTCTTAGTGCTCTATCTTGTACTAGAGAAGTCTTCTTGTCTAACCTTGATTTAATTGTACTCTGAGCATAAGTAGTAACCTCATTTGGGTCATGAATGTGAATCAGTAGAGTAAAACATACCACATTTGACCTTGCCATAAGGGCAAAACTTTAGATGTTTAATATTGTATTGCTTATTGAATGCACTAATTTCATTTGAAGATAGCATAACTGTCTTCATCTTTAAAAACAAAAATGAATAATGAATTATACCAAAAACAAACATTTGAATCATCTTTGAGATTTTAACGGCCTTAAGATTGAATTAAATAGAGGCAATGTGAGTAAATAGCACTGACATAAAGAGTAAATTTATGGTGCAGATTTAACTACATTCTGTTACAAATTGTGCCTGGAGAGTTTTATAGTTTTGTTTTCAAGGAGGTGAAATTAATAGGAATTGCATCAGGAATACCAAGCATTATGAGGCTGAGGAATCTCAAACTACTGTTATGATTCTCTTCTCTGCTACCTAGCGATGATCAGATATTCAAGTAAAGAACCCGTTAAGTAAGAATTAAGAATTGTGGTGGATGGAACTTAACATGAACCAACAGTCTCTCAAAATGCTAATGCCCCCTATGGTTTCATAAAAAAATTTAAAAAAGTAATAGATTTTCAAAAAAGGAGAGGACTAATAATTTTCTTGAACTGTGATGTGGCCCAACCCACATGACTATTGTGTTTAGTCCTGGGAGCTAGTTTTAGAGCAGGACTGATGAGCTTGAACAGCTCTATTGGAAGGCAGATAGCAAAGTAATGCATCAAAAATGACTTCAAATATTAACCAAGGAAGGAGAAAAGTGTTGGGACCAATAGAAAAGCCATCAGGAAGCAGATGTGCTTAACTCACAGTTGTCTCTGCTTTGAAAACAAGTGCAGCCTTTTTTTTTTTTTTTTCACCTGGCTGCCAATCAGATCTTTTGCTCCTCCCATAACTGGTTCATCCAAAGAGGCCCCCTGGGCTTCCCTGGTGGCGCAGTGGTGGAGAATCTGCCTGCCAATGCAGGGGACACGGGTTCGAGCCCTGGTATGGGAAGGTCCCACATGCCGCGGAGCAACTGGGCCCGTGCAAGTGCAGCCTTTTGAGGTTTGGTCATTGGAAAAGTTCAAGCAAAGTTGAGTGAATTCATTTCAGGAAGGTTGTATATCAGATTTTACATTAGGTAGGGGGATGATATATAAATCACATGTAATCCTAAAATTCTATAATCATTTGGAGATTATATATGTGTGTATATATTAAGTTCTGTTTTAAAATGTAAATTCAACTAAAAGCCCAATTTCTAATTTAAATAACTACACTTCTCTTAAATAAGCAGACCTATTACATCTTAGAAACTTCACCTGAGTTATTACTGATCCTCCCAATAGTCCTATGAACTATATATTATTCCGTTTTACAGATTAGAACCTCAGAGACAATAACCAAGGTCTCATAGCTATTAATTGACAAGCATGGGACTTGAAGTCCATCCACTTCACTACAAAGGCTGTTTTGTTTCCACTTCATCCCTTATTTCCCTTATAGTATGTATATTAGAGTAACAAAACAATTTTATTTTTTTTCCTTTTCAAATTTTTTGACATTATAGAGTTGTAATCCTGCTTAGGTGCAACATATGTAATTTTATGGTACATAAAAGAATTAACGATTACAAATTCAAAGAACTTCAGAGTTTCAGTGTGACATGGAATTATAAGCACTGACCTAACACTATCATAGACATTGAATGAGGATTCACAAACTTTCCTGAGTTAAGTTTTGGAGAGATTTAGTAGCACCATTGATAACCATACCAATATGATTCTTCTGGTGATCCATTCTCCTGATCAGACTCCAAACTTCATATTGATTTCTATACTCTATTGTTACACCAGAGGGCAGCATTATGAATTTGGTTTCATAATTATCAGAAATATGTATGCCTAATGAGCAAGAATCTGTGTAGCTGTCTCCAAGACAGCTTTCTCATCTCCAAAACACCACTGTCAACTTAAAATATAAGCTTCTAATTTACTTAATCTTTAAGATAAGGGCCATTCAGTGAGCATTGCTAGCTCTCACTTAATGTGAAAAATCACATTACAATTTCCGTAGTTTACTCTCCTTTGAAAGAATGGGAGTAAAAGGGGAAACCACTGCTTTGCTTTTTTCACAGCTGTATCATGATGGCAGGGGTTGGAAGAAGAAGAATTAGAAAGTCATAGTCCTAAAATAAGATCTCATTTGTCCCAGTCATAAACTCACCCAGAGTGCATATTCACCAACAATTACAACTTCTGGCTTCCTGGACTATATGGGTTCTTGGGACATCAGAGAGAAGCCCTTTTCTGGTGTGTGAAATATAACAAATTGCATGCCAATGTTGTAGCTCACCATGAGCTCAGATATCAGTTGCATATTTACTACCTCATTTTGAAAATATATTATAAAGTGTAAAATTAAATTAATTATAGTAATTGAGTTTAATGTAAACCTGACAAACAGTTGTAGGACTATAAATATACCAGTTCCCTTCAATCAGTATAACAATTTTGAAATAATAAATGACTGTTATGGAACAAACCAATATTTTTAATAGATGTCTCTAAAGACAATATGAGGCTGATGAATATTTTCTCATGCCTAATGATAAATATTTATGACTTGTATCCCTCTGACACTCTATCTCTCTATTACGTATTTATGTACCTATTTGTTTATCAATTATCTATCTATCTAGAGAGATGATCTATAGCTGGCTATCTAGATAGGTAGATAGATGATAGATAGATACATAAGGAGATATATATATATGTACATATGATATAAACACTTGTACATATATACAGCATTATGAGAAAGAAATAGAAATATATTGAAATAGCCTAGATTGTAAACTTAGGTTTTATACTGGTCAACATTACCAATTGGAAGAATTTTTGAGAATGAACAAAAAATAAAGTACAAACAAAAAATCAGTTCATCTTGCATTCACAAAAGCTTGTTTTATGTATGTACTCTACCATTGTCAATTTATTTCCCTAAATGAGTGTCTTCCTGACCCCAACATTAAACATTGAGCCTCTTGGGTGCTAGGATGATTTTGTGTATATGCACGTGCATGCATGTGTGTGTGCGCACGTGTGTGTGAGTACATGTGTGTATGATTAGAGCAATTAATTAGATGTGGTTTTAAATTTATCCTGAACTTCATATTTTGCTTGGATCCTTAGTATGATGAAGTACATCCTTAGAAGCCCAGAGTTCGAATCTTGGCTCTTACACTTACAAATTGTGCAATCTTGGTAGTCAATCTCCATGAGACTGTATTGTCACAAGAAGGTAGGGATAGTTTTAATACCTACTTTAAAGGTTATTGTATGGGCTAGAAGTAGTGGATGTAAATTGCTCTGTACAGTGCCTGAATGTCAGAACAAGTAATTGAAAAAAATCCTATTCTACATACAATAGCAAACATCTTTTCACTGAATTCATTAATCAATTCTTTTGAGATTACTAGATATATAATAAACATACAGTAAAAATGTTTAAAGCTTACTTCAAAATGTGCTTTCAGATATCTATTCACCCCATAATCTCTTGTATGCCTGTTTATGGTCTCTTGAACCTAGGTTTAAAATCCATTGCTTATGTGATTATAGTGTAATTTTAAAAAAGATGTTGACAAATCTTCTTGGCCAATAGCTATGGTGAAATCCTGGCATATTATCATGTAATGGAATATTGTTATTGTATACGAGAAAAAGACCTTGTACTTCCCACAAGTAACAAGGAATTTCTGATAGAATTCCTTTCTTATATATTTATGTTATATATATATATTTGCTTTTTATATATTTAATGGATATTTTAGATAACTTTAAAACCTTGCTTATTAAAAAAAAAAACATTGGCTAACTCTAATTCCTTTTATACTTCTTTAGATAGAATATTTTGGTAATAAAATCTCTCCCTCCTTTTCCCTGAGGATTCACTATTTTTACTGGTGTTGAGGATCATACTTCATTCATAATTGTTTTCTTTCTCCTGTCTTTGTCATTGTTGCCTCCTATATCGCTTTCTTGGGGACCTTCATGCTTAATTTTTCATCTTGTTCTCTTTTGTTTCCATACCAAAACAGACTTTTTATAAGAACTTTTGTATTTATCTAGTTTCTCTGTTTGACACTGCATTATTTTCTTTTTTTTCCTTTTTTAAAAAATTTACTTATTTATTATTTTTGGCTGTGTCGGGTTTTCGTTTCTGTGCGAGGGCCCTCTCCAGTTGCGGCGAGCAGGGGCCACTCTTCATCACGGTGCGCGGGCCTCTCACTGTTGTGGCCTCTCCCGTTGCGGAGCACAGGCTCCAGACGCGCAGACTCAGCAGCTGTGGCTCACGGGCTTAGCCGCTCCGCGGCATGTGGGATCCTCCCGGACCAGGGCTCGAACCCGCATCCCCTGCATTGGCAGGCAGACTCTCAACTACTGCGCCACCAGGGAAGCCCCCCACTGCATAATTTTCCTTAAAGATTTCCTTTTTTTAAAAAAAAATTATTTATTTATTTATTTTTGGCTGTATTGGGTCTTCATCACTGCGTGCGGGTTTTCTCTAGTTGCGGCGAGTGGGGGCCACTCTTCGCTGTGGTGTGCAGGCTTCTCATTGCGGTGGCTTCTCTTGTGGAGCACGGGCTCTAGGCACGCGGGCTTCAGCAGTTGTGGCACGCAGGCTCAGTAGTTGGGGCTCATGGGCTCTAGAGCGCAGGCTCAGTAGTTGTGGCGCACGGGCCCAGTTGCTCTGCAGCATATGGGGTCTTCCTGGACCAGGGCTCGAACCCATGTCCCCTGCATTGGTAGGCGGACTTCCAACCACTGAGCCACCAGGGAAGCCCAAGATTTCCTTTAAATTAAAAAATATATCACACAAATTTACTGTCATTATTCAGACTGTTCTTCTAGAACGAAATCACCCAAGATCAGATGTTTCTATTCTCAAAATTTGCCTGTACCTCGCTGTTTCTATACTTTACCTATGAGCTTTAAATTCTCACTACAGCCTGGCTACTGCCCTGCCCTCCCCGCACCAACCACTCCAACTAAACTAGGCCAAATTTGATGTTCTTATCCATCTTGCTAATTCTTCCTTAAGATTCTCCCTCTTTTTCCACACAGCCCAAAGATAATGCTTTTCAAGAAGTTTTGGGTAAATCGGCCCTCTTCAAAGGTGGCAGTATGAAATTTGGTCTACATTTTGCATTCTGTATACTTTTATAATCCAGTGATTATGTATTTCTGAGAACCACCATGTCTTCCTGCTTCCTCTCCCCACCTCAATCTATCAATTTATCTCTTCTGCATGACGCAATTTCTGTCTCCATCTAAAGCTAATCTACGTGCGCTTCTAGATCTTGAGGTGGTTTTAACACACATCTGCAAATATTTTGACATCCCTCACATAAAAGATGGAATCTAATTTTTCCTCCCCTTGAATTTGGGTAGCCTTCTGATGTGTCGGGTCACCGAATGACTTCTTTTTTTTTTTTAAAGAAACCATTTTGAGATATGTCAGAGCACACGGTTCTTTTTTTTTTTTTAATTTTATTTATTTATGGCTGTGTTGAGTCTTTGTTTCTGTGTGAGGGCTTTCTCTAGTTGTGGCAAACAGGGGCCACTCTTCATCGCGATGCGCGGGCCTCTCACTATTGCAGCCTCTCTTGTTGCGGAGCACAGGCTCCAGATGCGCAGGCTCAGTAATTGTGGCTCACGGGCCCAGGTGCTCTGCGGCATGTGGGATCCTCCCAGACCAGGGCTCGAACCCGTGTCCCCTGCATTGGCAGGCAGACTCTCAACCACTGCGCCACCAGGGAAGCCCAGAATGACTTCTTTTATTTTTGTTCCCACTCTCTTTTTTTAAATTGCTATTTTGTTTGTTTTTTTAATTATTATTTTTTATTTTGTAAACAATATTTAAAAGTTACACTCCATTTACAGTTATTACAAAATATTGGCTATATTCCCCATGTTATATAATACATGCCTGTAGCCTATATTGCACCCAATAGTTTGTACCTCCCACTCCTCCACCCTTATATTGCCCCTCCCCCTCCCCACTGGTAACCACTAGTTTGTTCTCTATATCAGTGGGTCTGCTTCTTTTTTGTTTTATTCACTAGTTTGTTGTATTTTTTAGATTCCACATATGCAATATCATGCAGTATTTGGTTTTCTCTCTCTGACTTATTTCACTTAGCATCATAGCCTCCAAGTCCATCCATGTTACTGCAAATGGCAAAATTTCATTCTTTTTTATGGCTGAGTAGTATTCCATTGTGTGTGTGTATATATATATATATATATATATATATATATATATATATATATATATATACCATATCATTTTTATCCACTCATCTGTTGATGGACACTTAGGTTGCTTCCATACCTTGGAAATTGTAAATAATGCTGCTATGAACATTTGGGTTCATGTATCTTTTTGAATTAGAGTTTTGTGTTTTTGGGATATATACCCAGGAGTGGAATTGCTGGGTCATATGGTAGTTCTATTTTTAGTTTTTTGAGAAAGCTCCATATAGTTTTCCACAGTGGCTGCACAAATTTACATTGCCATCAACAGTGTACAAGTGTTCCCGTTTCTCCACATGCTTGCCAACATTTTTTATTTGTGTTCCTTTTGATGATAGCCATTCTGACAGGTGTGAAGTAATATCTCATTGTGATTTTGATTTGCATTTCCATGATGCTTAGCAATGTTGAGCAACTTTTCATGTGCCTGTTGGCCACCTTCATTTCCTCTTTGGAAAAATTTCTTCTGCTCAATTTTTAATCAGGTTGTTTGTTTTCCTGATGTTGAGTTGTATGAGCTGTTTATATATGCTGGATATTAATTCCTTATCAGTCATATCATTTGCAAATATTTTCTCCCATTCAGTAGGTTGTCTTTTCATTTTGCCAATGGTTTCCTTTGCTGTGCAAAAGCTTTTAAGTTTAGTTAGGTCTCATTTGTTTATTTTTGCTTTTATTTCCTTTACTATAGGAGTGGGATCCCCCCCCAAAAAAATATTGCTGCAATTTATGTCATAAAGTGTTCTGCCTGTGTTTTCCTCTAGGAGTTTTATAGTATCCAGTCTTACATTTAGGTACTTAATCCATTTTGAGTTTATTTTTGTGTATGGTGTTAGAGAATGTTCTAATTTCATTCTTTTACATGTAGCTGTCTAGTTTTCCCAGCACGACTTATTGAAGAGGCTGTCTTTTCTTTAACAATATTCTTTAAGAATATTGAAATCATATCAAGCACCCTTTCCAACCACAATGCTATGTGACTAGAAATAAATTACAAGAAAAAAGAAAAACTGTAAGAAACACAAACACGTGGAGGCTAAATAATATGCCACTAAACAACCAACGAATCACTGAAGAAATCAAGGAGGAAATAAAAAATACCTAGAGATAAAAGAAAATGAAAACACAACAATCCAAAACCTATAGGATGAAGCAAAAGCAGTTCTAAGAGGGAAGTTTATAGTGATACAAGCTTATCCCAGGAAACAAGAAAAATCTAAAATAAGCAACCTAAACTTACACCTAAAGAAACTAGAGAAAGAACAAACAAAACCCAAAGTTAGTAGAAGGAAAGAAATCATGAAGTTCAGGGCAGAGATAAATAAATTTTTGTTTGCTGCTATCTGACTTATTACTATGTCACCAAAAAAAAAAAAAGAAAGAAAAAAGAAATCCTGGTTTTATTGGCTGCAAAATAGTCTATTGTGTGGAAGTATTGTAATTAACTATTTCTCCATTACTGGATATTTGAGTGCCTTCCATTTTTTTCACTATTATAAACAGAGATGTGATGAATATTCTAAAAAAATAATAGAAAAGATCAATGAAACTAAAAGCTTGTCCTTAGAAAAGGTAAACAAAATTGATAAACCTTTAGCTAGACACATCAAGAAAAAAAGGGAGAGAGCCCATATCAATAAAATAAGAATGACTTCTAAGGCTAGTTTATAAAAGGCAATTCAGCTTCTGCCTGTTTCCCTCTCTTGAGTTACATGTTCTGGGAGCTCTGAGTGGACAAATGAGAAGTCTGGCTACCATAAAATTTCTGGCTATGTAGAGCACATAGAGACCTCAAAGAGATGGAGATACCCAAGGACCTCCAGCTCTTCCAGCCTACAACAGTTTGGGTCTTTCCAATGTCAAGTACCAGACATGTGAGTGAACAAAAACCTTCAGATGATTCCAGCCCACAGCTTTCAAGCTATCCCATATGACTGAGTAGGCAGAATTTAGATGTCCCTACTAAGTCCTGCCAAAATTGCAGATTCATGAGCAAAGTGATATACCCTGTAAATTCCAACTGCTTCATTACTGTAAACGCCAATCTCTTACATCTCAGCTCAGAAAGATCACTCTTTTCTGCTGGATTTAACCTCTAAGTGCTATGATCTTAATGTGCCTACATGGAGAATGCCTGGGCAAATGTGGTGCTCCTGTGTGTCTCTTTTCTCACAAATCACAATCCTGAACTTTTTTGTAGTTGTGTATGGCAGGAAGGTTAGTTCACTATCAGTTAGTCCATTATGACAAGAAGACAAGTTCATAAAACATTTTTTTACTTTGATGACAATAAAATTCTAAGATAGAAATCCCCTGCTGGGCAGGAAAATGATTATACCTTGGAGTCCTTTTAGTTATTACAGGAGATTGCAAGAATGACTTCTTGGTAATTTTAATCACATACAAACTTTTAAAATCTTGTTTCACTCCTGAAAAGTAGCAATAAATAAAATGGGGAAACTAATTTTTCCCCCTTAAGAGATATGAAAAACTATATTTTGAAAGTTTACTAACATATGAAGGTCACCTTGGCATTTTTGTGAGCTGTTTAGCATTTCAAAATATTTTCATGTAAAATTTTAATATACAATTTTTATCTCTGTAGCTAAAAAATGATGAAACAAGACAATCATAGGTAGAATGTCACTTTTCTACAAGACGTTTAGAAACATTATGTTTTGAAATTTTTCCATTTTACATACAACTCAATTAAAGTTATTATCTTTCTTTGGAATGACTCTCTGAATTTAATTGCTACTAAACTAATTTGCTTTTCTAAACTGTTTTTGCTGTTATAATTGTAACCTATTAGTTATATGCTAAACAACCAAGCTGGCACACAGCTATTCCAAATTCTGTACAACAATTATACCAGTTGGAAACTGAAGCTCAGGAAAGATGGGCTGTCAAATGAAAATTTAGTAATTACTAAAATCTGAGTAAAAACTAACCTTTTTATTCAAGGTATAAATCAAATCTCCAAATTGATAAGACCAGTCAAAGAGTTTAAAATGTTTTTTAGTTTATCAGAATGAGAACACAAACAATTTGGGAAGAGTATCTCTTTAGTAATTATTACCAGCATATGGAGGCGTTTTGAAAAGTAATACTAAATGCTCTAAAAATGAAACCAAAAACAAAATAAAATATAACAACCAAAGAGATAACCAATCACATAAAAATATTTTTAATTAAAACATAATTCCAGACAATGAAAAGAATGAAATCTGGAAGACTTACATAATAATGAGTCTCTTATTTCTGCTTAAATGTCAGAGAAGGACTGCCCCTATGATGGTAGGTTAAGGAAGCTCTGGGCTGTGAGTTAAGAGGCACATCTTACCTTTGTGCCTAAATATCTCTCCAGTGCAAAGGGCTCATATTCTAATCATTAAACTTCTGCTTCTAAAAGTAAAGTAAATTCTGAAGGTTCTTCTGCTACAAATCAACTAGATCCTAAATAAAACATTGCTTTCACAGGCATTGCTAGACCCAAGGAAGTTAAGGAAAATCTACAAGAATAATTTCCTAAATAAAATAACAAATATTCAAATAAATTTATGAGTTTAGGATGGAGTAGGAGCAGTGAGCAGTAATTGGAAAACAAACTGGAAAAGTGAAGTTGCCCCAAAAGAAAATGCTAATATTAGTGGAGCATTAAGAGACTAAATTCTCTGTCAGTTGCAAGATGGGAAATCTAATATTTACTCATTAGAATCTTTAATGTAAGCCCAAGTGATTCCAGGTTGACAACAACCTCTGGCTTTTAACAGAAGCCAATGTAAATCCTCTTTGGAAGATGGAAAATTCTATTTAGACTGCAGGATTTTCACAGATTAACCTCAAGCAAATTTATCTCAAAATCAAGATCAACAAAATTATTAAAAAAGAAGCCTTCATGACTGATATTTAGCAAAAATAACAGATTTCCTCAAGGACTTCAGATATTGAAATTATCAGGGAATACAATATAACTATGAATGAAATAGTTAAAGATATATTTTTTAAAAGAATAAAAATGCAAAAGCAAAGAGAGACTTCAAAAAATGGGAAGATTTTAAAAAGAAATGAAATATAAATTTTAGGTATAAAATATAATTGTTAAAATTTAAAAAAACAATGTATAAGTTAAACAGCAGATCAGACATAGCTGAAGGAGGAATTAGTGAACTGAAATAAGTCATTCAGAATATAGTACAGAGGAAGACAAAAATGGAAATATAAAAGAAATTTTTAGAAATATGGAGGAAAGAATAAGGTATAATGTAAGTTGAAGGAATTGCCAGAAAATGAGAATAAAGAAAATAGAAAAGAGGCAATGACTGAGATAATGGCTGAAAATAAGTTCATGAAAAGCATGAATCTGTACATAAGGGAAGAAAAGTAAATACAAAGCAGGATAAATTAGAAAAAGATTTACACTTTCACACTTTGTGATGAAACAACACAAAACCAAAGAGGAGCTTTTAAAAGCAGCCAAGGAGCCAAGGTGGATCATCTACAAAGAATGACAACAGTGGAAGATATAAGATAAAGGAGCTTCTAAAAGAAAGAAGGAAATAAAATGACCACAGACAGGAGGTAGGACATTGAAGAAGAAATGATTCTCAAATATGTTGGTAAACATGTAGATAAGCATTGTGTGAAATAATAAAAATAGTACTATCTTATTTATAGGTTAAAAAAAGAACACAGCTAAAGAAAAACAAGATGTTTGTTGGGAGGAGAGAGTGATGTTAAAGTGGTCTAGAGCAGTGCTTAATATTTTATTCACTTGGGAATAGTTTCTTTAAAAAGTGAATTCTCATCTAGCAGATGTTGTATCCAGTCTGAAGAAATAGGAAGTATGCCCACGAAAAATTTGGTTCAGATGTCGAGATTAATGATCACACACACACACACACACACACACACACACATATCCCAAGAGGAGTTGAAAAGGTTTATTACTCATATAATGAGGCTTGCTGGAAAGAACAGCATAGCTGCCAAGCATTCCAAAATTGGCTTGAGTGAACCAGAAGAGGAAACTAGCTTAGAGTTTTTATGGTAGTTAGTGGTGGGCCGGATGAGGGTTCTTATGAGTGGCTTTGAACTTCTCACAGGTGGCAAAGGAAGGAGCACCTGGGCTTTCTTATTCAGCTTGTTCAGATGTGTGGCAGAAGGGGAAGAGTGAGGCATGAGGTTTAAAAGTTGTCAGCAGCTCAACATAAAAGAAAAAATGGAGGCAGACCCTATTACAGTTCACCCCAGTCATCATGTGACTGATGACTGAAATATGCTCTGTTTCATTTAATTGATTTTGAACTTAAGTAAGCCATTATGGTGCTCTGTGAGGCCAGTAAGGGAAGTGAAAGTTCCATTGAAAGCCTTATTTAAGAGCCCAACGTTGTTCCTTCTGAGAAGTGAAATGAGTGCCTTGGTCACTATCAATGAAATCTAGAACTCTGCAGAGGATCAGGAGTGTCTTGCTTTAGTATGTGCAGAGATAGATGTAATGTTGATTTATATTTTTGGCATTTATGAGGCAAGAGATTCCAAGGATTCTTACCCAGAAGGGTGCAACCTGGTACAAGGAATTGTTGTTTTTGCCATTGGTTGGTCCACACAGCCAGACCATTGGCAATGGCACAAGAGTCTATAAAATATACAGATGGACGTGACTTTTCGCTGGGTCATCCATAAACAAGATGAGTGCCTGAAGTTTGGCCAATTTTGCTGACATCCTGGTTAAGGGATAAGAAGCAGTAACTCTCCACTGAACTTCATATGTGTTATGTATACGGTAGATGGACTCTGTTTGCTCTTCACTTGATATCAAGGGGCTGACTAGGTAGCCAAGAGATCTGTGAGAGGATTGACTTCCTCTAGCACCACGGCCTGTGGCAAGAGACTAAAGATAAGGGAGGCCACCCCTTCCTGCAAGTAGATATGCCAGGGGACCCAGGTTTAGCTCCGTCCTGTAGCAAGGCAGCCTCAGTGGCCAAGCAGAGATTGCAGCATGTTGCTTTCTTAACCCAGGAAACTGGGTATGAGGAGGGTCATGAGCCCAGGGCCTGTGAGAGCCTCTGTTTCCAAGAAAGCCCAGTATGTGGCCAATAGTCACCACTCTAATAACATATGGGATGGAACCGAGGAGAGCAGTTTCTTGTATCAGAAGCCCATAGGCAACTTAAAGCCATTGTGAATGGCCAGAGACTCCAGGAGGCATGAGAGGAGGTTAAGCCTCTACAATGAAGCAGTTTCCACTGCTGGAAGTTGTATTGCAATCTGAACAAATTCTACAGCCTTTTGCTAGAGGGTGTCCCATTCAAGGTGGGTCAGTTTGCAACTTAAGTAAAATTTTATAATTAAAGAATATGTTGCCTTCAAAACCCTAAAAGGCCTAAAAGAGGCTGGGCTTGTTTAATGTGGTTGCTAAGAGAGTAGTTATTTCTTAACAGTGTCAGGGATGGAGCTGCTCTCAGTTTACCAAATAATTTTCAGGGATTTAAGCAAGATGGCAGAACGTTGCACTATGTGTGGGACAATGGCCCATCCCCCCTTTTTGTGAGTTTCTTTGTAAGTATTTATATGTCCTTAATGTTTGTGTCAAGTAAATATCTTCAGAGGATGATGTCATCAGTATGATTTCATATTTGTGCCCCAGGAGAAAGTTGGATGTCATTAAGATCTCACCTGCACAGGTCATGTGCTATGGCAAGACTGTTGAATCGTTGAGTGAAAAGTGTTGTATGAATCTGCTAGGACTGTCATAACAAAATACCACAGACTGGGTGGCTTAGACAATGCAAATGTATTTTCTTACAGATCTGGACATTAGAAATCCAAGGTCAAGGTGTCAGCAGGTTTGTTTTCTTCTGAGGCCTCTCTCCTTGGCTTACAGGTGACTGCCTCTTCACTGTGTCCTCACCTGGTTGCCCCTCCATCTGTGTGTTTTCTGTGTCCTAACCTCCTCTTCTTATAAGGACACCAGTTATATTGGATTAGGGCTACACTTATGACTTCATTTTGCCTTAATTACCTCTTTGAAGGCTCAATTTCTAAATACAGTCAAATTCTAAGTATTGGGCGTTAAGACTTCACTATATGAATTTGGGGGGGTACACAATTCAGCCTGTAAGTGTATTGTTTCTTTGAAGGTGAAGGTAAACTGCGGTGAGAGACTGTTGAAACAGGCACTGAACAGAACATAGTATTCAAATCTATAGTAGTAAAATATTTACCAGTTGCTGATTAGATGGAGTCAGTAATTTCAATAACATTGGTTATGAGAACCTAAATGGGTGGGACCACAGCATTACGGTTGTGGTAAAATACTGAAGCATGATTAGTTGTTTCCAAGTTTAAGAAAAAGTCAAATAAGGCTGTTAAATGGAGAAGCAATGGAGGTAATCATCCCTTTTCCAAATAGATCTTATAAAATTGATTTTAATTCTTGACGGTCCTGTTTTAATTTAATTAGGCACTATTAACTATTTTAACTAGGGAGGGATGGTTCATGGGGTCCCATTTTGTCAATCCAATTGTAAGGGCGAAATATTTAATTTAATTTTTATTGCTCACTGGGTTAAAGAATTCAAGCCTCCCGTGGGATATTTTAAGTCAATGGCTGATATGACCATTGGAAATTTAGACTCGGCAATAGGTTCAAAGATCAAGATGGTTGTCCTCTATTTTATTTTCTCTTAAGATTATAGGACAGTGGTCCCCAACCTTTTTGGAACCAGGGACTAGTTTCATGGAAGACAGTCTTTCCACGGATGGACGGTACGGTGGGGAGGGATGGTTCAGGTGGTAATGCAAACGATGGTGAGCGATGGGGAGCAGCAGATGCAGCTTTGCTCACTTGCCTGCCGCTCACTTCCTGTTGTGCAGCCCGTTTCATAACAGGGGGTTCCTAACAGGGGTCCCCTGGGGTTGGGGACCCCTGTTATAGGGGATTTCTTGTTTAAATTTAGTGGGAACCCCAGATACAAGTTTAATTTGGACCACAGTATTGATTAAGGCCATGAAAGTTTGCCAATTGGTGAACATCAGCAGATAATAAACTTAATTCAGGACCTATGTTGTAGAAGTGCAAGAGCCAATCAGTGCTCTTTTATCTTTTTGTCGCATAAATTCTTTTACTAAATTTTGGGTTTCCAATTGGGTCAAATTGTGGATGTGTTTCACTTTTTGTTGTTGTTTCCTCCTCCTATATCCAGGTTTCCTTCTTTCTTTGTCTCCCTCCCTCCCTCTCTCCCTCTCTTTCCTTCCTTCCTTCCTTTCTTTCTTTCTCTCTCTCTCTCTTCTTTCTTTCTTTTTCTTTCTTTCTTTCTTTCTTTCTTTCTTTCTTTCTTTCTTTCTTTCTTTCTTTCTTTCTTTCTCTCTCTCTCTCTCTCTCTCTCTCTTTCTTTCTTTCTTTCTTTCTCACTCTCTCTTTCTTTCTTTCTTTCTTTCCCTCTTTCTCTCGCTCCCTCCCTCCCTTCCTCCCTTCTTCCCTCCTTTTCTTTCTCTTTCTTTCATGCTTTTTTCTTTACTTCCTTCTGAATGGTTATTGGATTATTTTAGAGGTTGAGGTTCTCCCTCCCCTGCTTATGTTAACAAGTTTATGCCATCAGAGTTAAAGGGCTTTCTCATGGCAATGATTGAATTAGCCCTTGACTGTGCACCAGGAGTGCCATGGTCTGGATCATTTTAGGAAACAGAGGCATAGGCAAACACATTTTTGTAGGGTCATAGTGACCTCAGCATGCCACATGGTAATTGCTCTTCTACTCATGAAACCACACGATGGACCAGTATATTGTACAAGGTATCAGTGATTCCCCTGAGTGCTCTATAGAATGGAGGTACCACCTGGTTGAGGCATACAGCCAATGGTCCGAGGGTAAGAGTCATTCCTCTGAGCCTCAGGTTAGACATGGCTTATGCTGGCATCAAGACAAATGATTCAATTTGAGAAACACAGGTAGGTCTAAGTCACAAAACAGGAGCCAGGGCCACTTTAATGAGGGCCCCAATACCATATGCCTGGCTCTAAATGCCAATTATAATTTTGATTTTTTTCTTCCAGTTTTATTGAGATATAATTGACATATAATGCTGTATAAGTTTAAAAGGCATACAGCATAATGATTTGACTTACATACATCATGAAATGATTATCATGATAAGTTTAGTGAATATCCACCAACTCATATAGATACAAAATAAAAGAAATGGAAAAAAATTCTTCCTTGTGATGAGAACTCTTAGGATTACTTCTTTAACAGCTTTCATATATAACATACATCAGTGTTAATTATATTTATCATGTTGTACATTACATCCCTAGTACTTATTAATCTCATCACTGGAAGTTTGTACCTTTTGACTGCCTTCATTCAATTCCCACTCCACCCAGCCTCCATCTCTGGTAACTACAAATCTGATTACTTTTTCTATGAGTTCATTTGTGCTTAAAGTATAATTGACCTGCAACACTATGTTAGTTCCTGCTGTACAACAGAGTGATTGAATGTTTCTATACATTTCAAACTGATCGCCACGATAAGTTATGATATGTCACCATACAAAGATACTACATAGTTACTCACTATATTCCCCCCACTGTACATTTTATATCCCTGACTCATTTATTTTGCAACTGGAAGTTTGTACGTCTTAATCTCCCTCATCTATTTCTTTCTCCTCCCACCCCCAGTAACCTCCTGTTTGTTCTCTGTATCTCTGACTCTATTTTTGTTTAGTTATGTTTGTTATTTGTTTTCTTTTTTAGACTACACAAAAAATCTTGGTCCATCCTTGTTATTGCAAATGGCAAGATTTCATTCCTTTTTATGGCATATATATATATATATATATATATATATATATATATATATATATATGTATAAAATCTTCTCTATCCATTCATCTATCAGTGGGCACTTAGGTTGTATCCATATCTTGGCTATTGTGAAAAGCCAATAGCCAAGTGAACTGCAGTGAACATAGGAGTGCATATATCTTCTTGAATTAGTGTTTTCATTTTCTTCAGATAAATACCCAAAGGTCGGACTGGTGGATCATATGGTGGTTGTGCTTTTAATTTTTTCAGGAACCTCCATATTGTTTTCCATAGTGGCTACACCCATTTATATTTCTACTAACAGTGCACAAGGGTCCCTTTCTTCTCATCCTCTCCAACATCTGTTATTTGTTCTCTTTTTGATAACAGCCATTCTGACAGGTGGGAGGTGATATCTTATTGTGGTTGTGATTTGCATTTCCCTGATAATTAGTGATGTTGAGCAACTTTGCATATGCCTGTTGGCTATCTGTATGTCTTCTTTGGAAAAATGTCTCTTCAGATCCTCTGCTCATTTTTTAATTGTGTGGGGTTTTTTTTCATGTTGAGTTGTATGAATTTTGTGTATATATTGGATATAATCCTTTATTAGATATATTGTTTGCAAATATCTTCTCCCATTCATTAGCTGGATTTTTGCTTTGTTGATAGTTTTCTTCACTGTGCAAATGCTTTTTAATTTGTTTATTGTTGCTTCTATTTCCCTTGCCTGAAGAGACATATCCAAATAAATATTACTAGGACTGATGTCAAAGAGCTTATTGCCTCTGTTTTCTTCCAGAAGTTTACGGTTTCAGGTCTTTCATTTAAGTCTTTAATACATTTTGAATTTATGTCTGTGCATGGTGTGAGAGAGTAGTCCAGTTTGATTCTTTTGCAAGTAGCTGTCCAGTTTTCCCAATACCATTTATTGAAGAGGCTGCCTTTTCCCTATTGTATATTCTTTATGTATCCTTTGTCATAGATTGATTGCCCATATAAGTGTGCATTCATTTCTGGACTCTCTATTCTGTTTCATTGATCTATATGTCTGTTTTTATGCCAGTAATATACTGTTTTGATTACTGTAGTCTTGTAGTATAGTTTGAAATCAGGGAGTGTGATACCTCCAGCTTTGTTCTTTTTTCATAAGATTGTTTTAGCTGTCTGGGGTGTTTTGTGTTTCCATACAAACATTAGAATTGCTTTTTCTAGTACTATGAAAAATGCCATTGGTATTTTGATAGGAATTACATTAAACTGTAGATTGCCTTGTGTAGTATGCTCATTTTAACAATACTAATTCCTCCAATTTATGAACACAATATATCTTTCCACCTGTTTGTGTCACATCCAATTTATTTAATCAGTTTCTTATAGTTTTCCAAGTATAGGTTTTTTTACTTTCTTAGCTAGATTTATTCCTGGGTATTTTATTCTTTTTGGTGGGATTCTTTCTTAATTTCTCTTTCAGATAGCTTGTTGTTAGCATATAGAAATGCAACAGATTTCTCTATATTAATTTTGCATCCTGCAACCTTACCAAATTCATTGATGAGTTCTAGCAGTTGTTAGTGGCATCTTTAGTATGTCCTATATGGTGTCATGTCATCTGCAAACAGTGACAGTTTTACTTCTTTATTTCCAATTTGAATTCCTTTAATTTATATTTCTTGTCTGATTGCTATGGCAAGTATTTCCAATACTATGTTGAACAAAATTGGGGAGAGCAGACATCATTGTCTTATTCCTGATCTTAGAGGAAATGCTTTCAGGTTTTCACCATGAGTATGATGTTAGCTGTGGGCTTGTCATATATGGCCTTTATTATGTTGAGGTATGTTCCCTCTATACCCACTTTGTTGACAGTTTTTATCACAAATGAATGTTGAATTTTGTCAAAAGTTTTCTGTGCATCTATTGAGATGATCATATGGTTTTTATTCTTCAATTTGTTAATGTGGTGTGTCACAATATTTGATTTGCAGATATTGTACCATCCTTGCACCCCTGGAGTAAATCCCATTTGATCATAGGGTATGATCCTTTTAATGTATTGAATTTGGTTTGCTAATATTTTGTTGAGGATTTTTGCATCTGTGTTTATCATAGATATTTGCCTGTAATTTTCTTTTAATGTGGTGTCTTTATCTTTTGGTATGAGGGTGATGCTGGCCTCATAGAATGAGTTCCTTCCTCCACAATTTTTGGAATAGTTAGGTGATAACTCTTCTCTAAACATTTGGTAGAATTCACCTGTGAATTGACATATATACACTACCAAATGTAAAATAGATAGCTAGTGGGAAGCTTCAGCATAGCACAGGGAGATCAGCTTGGTGCTTTGCGATGACCTAGAGGGGTGGGATAGGGAGGACGGGAGGGAGGCTCAAGAGGGAAGGGATATGGGGACATATGTGTGCATAAGACTGATTTGCTTTGTTGTACAACAGAAACTAACACATTATTGTGAAGCAATTACACTCCAATAAAGATCTATTAAAAAACAAACAAACAAAAAAACAGTATGGTACTGGCATAAAGACAGACATATAGATCAATGGAATGGAATTGAGTTTCCAGAAAAAAACTCATGCATTTATGGCCAAAAAAACCCAAAACAAAACAAAACAAAACTGTCCTCAATTTTTTTTTATCCTTTTTTCTGTTCAGCTTTAGTGATGTCTACTACTCTGTCCTCCAGCTCGCTGATCTGTTCCTCTGTATCGTCTAGTCTACTGTTGATTCCTTCTAGTGTATTTTTAAAATTTCAGTTACTGTATTATTCACTTCTATTTGGTTATTCTTTATATTTTCTAATTCTTTGTTCAAAACTTCTAACTTCTTACTCTGTTTATCCAATCTTCTCCCAAGTCCTTTGAACATCTTTACCATCATTACCTTGAAGTCTTTATTAGGTAGATTGCTTATGTCCACTTCACTTATTTCTTCTTTAATGATTTTATCTTGTTCCTTTGTTTGGAACATAGTGCTCTGTTGCCTCATTTTGCCTGATTTGCTGTTTTTATTCTATGTATTTTGTACATTGGTTACCTTTCCTGACCTTGGAGAAGTGGTCTTTTGTAAAAGACATCCTGTGCATAGCGGCAGTGTGCTCCCCTTTGGTCACCAGAGCAATATGTTCTCAGGGTACCCCCTATGTGAGCTGCATGGGTCCTTTTTTTATGGCAGGCTGACTACTGTGGGTGGTCTGGTAGCCGTGGCTGGCCCCTGGTCCAATTGGTTGCCAGGCCCTGCCATGTGCAGAGGATGTTGGCTGCTTGTTGGCAGGGCTGGGTCATGAGACAGCTGGATGCAGAGTCCCGGGGGGTGCGGTGCAGTCCTGGAGCTAGTGCTGGCTCACTGGTAGGCAGAGCTTGGTTCTGGGGTGAGTGGTTTTGGGGCTGGAGGTCCCAGATTTAGTGTTTGCCTACTGCAAGGTGGGGCCAGTTCTTGACATTGCTGGCTGCTGGATCCAGGTTTTTCCAATGCTGGTACTACTGCAGTGGTGGGTGGGGCTGGATATTGGGGTGGCTGGCTGTGGGGTTCAAGTTGTCTTGAGGCTGATGTTGGCCTGCTCATGGAGGGGAGCAGGGGTGTCCCTGGGGGTGGTATCATCCTGCTTGTGGGTGGAGCTAGGTCCCAGGGTCTCTGGCTGCAGGACTCTGGTGGTCCCACAGCTAGTGCTGATGCACTGGTATGTGTGGCCAGGTTCTGGTAGACAAGGCCACTTCATGGGGTGGCTGTGGGCTAAGGAGGTCTTAAGGCAGTTGACCTACTGGTGGGTGGGACTGTGTCCCTGCCTGGCTAGTTACTTGGACTGAGGCATCCCAGTACTGGTGCTGAAAGGCTGGTGGGTGGGGCCAGGTCCCAGGGCTAATGAGCTACTGGGAGGATTCTAAAATGGTGCTTGTCAGTACCAGTGTCCTTGTGGTAGAACAAGCTCCCCAAAATGGCTGCCACCAGTGTCTATGTCTGAAGGAAGAACACCAGTTGCCTCCTGCCTCTCTTAAAGGCTCTCCAAGATCAGCAGGTAGGTCTGACCCAGGCTCCTTTCAAATTACTGCTTCTGCCCTGGGTCCCAGAGCATTTGAGATTTTTGTGTGCACCCTTTAAGAGTGGAATCTCTATTTCTCACAGCCCTCTGCCTCTTCCAAAAGTAAACTCCACTGGCCTTCAAAGCCAAATGTTTTGTGGGTTCATCCTCCTGGTGCAGGACACTGCCCTCCAGACTGAGGAGCCCGATATGGGGCTTAGACCCCTTGTTCCTTGGGGAGAACCTCTGAAAATGTAATATTTCTCCCATTTCTGGGTCACCCACCTGAGTGAATGGTCTTGACTATACCACATTTCTACCCCACCTACCTGTCTCGTTGTGGTTCCTTCTTTATATCGTTAGTTGTAGGAGATCTTTTCTGCTGGTCTTCTGATCTTTCTCATAAATAGTTGCTCTTCAAGTAGCTGTAATTTTGGTGTGCCTGTGGGAGGAGGTGAGCTCAAGGTCTTCCTACTCTGTCATCTTGGCCACACCCCCTATATGCTAATTATGACTTCGGAATTAGATTGATTAAGTCTGTAACAGAGGCCTGCTGGACTCAGTAAACATAGGACAGAATGGCACAGGTCAAAGTAAAAGCTCACCTGCAGGAAGCAGATCCAGTTAATAAGCCAAAACAAGAGAAGAAACAATCCCAGTGGTTGTAGATGTAGTCTAGATAGCCAGCTCACAGTGCCAATTGTGGCCAGCCCAACCGTAAACCTCTACAAAAGTCTCCTTTCTTGTCTCTTTGTCGCCATTTTCAGCCCTGCTTGAGACACACTCTACTGTCCCCAGCAAGCCTCATTGTATGAGTAATAAGCATTTTTAAGTTTTTTTAAACTTTTTAAAACTTAAGAAAAAAATAAACATTTATAAACACACCTCTTTGTGTGTATGTGTATGTATGAGGTTATCATACTTGACATCTGAACCAAATTTTAGGTGGTCCATCCTTTTTCTGCAGAATAGCTACAATAATTGTTCTAGGGTAGGATGTGAGAATGGGCATTTCAAACAAGCTCCCAAATAAGGCCAGTGGTGATGGTCCATAGACAACACTTTAGGTAGCAAGATTCTAGAGTTCTAGCCCTCTATTATTTGAGGGCTTAAGATACTGAGTAACTTTAGCAATTTTAAAGGTAAGTATACATCATATAATTTTTAGGGTAACCATAGAAGAAAAAGTGTGTAACAGCAAAAAATCATTCAATAAAAATAAAATAGAGGAGTAATAGAAGCATATGAATATAATAAGACATCCAAATATAGCAAATCAAATATATCGATGATCACAGTAAACGTAAATGGAATAAGCTTGACAAATAAACAATAGAAATATTTTATATGTTAGTTTTGAAGACCTAGAAATGTATGGACCAAAAGTAAGACTGGAAAAAAATATGCCAGGCATGTTAACCAAAAAAGAAGGATATCTTTTAAAAAAAAGTAAGGAATATCTATATTAATATCAGAAAAATGCATCTCTGATAAAAATAATTCTTTGGCATAGAGAAGGTCAATATGTAATGATAATAGGTTTAATTTACTAGAATTTATAATAATTCCAAACTTATATCCACTTAATAAAATAGCTTCAATCATTATAGATGAGTAGGAATAACAAGAACTCTAATGTATATTGTTAGTGGGGATATAAATTTGTACAATCCACTTTGGTGAGCAACATGGCATTATACTTAAAGCTTAACAGTCTCATATAATATGACATTATATTCATGTGAATTAATAAGGTTAATTATATACCCTAAAGAAAACCTTGTAAATGTGCAAGAATATTCATAGTATTATTTTTGTTTTTACTAACAAAATACTAGAAACATCCAAAATATTCATTGACAGGAAAATAGATAAATTGTGGTATATTCATACAATGGAATATTAAGTAGCAGTGAAGAAGAATGAATTCCTACTACACACAGCATGGCTGTATCTTTAGTGAAAAATTCAAGTCATTGAAGATTTCATGTGGTATAAATCTACTTTTATGTATCTCAATAACAAGCAAAAGTAAAGGATTATTACATTTTAAAAATGTTCATTATTTAATGTACTTATTTAATAAGTACATTATTAAGGGATAGATACATATTTGAAAAACTATTAACAATTTTAAAATCAAGAGAAAATGCATCCAAAAATTTGTGTAGTGGTTACCTCTGGTGGAATGAGGATTAGAGAGAAGTGGAACACTTAGGTAAGTGTTAATGTGTTTATTATGCTATTTCTCTTAGTTTGTGTGGTAGATTAATGGACATACTTTTATTAATATGTTTAAATGTATATGATATAGTCCCTTGTAATAAGATCTTGTACTATGAAAAATTTTAATTTAAAAATATATGGGGCATATCCCTTACCTAACATGGCAAAACAACAAAAAATTATAGGTTTTGCTGTTATAAATAAAGAAAAATCTCCAGAGGAATAAATTAAATAATTGCCAACATTTGGAGGAAAATTAGCCTTTACTAACGGGAGGGTTAAAAGTAGCGTGAGGGTGCAGGGGACCTGTTGGAGCTGTGGGAGGAATGATGATTGGGGATGAAGGGATGGGTTAAAGAACCCTGAAAAGGAAAGATGGGGGGTCCTGAATGCAAAGAATTTAGCATTTCCAACCACATCTGCCTTATAACACCACTCCTTTCATTGGAGATGTTCAAATAACTTTGGAAAATGCTATATACTACATTTAACATTGACTCCTCACCCATTTCCCAATTCACAATGCACATTAACATTTTATGAACAATGCTCTTTAACATTTGTGAGAAACCCCAGCAATTAGCAAGTAAAAAAAGAAAACCCATTTAGCTTTATTTAAGTGAACATTGCCCAGTTTGACCATGAGGCTCTTTTTCCCCCTATGTGACAATTCACATCTTATATAACTGATTTTTCTTTAGAGATTGCATTGAGTAAGGCTGGCCTATGTAATTTTACCTAAAGCCAGTAGAGGTGTAGGGCCACATGTCAGCCCCAGATCTGAGGGGAACTGAGATAATTTGGCATCACACGGGAGAGACTGTAAAGAATTTAAACTTTGAAAGTTAAATCAGACTTTGGCATAGTTGCCAGATGTTGGTTTACAATTAAAATTCACTTTATACTTACCCTTGTGACACTACAGATTCACTCTAAACTTCTGAAGGAATTGTGCATATGCATGATTGGTGTGTGTGTTTGTGTGTACATGCAAGTGTGTATGTGCAACATTATTTTTTCTGCTAAATGAACTGACAGCAAAAATGTAGCCAGCCATATCCTTTCTAAATCTAAATTTGGGAATTTAAGTTATTAAGGGGTTTGATGACCTGGAACAAATAGTTCAGCTGGTCAAGGATTTGGAGGAATGTAGTTGAAGAGGAACCAAAAAAAGACTCTTACTTCCTGTGGTATGTGGTAAATGGAACATTTTAAGCTACTAATTTAAACCCTTGTGTTTTGGGCACATAATATTCCATTAAAAGTCATTTGAGGCTTCTTCTAATCTACTTTGCAATCTTCAGTTTTTCTGTGCTATTTATTTGTATGAAGTAAAGTTGGAGTAGCAACTGCTTCAAACCAAACAGGCTGGTGATTTTTTTAAAACAGAAATTGCCTAAAATATTTCTGTCTTTCAATGCCCTGGGTCATGGTGTTCTAGAATGAGTTTAGGCATGCTACAGGCAACTTCCAAATTGTTTTCTTTCCCACTTTTTTTGTACCTAGATTCTAGCAGGAGCATTTTCAATCTTTAGTCAATTTTATACAGCCTATTATACAAACTAAGTGTCAAAGCATTTTTTTTATCTCATCCCAAGGAACTTGAGAAGTTGGGCAATATATATGATCTACAAAAATAGAAGAATAGAAGGATGTGAATGAATGAGCCTAATTAATATTCCTTGGTAATTTAAATTATTCCTCAAATTGCCTTAAAGACCTTTACAGATGTGCTACTGTGAAATTTCTTTCCCAAACTATATTCTCTAATTGTACATTCCTTAGTTAGTATGCCTATTCTGGACATCAGAAATACTACTGCAATGGATAAGCAGTAAACATTTACTCCAGAAAGCAATATATAGCAATAATTAGACAGACTTTTATGCTTTGATTTTTGTGAAAAAGGAAAAAAAAGAATTGAGAAGGACTTTACCAACACTAGTGAGATCATAACCAGACAATCAAAAAGCAAACTATATATAAGAAACTGTCCCAATGTTAATTTCAAGTTCCCTTACATCACAAGACAAGCTATGCCTCACTGAAGTGGTTGTATTTGTTTATATTAAGAAGACAGACTTTATTCAGTATGGTTTATATTTTTATTTTGCTCTTGTTATTCAGGTTATGCCAATCCTTTGCTATGTATCCTGGGTTGGTCTCAACCACAAGCTTCTTGGGTATCTTTCTCATTACTATAGCAGAGTCTTGCACCAATTGGAGTTCAGCAAATGCAGGTTGAATAATTGTTGACTGCATATACTGGGATAGTCATGTTTTGTTATAAAACTTGTTTACCAAAAAGCTCTAAGTCTTAGCTTCTGTCTTTCCTCAAAGTTCATTTTAGAAACTTTATTCATTTTATTGTAGAGAAAAATTTGCTTTCCTTATCCTGCTCTGTGTATCTGGCATTAATTATTCAGAAATGGCCTTTTTCTGCTTGTTCCGCATAGAACTGTCTGACATGAGTGCTCTGTGTATTCTACTTGATAAGCATTCTGCATTATGCCTTGCCTTGGGATATTGCTTTTTTGGTGGGAAGATTAACTTCATTATTGAAGTCTGAGCTGAAAATAGATTGCCCCTAATTTAGGAAAAAGCTGGATACCATGACACTTCCTGGTCAACATCATTCAATATCTCCCAGTGACTATTTCTTAAACATTTGTATCCAGTATGACATAGGCTATTCCTTCATATTTATTGTCTAATGTAATGCTCTGACAACATAAAATGAGGTTCATATTAAAACTATTTTCAGTTTAAAGAAACTAAAACAGAGAGATATTATGTGAGTTGCTTGAGTTCTCACTATAAAAGTCAGACCCTAGATTCTATTACTATAGAAGGTCTGGCTACAAAGCCTGGCTTCCCACCATAGCATATTGAACTTGCAACTGTACTGTCCAGTCCAGCTATGTGTTCATTTCTATGACTGTATTTTCTTTTTAGCAAAATATATGTCAGCATGGTAAAAGTCATTGATCTGGGCATTTAGGATCTTAAACTTTAGAATTTCTCTCTCTCTCTCTCCCTGCTTCCTTCCTCTCACAGATTTGCTTTTATCTCATTAAATAATAGCAATGAGCCGATCACACACATATTTTAAAATATAACTGCATATTTAAGCTGGGTCTGAAGGATGTCTGAAATGTTGTCAGGTGAAGAGAGAACGGATGGCCTGGCCAGGTGAAGGGAGTAACACATATAAAACATTGTCGTATGAAAGTACCTAATGTATTGACGTATTCAAAAAGTATCCAAATACATGAAGCTTTCAAAAGCATTTCTTGGATTTTATGTTATAAATCCTGAGTAATAATTTGATTAACCATTTAAACTAAGTATAGAGGAAAACACCATTTGAGAAATGGACTCGAAGCCCAGAAGATTAATTTATCTTTGTTAATGTTTAAACAGATTCTCATATTACCTTCATTTTGAAACTCAAAATCATTATAATAATTCGAGTTCTGGGGTTCTAATACAACTGTATTTTATCTGAATTTGTTAAGTAAAAGACCGCATATAATTATTTCTTGTAATTAATATTCGGTTGTATATTGGAAGCCAGAATGTATAAGGATATCTTTTTTAAACCCTATCTTCAAGCAGTTGTTTTAAAACATCCTCAAATGATGACTGCTTAGTTATCTTTTTAAAATCTCCACAACTCGCCTTTGTATACTCTTACGGTTAATATCTTATATTATCAATAAATTCCTCTTTATTTCTAATTAAGTTCAGTATCCTCTCAGTATCCTCTGAGAAGGACCAAACTAGTGTCCACAATGCTTTATTGTATCTTCAAAGCTGTGCTCCTTTTTCCTAGTGTACACAAAATTGGCTTCCAGAAAGGAGTCTGAGCTAGATTTCAGCTCCCACCCCTTTAGCTGGACATATCTGTGCAGGGAAAAAGGTGCACAAGCAGTCTTACCGGTGGAGCTTGTTAAAATAGAGATTACTGGGCTATGCATGAGACCTATTGATTCAGAATCTCTGATGATTAAAACCTTTAATTCACTTATCCAGTGATTCCTTTGGATTCAGCATCACATTTGTCCATAAACAGATTTGGGAACCACTTCTCTATATAGAAACAAAATGGAAAAAGTCAATGCCTTCATTCATCATTTGTTTGTTCATTCAAGAAATCAGCCATGTAGAGCTCTCTATGTGTCAGAAGTTGGGGAAATGAGCACGACACAATCCTTGATCTAAAGAAGCAGCAGACTATATGTGTCAATGTATTAAAAAACAAACTATTCGACCAGATAAGTGTTACAGTAGAGGGATGGACAAAATTCTGTGGAAAGAAATGTAAATTTAAGGGAATCTAAAAAAGCCTCACAGCAGAGAAAATATTTGATCTGGGATTTAGAGGATGATAAGTACAAGTTTGCCAGGCAAAGAAAAGGATGAACCATCCAGGGAAAGGGAATAGAATTGAGTGGTGGAAGTTTCTGATTGGTTTAGGGAATGGCAAGAAATTTAGGGTGGCTAGAGAATGGAATAAATGGGTAAGGATGTGGTAGTAGAACTTGAATTTGGAAAGATAATTAGAAAACAGAAATTCCATGCTATGAATTTGTCCTTTATCCTAATAGGGAGTCAATCAAGTTTCT
This sequence comes from Balaenoptera ricei, assembly GCF_028023285.1. NCBI lineage: Eukaryota > Metazoa > Chordata > Mammalia > Artiodactyla > Balaenopteridae > Balaenoptera > Balaenoptera ricei. The sequence continues at coordinate 35,049,646 of NC_082646.1, read as the reverse complement.
TAACATATGTTTTAACTTGAACATTTTGCTTTAAGATGGTAACTCTCCTAGTGGTGTGAAAGGGGGACTCAAGAGAGAAAAGCCGTTGAAAAGAAACCCAGCTCATGCTTCTTCTTCATCTCTCACTTTTTCACTTTCCTTTCTTTCCCCTTCCTTCCATCTACTTTTTTATTCTCTCCCTCCCTCCATTCCTTCCTCTTTCCTTTTTTTTCCTTCCCTTCTTTCTCTTTTCTTTTCTCCTTTCCACTCTTCTTTCCTCGCTTCTTCCTTCCTTTCAGTAAATATTTATTGCGTAGACACCATGTGCTAAACCCAATACTAGGCTTTGAGGATATGAAAATGAGTGAAAGATAGCTTCTTACTCCCAGTGCTCATTGTCTAGAAGGAGAAGCAGACAAGTTGATCCATCATTATGCTGTAGTAAAGCATGAAAAAGATAAGACATATGCATTTAAGTAGGAGATGATGAAAGCTTGCAGTAAGGTTCTGGTAATGGGAGAAGAGGATAAACTTAGAGCCAGTGGATCACCCTAAGGTAGAACCTTTTTGATTTAATAAAAATAATACCCATAATAGAAAACAGTTATGTTGCACCTAGTATAAAACTGTCCTATGATATGTGTGGGATGTGTGTATGTTTAATCCTCATATGCACCCTGGGGAGTAGCACATTTACACCATATTAACAAGTTGAAGGATAAAAACCATATGATCATCTCAATAGATGCAGAAAAAGCTTTTGACAAAATTCAACACTCATTTATGATAAAAACTCTCCAGAAAGTGGGCATAGAGGGAACCTACCTCAACATAATAAAAGCCATATATGACAAACACATAGCCAACATCATTATCAATGGTGAAAATCTGAAAGCATTTCCCCTAAGATCAGGAACAAGACAAGGGTGCCAACTCTCACCACTATTATTCAACATAGTTTTGGAAGTTTTAGCCATGGCAATCAGAGAAGAAAAAGAAATAAATGGAATCCAAATCGGAAAAGAAGAAGTAAAGCTGTCATTGTTTGCAGGTGACGTGACACTATACAGAGAAAATCCGAAAGATGCCACCAGAAAACTTTTAGAGCTAATCAATGAATTTGGTAAAGTAGCAGGATACAAAGTTAATGCATAGAAATCTCTTGCATTCCTATACACTAACAATGAAAAATCAGAAAGAGAAATTAAGGAAACACTCCCATTTATCAGAGCAACAAAAAGAATAAAATACCTAGGAATAAACTTACCTAAGGAGACAAAAGACCTGTATGCAGAAAACTCTAAGACACTGATGAGAGAAATCAAAGATGATACAAACCGATGGAAAGACATACCATGTTCTTGGATTGGAAGACTCAACATAGTGAAAATGACTATACTACCCAAAGCAATCTACAGATTCAGTGCAATCCCTATCAAATTACCAATGGCATTTTTCACAGAACTAGAACAAGAAACTTTACCATTTGTATGGAAACACAAAAGACCCTAAATAGCCAAAGCAATCTTGAGAAAGAAAAACGGAGCTAAAGGAATCAGGTTCCCTGACTTCAGACTAGACTGCAAAGCTACAGTAATCAAGACAGTATGGTACTGGCACAAAAATAGACATATAGATCAATGAAACAGGATAGAAAGCCCAGAGATAAACCCACACACATATGATCACCTTATCTTTGACAGAGGAGGCAAGAATATACAGTGGAGAAAAGACAGCCTCTTCAATAAGTGCTGCTGGGAAAACTGGACAGCTACATGTAAAAGAATGAAATTAGAACACTTCCTAACACCATACAGAAAAATAAACTCAAAATGGATTAAAGACCTAAATGTAAGGCCAGACACTATCAAACTCTTAGAGGAAAACATAGGCGCAACACTCTATGACATAAATCACAGCAAGATCCTTTTTGATGCACCCCCTAGAGTAATGGGAAGAAATGGGACCTAATGAAACTTATAAGCTTTTGCACAGCAAAGGAAACTATAAACAAGATTAAAAGACAACCCTCAGAATGGGAGAAAATATTTGCAAATGAAGCAACTGACAAAGGATTAGTCTCCAAAATATACAAGCAGCTTATGCAGCTCAATATCAAAAAAACAAAAACCTAATGCAAAAATGGGCAGAAGACCTAAATAAACGTTTCTCCAAAGAAGACATATAGATTGCCAACAAACACAAGAAAAGATGCTCAACATCACTAATTATTAGAGAAATGCAAATCAAAACCACAATGAGGTATCACCTCACACCAGTCAGAATGGCCATCATTAAAAAATCTAGAAACAATAAATGTTGGAGAGTATGTGGAGAAAAGGGAACCCTCCTGCACTGTTGGTGGGAATGTAAATTGATACAGCCACTATGGAGAACAGTACGGGGATTCCTTAAAAAACTAAAAATAGAACTACCATATGACCCAGCAAGCCCACTACTGGGCATATACGCTGAGAAAACCATAGTTCAAAAAGAGACATGTACCACAATGTTCATTGCAGCACTATTTACAATAGCCAGGACAGAGAAGCAACCTAAATATCCATCAACAGATGAATGGATAAAGAAGATGTGGCATATATATATACAATGGAATATTACTCAGCCATAAAAAGGAAAGAAATTGAGTTATTTGTAGTGAGGTGGATGGACCTAGAGTCTGTCATACAGAGTTAAGTAAGTCAGAAAGAGAAAAACAAATATCGTACACAAACTCATATATATGGAATCTAAAAAAACGGTACTGATGAACCTAGAGACAGGGCAGGAATAAAGACGCAGACGTAGAGAACGGACTTGAGGACATGGTGGGGGAGGGGAAGCTGGGACAAAGTTAGTAGCATTGGCATATATACACTACCAAATGTAAAATGGATGGCTAGTGTGAAGCTGCTGCATAACACAGGGAGATCAACTCGATGCTTGGTGATGACCTAAAGCGGTGGGATAGGGAGTGTGGGAGGGAGGCTCAAGAGGTTGGGGATATGGGGATATATGTATACATATAGCTGATTCACTTTGTTGTACAGAAGAAACTAACACAACATTGTAAAGCAATTATACTCCAATAAAGATGTGAAAAAAACACTCATTTTAAATTTAAAAAACTGAAGTATAAAGAGGTTAAACGTTTTTTTGCTGAGGTCTCAATGCTTGGCAGTACCAAGTCTAAATCAAGCTATTAATCAAGCTATTAATCACTGTTCTCAAATGATGGAAGATGTGAGGGATAGGGAGCGGTACATGAAGACTGTCAGGTTTGTAACTTGAGGAATTGGGTAGATGGCAGTTCCATTCACTCAGAGAGGGACTATGTGGAGAGAGGTGGTGAAGGAGAAAGATAGTGAAGTTAGTTTGGTAAATGTTAATTTAAAGGTTACATACTTGTGGATATACTCAATTATCTCCTGGAAATATGGGACTGGAGTTCAGGGGAAATATGTAGCCTGAGTAAAAGCAGAGGAGAGCAAGATTGCATGAAATTCTAGATGGGATTCTGGGTAACATCCTCATTTACCAAAAGGGCAGAAGGAGCCCTCCAGAATTAATAGTCCCAATTAATTTAAATTATATATGTAAATCCCATTTCTTGTGATTTGAGTATTTCTAAATTGTATCATTACTGCTATTTATTATTTATTTTATATATGTAATGATTTATAGTGCTTATACACACACAAACACACACACACACATCCTCAGAGTCTCATTTGATTTTCATGATGCTCTTTGGAGGTAGACAAGACAGATAGAAGAAACTGAGATTCAGAAAAGTTTTGTGATTTGCTCAGAATCACGTATATGTCTGAATTTGACTCAAGCCATATTATTTGATTTCATTTTTAGTACTCTTTGATAACATATGAACATTTTACCTAGGTCTCAGTGAATCGATTCTATTTATTGCTTCCCACAGTGTGTAATTCATCTTGGTTACTGGGCATCTGATCGTTTTTAAAGGATAAAA